>NC_133769.1:20295005-20337068 GCF_003597395.2 Chelonoidis abingdonii | reverse complement strand
AAGAGGGGATGGATCACTTGATGATTACCTGTTCTGTTCATTCCCTCTGGAGCACCTGGCATTGGCCACTGTCGGAAGACAGGATACTGGGCTAGATGGACCTTTGGTCTGACCCAGAATGGCTGCTCTTATGTTTTTATGATACACAGACTTAAGCAAAAAGGCTAACAGAAATAAGACTGCTGCTATTCACAATAGTAGCAATAAATTATATACAGCACAGTAAGATATTAGTAAACAATGCCAACGGTTTTATACTAAACTATATTTAGCTGAAGAAGGAATCAGTAAAAGATGCCCTGTATAACTTTTTTTAGTGGATTGTCTCTACTGCAGATCTCTGGCTTTCAGGAGGAACTTTTAGATGCCCTCTAGAAATTACAAAACTGACACAAGTTATAAAAGAAATTAAGGTTGGACAGACTCCAATGCAGACAGGTTCCCTATTGAATTTTACAAAAAGTTCTCTGAAACTTTAACACCTATATTATTGAACATGTTCAATGAGAGCAAGAATGAGCAAACTAAGAGAAGTTGTAATTTCAGTTATTTCTAACCCAATATAGTAATTATAGGCCAATTTCTTTAATCAATTGTGAGGCTAATATTTTAGCTACAGCTCTTGCCATACAATTGGACACATGTTATACACACAAATCAGGTGGGCTTTCTTTATAACACACATGGATCAGTTGATTTGTGTCAATTAACTGATATTATTGCTGCTTCGAGAGATTGTAAAGAACCCTTGGCTGTCATTTCTTTAGATGCCAAAAAATACTTTGACCACATTGCCTGAGACTATCTTTTAGATGTGTTAGCAAAAAAAAATATTTATTGCTTGGACTAAGCTTTTATACTTCCAGGATAGTTACCAGTGCTATTATTTCTGCTCCGTTTCCATTACAGAAAGGTACAACGCAGGACTGCCCCCTTTCCACTCTTTGCTTGTTTTAGCTCTAGAACCTGTAGCAATTACCATCCAAGCAAATCAACATATTCATAGTTTTGAGTGGGCCAAACAGAGCACAAAATTATGCTCTATGCAGATGATTCTCTTTTGTATGTATCTAAGCCCAAGGTTACCAGTCCTAACCTTCTAATCACTGTTTATAAACGTACGCATTCTCAGGACATAAAATTAATTGGGGTAAATGAGAAATCTTATACATTAAAAATTATGCCTATAATTGCCTTTTCCCAAATTGGGATTTTCCAATAGTAATCCTTTTACATTAAATGTTTAGGAATACAGATTCTCAATAATATTCAAGACATCCCTAAGATAAATACAAAACCAATGGCTAACGATTTGGGGAGATGAAGTTAGTAACATCTCAGTTTGTGGGTAAAATTTATATACTGAAAATGAATGTTCTTCTGAGAATTTTCTAAGTTCTGAGGGAGTCCCTCTAGTTCTATTCCACAAACTTCTTTTAAGGAATTCAATAATATTTTCAGAATGTTCCTTTGGCGGTGCAAGTAAGAAAACTAGTCTGGCTCTGAAAAAATTACAGCTCCCTTTGTCTCTGAAGGGATTTTGTTTTCCCAACTTGAAAAATTATCAAATTTCCTTTTTGTTAAGCCATGCATCTTCATGGCTGTTAGATATGGCTGCATTGATCCCACCTTGAGTTCAGACCAAACAACAATTAATATACCCTTTTTTCTTTTCACACAGTCTACAATCAAATTGTTATAGATTTGGTGGCTCCAGAGAGTCCACAATAACGGCTGGGAGGGCAAGCTTGGTCAGATTTGGCGAGAAAATTCTGCTTCCATCCATTCTTCCATGTGGAGGGAGTCCTATGGAGAAATCCTATCCTTAAAATTGGTGGCAATACTTAGATGTGGAGAGATTAGATGGAGAGAGGAATTATGACTGTGTCACAACCAATAGACAATGATACATTTAAATCATTTGTAGATCTTCAACAACAATTTGGTTTGCCCTGATCCAGAGCATGCAAATATCTCCAGTGAAAGCATTTACTTACGAATGTGCTAGACGCATTGAAAGCTCCAGAACCTCCAGAACTTTTATTATTTTGAGGAAACTTTCTGGATTTACTTGGCCAGGAGTATCCTTTTGTGATTTCCTGAAAACTCTGCCAAAGATTGATAATTTGAGAGGTGCTTGAAACAGTGAGTTGGATATTCAGCTATCTCCTACCCACATGAATAATATTGTATCAAATGTTAAAAAAAAACAACTATAGACCTGAGACTAAAGCTTATTCAACAAAAGACACTTTTTTGAATATTTGTAAATAGCAATGGGCCTCTAATGTTGATCACTGTTGGAAATGTAACTCTTGGCGCTACATTAGCTCATATGGTTTCAGAGTGCCGCTGTATCAAGAATTTTTGAATTTGTCTGGCTTCAACTTCCAGCCCCTGGATTTTTTATACCTTTCTCCACTAGACTGAAGACCCATTATTAAATATTTGTTCCCCATCTGCATACTTACAGACTGTAATCAAGTCACATCTTAACCTTCTCTTTGTTAAGTTAACTAGATCAAGTTCCTTGTGTCTATCATTATAAGGTCTGTTTTCCAATCCTTTAATCATCTTCTGCCTCTTCTATGTACCCCCTTCAATTTATGTACATCCTTCTCCCAATTAGCTGTGATAATTCCTCTTCCAATCGAATCTCTCCATATCAAGGCAGCTTCAAAGCAAAAGAGGAATAAAGAAAATAATTTGGAAGCAAAAAGAACAAGAAGATCGGAGATATAAAAGGAGAGGAGAGAGAAAATGGATAAAACCCTGGCCCAGTGTGCCAGGCATGACAATGAGAGGACCTGGGGACATAAATCATAAATGAGGACATAAAATCACCCTTTCACATTCTGCAACACTTGGAATTTCCTCTCAAGGTCTCCCTTCCATGTATTAACCTAACCCTATTTAGCTTGTTTATTTTGACAAAAATCAAAGCAATGCATAAATTCATTAATAAAACACTTAACGATTATAATGTATTTGCTAGTAAGGAAATGGCTGTATTTTCAGTGTAATCTGTTCTTCTAAAGTTATCTGGCCATAGTCTGCAGATTAACAATGAGTTAATCTTCTTGAAGCAAATCCTGAAAATATAGAGACCATTATGCATTATTCAGCAGATATTTACCAAATTCATTATGCATGTTATTTAAGAACTCAGAATATATTCCACATAATCATATGCCAGCTATCATTTTTTATTAACTCTTGAACCCACAGTAATGTGGCTAACATGGAGGATATTATTTAAGTAGTGCTTTGCTCTGGAAAAAGAGAAACATAGCTCAGACATCACTTATCATTTTGTGGCCATGATTTTGTTATTGTTCTATCTGCTATGATGTCATTCTAAGTTTTTATAGGGAAAAAAAAGTTTTATCTGCTGCAATATGCAGAATGGTATAGACAATAAATCAGAGACCACTGACCTTTTATGGTGTCAGATTCACCCACAGAAGTTCATCCATAGACCTTTTGCTGGTTGAAAGTCCCTAATTGTCTTAGGTCATAAGTTTAGTGGAGTTAACCTAGGCTCCAGTAGACATTTATTGACATCACAGAATTACCACCCAACTTGCTGCAGCTGGAAATCCTTTAACTTTAACTAAATTTTCTGGAATGTAAAGGAGTTGAGAGAAAATAAAGCTGACTCTCAGTAAGACTGAAACCAGCTATATGATCTGATTGAAAGATCAACTTTTCCTCTTTTTCAGAACATGTTTTCTTATTGGATTTGATGGTTCAAGAGACTGGTAATGGACCAGAGTGTCTTTTCCCATTTAGGTCATTTCTATTTTGAAGCTGGACCAGTTAAGTATTGATTAGAAGTTGCTACCATCTGATGGTTGTTTGTTGGCTTCTGTCTAGATGCCTAAGGACAATCTTTTACAATTGACACTACTTCAGTAGTCTTGATGGCACTTACTGCAGGTAGACAAAGAATTTAATAGATGCAGAGAATGATAAATCTTGTCAACACTAGAGGTCCTTCTAAGTCAGGGTTAAGGTATAATGATGTAATACTTTCCACTACTCCATTCTGTAAAAAGTCTAGATCATAGGGACCTCAGGAGGTCATCTAGTCCAACCCCCTGCTCAAAGCAGCACCAATCCCCAGACAGATTTTTGAACTCACAACTGTGGATTTAGCAGGCCAATGCTCAAACCACTGAATAAAGAACTTCAGTCTGCAGCATGGTCAACATTTTCCATGAACACTAAAGTCAACATTTTTCCAAACTAGTTGTCTAAAACTAGACTTCTAACGTACTGAGCATCTAAAACATTGTCATGGACAGCAATGATTATATTGACATTAAACCAAATATAACAAGTTAAGGTGGAGAAGCAAGCCTAAAGCCAGGTCTACACTAAAAAGTTAGGTTGATCCAATTCCATTGCTCAGAGGTGTGAAAAATCCACACTTTAGTGATTTAGCTGAATTGACTTAATCCCCAGGGTAGACATTACTAGGGCAACAGAAGAATTCTGTTGACTTAGCTACTGCCTCTAGGAAAGGTGGGTGGGAGGGATAGCTCAGTGGTTTGTAGTGAGTGTCTATACTGATTCAGGACAGAGTGTAGCCTGAATTTGGATATTCTCTAGTCCAAATTCAGATACAATGGAGGAGAGATCCAATTAAGACCATTAGAAATGAGGCCTTTCTTAGGCAATTCTCTTTCTGAAACAGAAAAGAGAGAGAGATGGAATCTTATCTTCAACCAGACCAAAAAATAAAGGGATGAGATAGATACAACAAATTGGTAGGCTAAAAATCAACACATCATTATCCACCACAGATAACAATATGTGCTTAATAAATAGAATCCCCTGTAGTTAACATCAAAGATATTTTAAACCATTCAGGAATTTATTTATATTTTGAGCTGTGGAGGTACCACAAACTCACAGCTGCTAAGTTTTTCGTGTTCCTTGTAATGGTCTCCAGTGATGTTTAAACAAGTGTCTTGTAGTATGTAGTGCTATAAATATCACAATTCAGGGCAACTACACATATATTTTCCTGTTGTGGTCCAACAAAAGAACCCACTCTCAGGCTTCTGGCTCCCCAGCCACCACGTCTCTTGGGCGGAGACCCACATTTCTCTTTCTGCTGACTGGGGCTTTTCCCAGGCTTCACAGTTCCCACACTACACTGAGAATTCCCTGGCAAGACATACAATCTCATCAGGCCTGCTTTGCTTTCTCCTCACAGGCTATAAACAACATAACTACTGTCAGTGAAGTTGCCACTCACCTCTTTCTAAGTAAGCACCTTTATTCTTAAGGTAAAAGCATTATACAGAAAACATATTAAAACAATAGAAGAACCTACACATATGTTAATAAGCTTACTAGAGATCACCCCCTGACTCCAACCAGGGCTCTAGTAAGGAGCCCTTCAAACCCCACAAACGAGGTTTTCTATGGTCACAACTTCATAACAGATGTTAGCACAGAACAAACATGCCCATGAATCTGTGAGTCCCCCTTGTGTCCAGTTGTGTGTGTGATCTGCAGAGACTGTGAATAGGTAATCAGCCAGGCAATGGGTTTCTCCTCAAGACGTAGCTCCAGAAGTTCAAACTTGTCTGGCCCGTTGTTTTAAAAGAGCCCTTTGAATCTCATTACACTCTGGGTTTACATTAGCCTTCTCTTCCCCTTGAAGTTACATACAATTCCACAATAATACATAAATATTTGCATTTTTAAATACAATGAATTCCTAAGATACTTAAACTTAGTTCAGTAAGGTTAATCCAGGACATTTCAGGAAGTAGTCATTGTGCCATAACAACATTTTGTAATGATACGAAGAATGCATCCAGAATTGTCTGGATACAAATTTGAAGTCATATATAAGTAGGCTTTGGACCACTGCTACTGGAAAAGGATACTGAGTACACAATGGTGAGAGATCAAAGCGGCACCAAATATAAAAACTGTTATAGGTAACTTTAACAACTCATACATAAACTGACCATATGTCATAATGGGGCCGGTGTTGAGGGAAGCAATTTCTTGACACCTCAAACAATTGCTTCTGGAACACACAAGAGGGAATATTATTCTTGACCTAGTCATAAGTTACACACTGGAGTTGATTCAAGAAGTAGCTATACTTGAGCCACTGACTAATAGTGGCCACAATATAATTAAGTTTAAGATTCTTGGGGGAGGAATCATACCAAAAATATAGTACTGTGATGTGAAATGTTAGAAAGAGGGCTTTAAAAACAAAAACAAAATCAACCAAAAAGCTAGTAAAAAAAAGTCCCTACAGCCAAAAGTGAGGAAATTAAAATCCTTACATTCAGCATGAAGGCTACTTAAGAATAGCAGAACAGAGTCAGAACAGGCCCAAATGAAAAGGAATATGGAAAGTAAGTAAAACAAAACCATATGGTTAAATAGCAAGCTTCAAGATGCTACTGGAGCCAAACAGGTATCCTTCCAAAAATTGAAATCCAGCCCAATTAAACTCAACAAAAAGAAACAAATTATGACACAAATTGCAACCGGTGATTAGGAAAGCTAGGAAGGAATATGAAGCTCAAATAGATTATTTATGGAGCCTACAAAAGGATTGGTGGATCCATGAGGCTCTAAGGGAGTAAATGATTTCTTTGAATTCTTCTTCCTCAAACAAAATTGGGCAAACATCTATCCCAGACCTATATTTTTCAAGTACACCTCTACCCCGCTATAACGCGGTCATGGGGAGCCAAAAAGCCCTACCACATTGTAGCTGAAACCCCATTATATCGGCGTAGGGGCTGCAGGGCTCCGGTGGTGATTTAAAGAGCCCACAGTGCCCCACAGCAGCTGGAGCCCCAGGCCCTTTAAATCGTTGGCAAGCCCCACTGCCGCAGCCCCAGGGTAGCGGTGGCAGGACTCCAGCGGTGATTTAAAGAGCTCCAGGCTCCAGCCACTGCGGGGAGCCTGGGCCCTTTAAATAACCAGTGAGCCCTGCTGCCACAGCCCTGGGGTAGCAGCAGCAGGGCTCCAGTGGGATTTAAAGGGCTACTGCTGCTACCATGCTATACATGAACTCGTGCTATATCGTGTTATATCGGGACACGTTACAGCGGGGTAGAGGTGTAATACAGATGAGGCCCAGTCAGACAATAGGATGACAAAAGTAGGAGTACTAGAACTAATTAATAATAAATTAAGGAAGAACTCACTAGAACTTTTTGGCACTCATCTAAGCCTTGCCGACCACACACATGGCTCAGGCTTCCATGTTTAAAGTATCTAATGCTGTTTTAAAAATCAGGAGATGCAGGGTTTTTTTTATTTCCCTTCTGTTTTTTGACTCATATTTATATTTTCCAGATTTTCTCTGCAATGGTGAGGGCTACACACTTTTTTCTTTTTAAACTAAAACTGAGATTCTCAAGCTGAGATTCTCTTTTGCTCTGAGAGTTAGGCCTTTAAGAAAAAACTCCAAAATATCACTAGGTTCTAAATAAAAATACAAGTCAGTGGCATTTCAAGAGTTCTGAAGACACTTTAGAATTAAATGCCTAAGCTGCTGACAAAAATAAGCAATCTCTCGTAAAAATCCGGATCGGAATAGCACAATATTGTACAATCTAAAAAGAGATGGTAAAGGTGATCCTGGGAATTACAGAACAATAAGCCTTATTTCAATATCGAGCTAGTGTTTCAGCTAATTTATCGAAGAGAGAATTATAAAATACCAAGATCAACATGACATAAGAATAGAGATGTTGTGTTTCCCAATCTATTAGAATTTTTTGAAAATATTAATGAATTCCAAGATCTATAGTCAGAGAAAAATCAACAGAAGGAAATAACTGACATTCATAGATCATACTGTGAATTACTCACAAGTTCTAACTTTACATTCTCCAGTGAATCAGTTTCAGAAGAGAGTGAAAATTGCCACATATGAAAGCAATAATATAGTGGATATTAAAACTAATCCATTTGTCACCGATACTGTACTCTGGGCTCCAGCAACTGAGACTCTGCAATCTTCCTGGATTATGAAAGGACCTCGATTGTGTCAAAATAAAAATTGAGATTTTTCAGCAGTTAAAAAAAGTTACAAGAAATCAGAAGCAATGCTTATCAAAAATGCCTTTCGCATACTTTCTGAAAAATGGAGAATCTGTGCCTCTTGAGTAGCTTTCTTATTCACCATTGACAGGGTTAGTTTTTGTTTTGTATGGTGATTATTTAGGATTCTTGTGTACCTGCACTTAGTACTTCTGGATTTAACGACTGGAAACATGCTGCAGTTCCCATTTTACAGCATGAGAGCAGAGTTTATCATCAAAAGACTATGCTTACCTGCATTTCCCAGACACAAGTAAAATGCCAAGTACAATGAGCTGAAAAAACAGCTTGAAAATAAGTGAACGTATTGGAAAGAGGTGCTTAGACATGGTTGTTGCAGACGAAAAATTTCTTGTTGAGTGTGGTCTTCACTGTAGAGGCGATAATGAAAGTGAGCGCTCCCTCAAATAACAGTAAATATTTGGGTCTTGGCATTGTTGAGTCAATTCATTTCTCTCCTTTATGAACATATAAAAACATGGAAATGCTGGTAAAGGAAAGCCTTCATCCCTGTCACTGTCAAGGTCTGTAACAGGGGCTGTCTGACCTTGTGGTTGGAACCAGGAGTAGTGTCAGGGTCATAGTCATACCAAGGATAAAAGCCAGTGTCAGCAACTGAGGTCAGGGTGAGGAAGCAGGAACAATGTATGGTAGCTGAAACAGGGATGATGCCTGTTAGGTAGCAGTAACAGGGACAATGCAAGGAAGCAGAATCCAGGGAAGGAAGCAGAGACTTGTTCTCATCAGTCTATGCAACAACAGGCCTACAACAACAGTCTGCTTTTAATTATCTGACCCTGCTGAGTCAGTGGGTGTAGCTTCTAGTGGTGGGGTATGACCAATAGCTCCCTCATCAGCCCTTGCAGCTCAGTAGTGCAGCAGATAAGGCTCAACCTCCCAGGTCTGGGTTTGAGATCTGAGGCACCTGAGAATTACTGACTATTTGCAAAGCGTTTATGTATTGAAATAATCCGTCAGCTGCAGATAGCAAAAGTACATTTCAATTATTAGACTCCACTCCAGACATATTCCATGTTGATCAGCTTACATTCACTGTGTGCTATGTATCATAAGACAGGCAGATTCAAGAGCATTTTCTAATGAGTCATCTTGGAGAACTGCTTTCCATTCTGTTTGTCCAGTTTTCCAGGAGATGAACTTTGGCATATCTAATTGCAGAGGTCAGTGTTATGATAACGCCAGGAACATGTCCGGAACATATGAAGGTTTCCAAATATGAATTTAGGAGATTAATCCACTAGTAGTGGGCTCTGAGCGCAGCTCATTCCCTCAGTTTAGCTGTGGTTCCTAGCATAAACTGCTGCTTGGAGGTAAATATTTTTTTTTGTTTTGTTTCTTCAATCTCCTTTTAATTTCTGCTCCATAGGAACAATTTACCAAAAGTCATGGCTGATTCTCCATCACTGACCATTTTAAAATCAAGATTGGATTTTTTTTAAAAAAAGATATGCCCTAAGAATTATTTTGGGGAAGTTCTAAGGCTTGTGTGATATAAGAAGTCAAACTAGATGATTATTATGGTCACATCTGGCCCTGGAATCTATTAATCAACCCATTGCTGGCATGTTGTTACATCAGGATTAGATCCTAGCGACAATAAAAGAACTGAAACATTGCATCTGTCTGAACACTTTTACTACTATTGGTGTAAGTAACATTAAAAATAATATAACTCAAGGATTCCCAAACTTTAATAGCACTCATTCTCACTTGCAACCCTATACAATTGTTTACGTTAGAGGAGAGAAGTTCTGGAACAGCCTTCCGAGGGTAGTAGTGGGGGCAAAAGTCTTATCTGGCTTTATGACTTAGCTTGATAAGTTTATGGAGGGGATGGTATGATGGGATAGCCTAATTTTGGCAATTAATTTAGCAATTGATCTTTGATTATCAGCAGGTAAGTATGCCCAGTGGTCTGTGATGGGATGTTAGATGGGTTGGGATCTGAGTTATTATAGAGAATTCTTTCCTGGGTGCTGGCTGGTGAGTCTTGCCCACGTGCTCAGGGTTTAACTGATCACCATATTTGGGGTCTGGAAGGAATTTTCCTCCATGGCAGATTGGCAGAAGCCCTGGAGGTTTTTCGCCTTCCTCTGCAGCATGGGGCACGGGTCACTTGCGGGAGGATTCTCTGCAGCTTGAGGTCTTCAAACCACAATCTGAGGACTTCAATAACTCAGACATAGGTTAGGGGTTTGTTATAGAAGTAGATGGGTGAGATTCTGTGGCCTGCATTATGCAGGAGGTCAGACTAGATGATCATAATGGTCCCTTCTGACCTTAAAGTCTATGAGTCTATGAGTAACTAAAACACTGAAGGATTGGCTAGTACTAGATGGTTTGCCCATGGCCAGGCTACAAAAGCACTTTGTCTTAATGATGGCAATAACCAGGATTCTCTGAAAAGTCTAGCTGATGATTTAAAACAGAAATCGAGCACGCACAGTGACGCTCAATCTCTGCAAAGCAAAATGGACAAGCTGGAAGCTGCTTTTCTTTACAGCTCTTGAAACACAGTTCTACAGAGATTTCAGTCACCAGGTAATGCTCTTCAGGCTGCTGAGCTAGACCTCATTACTGCTGTAAAATTGGTGGGCTTCCTGAAGGAATTTGTGGCAGAGCTACAGGAACAATTTGACAGCTATGAAACAGCAGATAAAATAATAAAAAATTGAGTTTCTCAATGTAAGAGTAAAAAGAGCTAAAGTGGAAAAAAAAATAACCTCAGTGAATCTGAGGAGCTGAACTACATATTGGCAGGACAAGATAAATTTTTTTTTTTTGAATTAAGGTTTTTAACAATGTGACTGAAAAATCTGTCACAAAGCTGCAACATAGGGCTGAGCTACACTACCACTTAGGTCTATGTAACTTATGTCACTATGGGGTGTGAATAAGATACCTCCTGTGCAATGTAAGTTACCACAACTTAAACGTTGTTCACACATGTTGTCGGTGGGTGATGCTCTCTTGCCGACATAGCTTCAGCCTCTTGTGGAGGTGAAGTTATATCAATGGGAGAGCACTTTCCTGTCAACCTAGCATGTCTTCATCAGACGCACTACAGAGGTGCAGCTGCACTGGTGTAACTGCGTCAATGCAGCATGGTAGTGTAGACTTGCCCATAGTTATGAAGCATATAATGGAGTGTGTGCCCACTTTGGATTTTTTACTAATTTTAGTGGGCTGTCTGCATGCAAGATACGTGCTTCTGCTGCTAAACTACAAGAGAAATATCACATGAACTTATAGGAGGATTCTGCAGATGAATTGGTCCAATTTAGACTGTATGTAAGAGATAAGAAAAACAAATCTCCAAATAACTTGCTTCACCTTTTGTGACAAAAGATTGTGCAGTTTGCATTTCCCAATGCAGACACTGCATTATGAATTTTTTGGACACTGCCAGTAACTAATGCTGGAGGCGAATGCTCATTTACAAAATTGGCCCTAATCAAATACTGATTCAGGTCAAGTATGGATCAGCTAAGATTGAATAATTTGACATCAATGTGAAGTGAGTGTGATTTGTTTCGCCAGCTGCATTTCAGTGACCTCACTGAAGACTTTTCGGCCACAAAGAGTAGGAAGAAAATGATTTAACAGCAATTCTAAGGTAATAATTAGGGCTGTCGATTAATTGCAGTTAACATGCAATTAACTCAAAAATTAATTGTGATTAATCGCAGTTTTAATCACACTGTTAAATGGTATCTCTCTGTGATTGGAATGGAAAGTGCCAAAATGCTGTGGAAAAGGCTGGAAAGGTAATTCCATACCATCTAAAAACATCTGGGGAAAATCTGTTTGCAGGAGAAAATCCCTCTCTGCAGGGTTTTATTCATTTACTATATTGTCCGTGACCACTGCATTATTGTAAAGATACAACAAGAAATCCATAGATATTCATTTTTAGGTTTCACAAAATATGCATGATGCTTAAAACTAACATATAAGAAAATATCTTCAGCCTACTGCATATTAGTCAGTGATAAACTGGATTCACCAAGTATGTCTGCTGCACTATGCCCTACCTGTAAAACAGATTATATAGTTTGTGATTTACATGGGAACTTGGGCAGAGGTGAAAGCCCTGTTAGAGAACTGATGACAGATTATCTATCTGGCTCCTACCACAACAGTCAAATCTTGGATGAAATTTATGCACTGGAGCAAGTTTCCCAGCAGTGCACAGGGGAGAAGTAAGGACAGGAATGAAGAAGATGAATACCTGCCAAAAGTAAAGGTGGCTTGGTTTTTTTGTGAGCCAAAGCAAGCTCTGCTCTTATTTATTTAATTTTTAATGACGGTCTCCTGTTGGTGCCTTGATAATCTCTCTTGAAGCCTATGTGTTCTATTTGCTGTGCCTGAATGAATCAGGGTCGCTTTTAGCAGCACCTTCTATTTTAAATTGTAAATAGCTTTGACATCCTTAGATGAAAGAAATGGTGACCCATGCCTTTCTGCAACTGCTATCATCCCAGATAAGAGGGTAGATGTGTAAACAACAACACTTTACACTTAACATGGCTCCTTTCATGCAAGGATGTCAAAGCAATTGACAAGTTTAAGCCTCAGGAGACCCATGTGAGGTATTACACCTATTTTATAAATGAATAAAGTAAGCCACTCGTGCTATGTTTCTACACTTAAACTGGGGCCTAGGGTGGGAGTTGAGGAGAGAGCGTTCACCCAACACTAATTCACCTCCCCAAGAGGCAGTAGCTAGGTCAACCAAATAATTCTTCCACTGACCTAGCACAGTCTACATTGGGGATTAGATCGGTTTCACTACGCTGCTCAGGGATGTGAGTCAACCTAACTTTTTAGCGTAGGCTTGGCCTAAGGCACTAATTTTGACTTAGTCTTAACAGCTACTTTGTAGCAGAGATGAGAATGTAACTAGGGAAGTCTCTGACAATCTATGTAAGGTAGTTGAATTATCATAGTATCTGAACACCTCGCAATTTTTAAATGTATTTAATTTCACAATGTCCCCTGTGAAGCAGGGAAGTTCCAAGAGCTAGTCTACACTTGAAACACTACAGCTGCAGCACTGCAGCTACGCTGCCATAGCACTTCAGTGCAGACATTCACTAGAGTGATGGGAGGGATTCTTCCATCGGTGTAGTTAATCCATCCTAAGAGGCAGTAGTTAGGTCCACAGAAGAATTCTTCCATCAACCTAGTGCTGCATACACTAGGAGTTTGGTCAGGTTAACTGACTTGCTCAGGGTGTGCGGATGTTTAACATGGCTGAGCAATGTATCTGGGTTGACTTAACTTTTCAGTGTAAACCTGGCCTGAGTAACTTGCCTACTGTTACACACAGAAAGCCTGAGGAACAGCAAGGAAATGAACCCAGGACTTGCAAGTTCCAGGCCAGGACCCTAATCACTGGACCATCCCAACTCTCAGGTCACTGCTCCAATCTCTAGACTACACTGCTTCATCTGTACAAGCAGGATGGGGTCAATCCAGCAAGATACTGAACAAGATGCACAGTAGTGCAGAGGTACTGAGTATATTTGGTCAAATTCCAGCAGTTGCTCAGCAGGCTGTAAATCTGGCTGTACACTACTGAATGGGGCTTGCTGTTGCTTAGT
This sequence comes from Chelonoidis abingdonii, assembly GCF_003597395.2. Classification (NCBI taxonomy): domain Eukaryota; kingdom Metazoa; phylum Chordata; order Testudines; family Testudinidae; genus Chelonoidis; species Chelonoidis abingdonii. Next base: position 20,323,344 of record NC_133769.1, on the reverse strand, counting down.
ATCCTACTTAAAGCCATAGGACTGATTAGCACCCAAATGGACATTCCTATGGGTAGAGTTGGGAAGAGTGTTAGAAGTTGGATAAGCATGAAGTCGTATTGGCCTAAAAAGAGCCCAAGCTTCCTCCGACTGGAGTTCAATGGAAGTTTTTGTCTCTGAAAACAGTGGTGGTAGGGCTAAGATTCAAAGGCTCCACATAAAATTTTCATGATTTCAGTGGTTGTAAAATGAAGACCAGAGATACTACAAGTCCAGCATTTAGTGATTCCTTTAATAAGCATGATAAGTAAGAGGCTGATATAGCCATCCTGAAGCTGCAAATGTTTGATAATTCTTTATACTGCTATATATTCATAAATGTTACCAATAAATACACTGATATCTGATGTGCCACTGAACTATATAGTTTTGATAGTAATTAATTAATTAAGCAAGCTGCCCCTGTGAAAATCCCAACCCAAAGTCATACTGGAATTTTATTGTAAAACCAGGAATCAAACCTCAATTTCCCCAATTCCAGTCCAGTTTCTATATATGGGGAAAACGTCATGTGTGAAATCCTGGCCCTGTTGAAATCAGTGGCAAAACTCCCACTGATTTCAATAAGGCCAGGATTTCACCCCTTGCAAGTAATATCTTGATGTAAGTAATTTATTTATAATTGCACTCAGCAGTGTTACAGTGATATCCCAACTTCCGGGACAGTCAGTTCAGTTCTCTGGTGTTCATCCCCATCCTCAACATAGTTATGTGTAACTACAAGGTGTTGTTCTTCAAAAGCAAAACAGAGAGGTGTTGCAGTTACAACACGCATGGAAACTCCTCTGAATATGGTAACAACTAATCTCTGTCATCCAAATCACAATGCCTGGTGACACTAGGCCTTATAGACTGAAGAGCAACATTTTAATTAAAAACAAACCTCTGGGACAAAGTGAATATGAGAATCTAAGCTCTGGTCTACACTACAGAGTTAGGTCGAGATAAGGCAGCTTACATTGACTCTGTAAGTGTCTACACTAAAATGCAGCTCTGAACGATTAACTCACCCACTACACGGACTTAATAACTCCACCTCTGTGAGAGGCGTAGCACTTAAGTCGATGTAGTTTGGTCAACACAGTGTCAGGGTAGACACTGCATTGCTTACATCGATTATTGCTGCCTTTCAGAAACCATCCCAAAATGCCCCACCGTGACAATTAATTTGGTACAAACGCTCCTGTTGTGGACACGCACCACCAACACAAGGAGTGTAGCGTGGACATGCAAAAGCAATTTAATCACTGCTGTGGTTGTAAGTCGACATAACTTAGGTCGATTTAATTCTGTAGCGTAGACTTGCCTGATGTCTGCAGAAACTTGCCATCCTTTTGCAAACTAAATACTCACACACGTCAGCAAAATACCTTGACCAAGCCGTAGGACTACAGTCATCAATATAATTTGTGACTAACTTGAAAAACAAACTCCAAACAAATGTTCATCATAGGCTTGAGATCTACTTTCTCCGAGTTACTTTATAGCTGTGTTTGTGTCACCCTAGACACAAGATATGCTGAGACATGATGTCTTCAAACAAACCCTTCGGCATTCCATTTGTATCCTGCAACATACCCAGTCATCATTGTGGGGCACCAATATATGCCAATTGGTTCACTATCTCATAACAGTTCTAATTTACACGATATTTCTATATCATTACAAAATTCTTGGCACATTATATGAACAGCCTTGCAAGCATGTATATACACTATCAGTTATTACTTTCAAATCCTCATTAGGCCTCAGATGCGCTTTCAGATAAGTATTTGTCATTAACCAGGCATATGATACACTTCTAAGAGCAGAGTGGCTTGATTTGACAGCTTACATGTTGTCCCACAGTATGTACCCTCCAGCAGTGTGCAAAAAGCCCAGTGATTCTTTTGTAAAGTTATTTGCTGCATTTTTGTAACACTGAAAAGAGCTATTCCAATGTAGTTGAAAGGGCTCTTCCAGTGTTAGAAAAGTAAAGGGAACATGCTTAAACAGCACAATAATAAAATAATTCAAAATAATAAATCACAAGTCTAGCTCCTTGCACCCACAGACCTTGGAACACTCCAAAATAATCTGAGATGCATGTCCAGTGAGGTCTGCCTTTCATATGATAAAGAGGCATAGGGGACATGGAGAAATGTTGCTCTTATGGCCTTGCAGGATCAAACTCTAAATGAGTAAGCCAGGTTTATATTCAGGGAAGGACAGAAGCAATGGAACGTGTTGGCTGTTCCTCCTCTCATGGGAACTCACAGGAATTTTGCCATCGCTATTAATGGCAGCAGAATGAGGCCTCAGCACTATTTCTAGATTAAATGTTTGATATATCACATGGCTAGATTGTAAAAAGGTAAGCTCTGTACTCAAAGCCACTTTTAGAGAAACAATCACCCTTTTTTGCAATTATTTATTTGTTATTCTCAACAACATGAACCATTTTAAACCCCAAGAATGCAAGTATTTAAGAAATGCTTGAAAGAAATACAAGTTGTCAGGGTGTAGCATTGTTCCAGTACAACTGCAAACATTCATTTACTGGGAACCACTTTTTAAAAAACTGCACTTTGGAATTAGTAAAACACTGTCTGTATTTCAATGTGTCATTGTGCAAAATAATAGACTAATCAACAGGTTGCTGCAACCTGTGACCCTGTGATGGGGTGTTCACCCCACAGCATCCCTGCAGGGGTTATGTAGGACAGGAGTAGGCAGGGCTGGTAGGGAGAGGTGGAGGTCTGCAGTCACTCTCTGGGCATAGTGAGGAGAGAAGGAAGAAACTGGGGCTGGGACCCTGAGCCCAAAGGAAGGGATTTACATAGATAGGTGGTGGAGAAGAAAGTCTGCAGAGGGCAAAGTAGGAAGAAGCTCATGGAAATGGTAGACTTTGGTTGCTGATTTTAGGATCCCTGGACTGGAACCTGAGAGTAGCAGGTGGGTGTGAGATCCCCACTGGCCACTAGGTCAGTGCTATTGACTTGAATCAGAAGACTGCCAGAGACCACAGTTAGACAGTTTGTCCAGTGGGACTTTGATGCCCCAGAAGGGAAGGACTATAGTGACCTGGCCAAAGGGACCAAGCCAGGAAGAAGGAGCATCCTGAGTCCATAGACACCAAGGGGGTGAGCAACCGAAAGAGGTGATGCCAACTAATCCTTCCAATCATGAGTGAGCCTGTTACACACACTCTTTACGCCTGTAGTGTTTCCTGAAAGTGGGTACTCTTCCAGACTTCTTTGTAACCTGAAAATATGCAGAAGGACTTTGTAAGGCCTGAAATGAGGGAGCAGAGAAAGAGAAGACAGTGAAGAGACTGAATGACATAAAGAGGCACAGGACATCTCTACAACAAGGCTTTGTAATAGGCATGAGAAACCTAAAAGGCAAGCATATTACTTACCAGCTTACAACTTTCTGTGCTCAGAGAGAACAGATATTTCCAAGCTTTGCATCATTACATTCTCCATCAGCTGAGCTGAATCATTTAATACACAAATGAGAAAGCTTATTTTCTTTTACTCTTGCTTATGCCACACACCCACCCACAGTAAAATACTTGACTTAGTTGTAAATAAGAGTTGGAGGAGTTCTTGACAACACTCACCAGCCTCTAGTTTTCCAGCTGCAAAGTGACTTAAGTGATGATTTATCTTCAAGATAAGTACAGAATGGCCAGAAAGTACTGATATTAAATTCTGGTAACACTGTGTTGAGGACTAATAGCTGGGGAAAAAACCTCAATTTATTGATACTGAAGTTTTGAGGATTACAATATTTTGCATTCATTTTAAATCATTCTCTTCAGCGAAGGTCAGCAAGATCAGAGTAAGAAATGGTCAGTCCTTCTGTGGCACTTATTGTACTTCAACAAGTAAAATACATTTACAGTTGCTCTCGCTATTTTATTAAGCCTATTAAAAAATATTTTGTATGTTACAAGTACAAGCTATATCTCTCTCCCCCTTATAAAACAAATTTAGCACCCGTAAGAACCCCATTGTTCAACTTCCTTGGGAAGCCTAAATCCCTTCACAGTTTGACATCAACAGCCCTTTAAATAAAAACAAACACAAAAGAGGTAAGTATAGAGGAGGTACATACAGAATCATGAGTCTTCCTACACTTATATGACTTTCTTCCAAACATTAATTCTTTGGCTTAAAAATTGTTTTATTAGCAGCTTGCCAAAAAAATCATTAGCATACCAGAGAGTTCCCCTCCTAAATCTGTTAGTAAATATTCTATTTGAGGATAAAGAAACAGAGACAAAGGATGAGACTCAGAAGCTTCACTGAAGGAGTATACTGCCTGAAAATGGAAACATTTCAGTGCTGATGACATTGAAATGTCAGCAACATAATTTCATAAGAATCATATACTCTATTCTTTTTTTCTCTGCGGCTGGATCAGACTCCAAAGTGAACTATATATTGCCCTCCTCAGGATACTGTCATATAATCAACCTATTATTACAGTTGAGTGAATAAGTCCCATCAAATACTTTATTTCACTACGTTTTCCCTGTTGTCTGCTACAGATCAGGATTTTCTTGAATATATCAGTTTTCTAACCTTGCATTTACTCCATGGTTTGCTGTTAAATACTCAATCCAATAACTCAAACTATGCTGAGTTACAACTGGTCACATAAGTCATATGATATTGTTTCAAGTCCTCTGATTGAAAGTGTGTAACTCATAGCTAGGTTTCTGGTGTGAATGTTAACATAAAATAAACTTATAATGTCAGTTAAAACCTGTACTAACATAAGGTGCCTATGAAAAATAGGGTTTTTTGCACTTAGCAAACTCCAGAGTTTCCTCCAAGTTGAATGGTTAATAGGCTGATTCAGGCTTTATCTCATGTCTTCTTCCCTGTTGTCTTCCAGAAGCATTGAAAGTAGTTTCCCAACTAACATGTGCAGCCTGTGATAACTATCTTGAATATTCTTCTTGATACTGGAGGTCCAAGTGTCACCAAGGGGACCAATGGTGGTCACGTGTTAATCATGAAGTTCTTTGGAGATAAATAATACAGCAACTTTAGTATCTCAAAACAGGTTTTTTTGATAGTATATCATAGTGTAAGGTTTTGTTTCACACTGACAGCCTTCCCCAATAGGTTTAAAACATGGAACACAAGCAGGTGACATTCCTACACACTGACTAACATTTCAGTTTGAAAAACAGCTTCACTGTACTCAAGGCCTAATCCAAAATCCATTAAAGTCAACACCAAGACTCCTATTGACTTTAAATGGGCTTTAGATCAGAGTCCTAATTGACTTAATACATAGCAAAGGATGTTGCGTGTTGTATTGTTCAGACAGGCAGCAAGGTGGATGAACTAGAACTCCAGCAAGTATCTATTTTCACCTGAGCCTAAAAAAGAGTAATTTAAGGATGAGTTAAAGTTTTCAGTCTATTTAGATTTCTCTTCTAGCTGCATGAGACATGCAAACTTTACAGCTACTGGCTCCTATTCATAGTGAGTGCATCATACCAGCACCAGGAGAGGTTTGGCAGGAATTCGATGTTGTCATGTTTGAGGGTTACAGACCACCTGCATATACTTGTACAGAAACCGTAAACAGATCTTTCCCATCTAATCATATTTGTGAGGACCTACACATAGCCCATTAGTAAAAAACCCACAAATCTCTGTTAGATTGTAAAAGAAACAACAGGATGGGCGAAGCACGTTGAGGTGATGTACTCGCTCCGTGTAGTGAGGTTAAGCATTGTATCCAGATGCCTCACTGATATGGTGTAATTTAAATGACTTCTGAAAAGATCTAGTGGCAAAGGATCTTAAGGCAGAAGGATTCCTGAAGTGCACAAAGAGAGAACCTCCTCTCTCCTCTCTTAACCAACTCCCTGACAAGAAATGATCGATTTCATGGCAAGTATTTTTGTTCAGATTTTTGATGATGGTAACGAAGATCAAAGATTTTCCTGAAAAGCCATCATCTGGTGGTATATTTCTGTGCTCCTTTTTTCTGTAAGGGCAAAATTCACTGTGAGTACTATAGAGCTGCTGGACAGAGAGATCTATCATGGTGAAATCTAATCACTTTATAGCTCCATTTTAACTACAGAAGATCTTGAGGGGGGGAAATTCGATTATGTTAGCCCACAACTGACTTGGTTAACAAGGTGAACTGGTCACAACTTTGCTCCTCCACAGTGAGAATGTGTAACACTGAGGCAGACTGAAACAAGTGAGAGAGGGAGAAAGGCATTTTCCAGAGTTAAATGCCAAAGGCATGAACAGGCTGCTAACATTTTTATTATTGAAACTCTGCATTAAGTGAATTATTAATTTTCAGAAAAGGGAATAATATTTTAATAAGTCAGTGTATATAGAAGATCTGCTCAGTTCCCAAAACTCAATATTTATGCTGGTAACTTAAATGTCCATTTCTTTAAAACAAACACAGATCCATTTACTTTATTTTACAGAAACTTTGAACTGAAACCAAGCTCATAATGTAGTTAGTGTTTTTTTTGCAGCAGCACAAAATTTTCACCAGCTTTCTTCATCAACTTTTTCTTTCATGTTGCCATTTTGTATCCTTAACTGGCTATTTAAGTGCAGAACAGATTATCTAATAAACACAACATTAAGAATAACGTATTCAAGCTAAATGGGTTTCAGCTTTAAAATAAAGATTTGTACCTTTTTCCTTGCAGGGTCTGTGTTTTTTTAAAAAATGAATATTTTGTAATTAATGATGGCTGCACTTTGTGGTTTCATGATCTTTGACTGACTGCATGAAGAAAACCAGGACACTAGATTTAATAATATTTAGTATTCCCACCGCACAGTTTTACAATATTTATTGACCCACAAGTTTCTCAAAAGGTTTGAAACAGATGCGTGGCCCTGCACAGCATACTGTAAATCACATAAATAATATTAATCCTGCATGTATTTAACTAAAATACAGCTTTCTTTTCCAGAGGAATAATAACTCAGGCAATGTGTTTAAAAAAGTTTACAACAACAGATGGTGTTGGCTCTTTGAAAGCAGCAAGATAACTGATTAGAAACTTCAGATGACACCCAGTTCTCTAAAACAAAATCAGCAAGCCAATTGAAGTTATACTGCAAGCTGTCTGCTTCAAGACAAACACCAATACAGTGTATCCCTTCAGAATTTTGCTGCAACAAAACCCACAAAAGCCTTTGTTAATAAGATGTAGTTATGAGAGGAGCTGGTGAGTTCTTTGCCAGAAATTCCAGCTCTCGTGAACAAGCCCCTTTAGGCTCAGTAGGAAAAATCTAAAAACTGCCATGGTTTCAGTGTAAGGAATCAGTTGTCTGATCAGTGGGAGACAGCAAAAAAGGAGAGAAAAAACAGAAGTGAACCTAAGACAAAAGAGCTCCTATCTGTATTTTTCCCCCCTAGGACATTTCTGCACTGACACCGAGTCCTATCTAGCCTCAAGAATCTGGGTAAAGAGAAAGATCGAGAAAGACACAGACACAGATTGTTTCTAAACACTCATAATTCTGGTTATTAGTCTTTATTCGCAGCCACATTCCATAGAACTACAGCCGTAATATAGTTCTTAATTTCCCAAACACTCAAAATTGCAGTGCCGTACATACATCATGTGTGGCGAAGAATCCAAGTGCAGAAAAGTCATGGATACCAATTCATGTCATATACCCCTAAAGAACCAGATCCTCATCCAGTTGTAGCTCAGATCTGACCCAGAGCCTGAACAGGTAACTCTCTCATTGAGCCCTCTGAATAATTTCCATTTACTGTGATATTAATGAGAGAATAGGCTTCCATAGCACATTGTAAGCAAATTGAGTTGGTTAGGATTAAGGCTACAATTTTGTCATGAAGGTCACGGAAGCCACAAAATCCGTGACTTCCAGCAACCACCACGAATTCAGCCCTGTCAGCCAGGAGTTGTAGGGTCTCCGTGGCCAGAGATGCCAGGGGCTCTGCGGAGTTCCCAGCTGCCATGGGCAGTGGGGCTGCAGCTCCTGGCCACTCAGGCACCAGGGTCCCCCTGCAGCTCCCAGCTGCTGCAGGGGACAGGGGCCCCCTGCACTTCCTGGCTGCCATGGGGGGCAGGGGACCTAGGAGCTCCAAACTGCCACATGTAGCAGGGGTATACCCAAAGCTCCCAGCTGCCATGGGTGGTGGGGGTACCCCGGAACTCTGAGCTGCCAAAGGCAGCAGGGCCCCAGAGTTCTGAGGTGCCACGGAAGCCCGGAGTCTTTCAAAGGTCCCAGCCGCCATGGGTGGCAGGATACCCCGGAGCTCTGAGCCAGGGGACCCTGGAGCTCCAAGTCCTCATAGGCACGGCAGTGGGGATCCCCAGAGCTCTGAGCAGCCCCTGCAGGTGCCCATCCTCCACAGGCAGCATGGGGACCCCGCAGCTGGGCTCCTCATTTTGTCAGGGATATTTTTAGTAAAAGTCAGGGACAGGTCATGGGCTTTCATTAATTTTGCTTTGTTGCCTGTGACCTGTCCCTGGCTTTTACTAAAAACGTCTGTGACAAAATCTTAGCCTTAATTAGGATTCATGTGGCTCTACAATCATTGATTTGGAGTACTGAGATGACCACTGTGCATTCATAAAGCAATTGGCATACTTACAATCATTAATGATAATTTAGCTAAAAATTCTCTCCCAGATATTTGTTCTTAATTTTGCTGTATTCATTATTCTTCAGCTAAAAAGTTGCATCCATCCAGTCAGGAATCAGAAACAATACCATGTGATTCAGGTGTTCAGTCACACACATACAACATAAGTAGTCAACCGTGAACGGCAAAGTTTATGAGCAACCTATTCATCAAGCTTGTTTGGTGAATGCTTGCAAATCCATTCTCAGAAATCAGGATTGTTTTTTCAAGTGAATCTCTGATAAAAGAAGGCAATGCATTCTGTGCAGCAGCAGCAGTCTTTGTGTTCGGGTCCATGACTGGGGCTCCAAGACAATTCCTAGATAATTCAAAGAACCATCACAGCAACTAAAGAGATTTGAAATGAACAGTTTGAATGGTCCTAGCTTAGTGCAATGTTAAAGTTAACAGTTTGATCATGCTTCGTAAAAAAAATAAATTCAAAGCTGAGGTCACCTAGGAAGTTATAGTTGAAAATTGTTGCAGTGGCGATGCCACCTCAATCTTAACTACAATGACAGCGAACCAAATTTCTTAACAAATTACAACAGCCCTCAATGGTGATTAAACAAATCTAAAACCCAGAAACTAATCAGATACGTTAAAATTCACATTCACATATGGATGACATTCATGTTTTCTGCCTCTCTTCAGCCCTCTCTCCTATCCTTATTTGAAATTGTTTGTCCTTAGAGAAGAGCTCACTTCTTTTTTAGTCCAACTTTCTCCTTCTACTTGCCTACAACTTCACTAAACTGCAGGAGAAATTAAGAACAGAAAAAGGAAATAGACATATAAATTAGGAAAAAAAGATGGGCTGAGGTGGAGGACGCCTTCAAATGCACATATACTCTCCACAGATATGATTTATCAGAAGGGTAAAACCCACATATTGGATGAGTTCAGAGAAAAGCAAGAAAAAGATCCAGGGATTGAGATTATGAGGAAAGATTAAAGGGGTAAATTTGTACAGCTTGGCTAAGGAGTGGCAAAGGAGCAACATAAATACAAATATCTGAGAGGAGTTATGTGATATGAGTAGGTGTAATAAGATGAAACCGAGAAGGAAATTTGGATGAAAATTTTGACGATAATATCAGCGAAGTTTCCTGACAGAGATGCAGTAGGTTGTCAAAGAGTTTCCCAAGGGAAGAGATGAAAGGTTCACCACTTGGCACATTTAATATCCAACCTGACAATCTGTTAATATCGTAAGGAGGAAACCTACATTTGCAGGGAAATGGACTAATGAGATCATATCTTTTTTCTCTGCTCATCTCTAATTTCTGAGATTTCTTGAATTAGCTAGTGAAAATAAGTGATGGGATGGATTCATGCACTGAACTCAGTCAGATACAAAAACAATCTTTTTATTATTATTATACTAAAGCCTCCTTTTAGCGTCCTTCATTTACTCTGGCTAATTTTTATTGGGTGGATTTCTGTACTTTTTTCTCTTTGCCAAACACAAAAATGCACTACCACAAAGCATAGTTTAAAATGCATTGTAAATTGAATTTGTACACAGGTATCAAACATTTTCATGAAAGTTTTTGATCCAGATCCTGTTAACATGGCTGTGCTAGCTTTTAAATATAGACCTACTGTCCTCTGCAAAACCAGTCCTAATTCAACATGTAATGCAAATAGTTTCTGTTTAACATACAGTGTCTATTGATTCCACCTTAATTATGTGTTTCCCAGTGCTGAGAATGCTAACTGTGGGATATTGGGAAAGAATTTTACCATCAGCCGACAAAGACTATTAGCTGAAACTTGGCTTCCATTATCATCTCATTAGGCAGAGTCTGTATTATACATAAAATGTAGCTGTTAACCTGTAACATACTAATGTAGAAACTTTATTTCTCTATAATAGTGAACACAGCAGTAATATATCTGTAACTCTACAAATCAGCATGAATCAATAGTTTGATGTAATAATGCACCCTAAGATGTTTATTGTTCATCATCAGATGATGATCTTTAGACAAAACTGTAGCACTAAATGAACATGAAACCAACAACATTTTTCTAAATCCTCGTATAAATCTCCTGATAACTGAAAGGTGAATGGATGGCTCAAGGAAATCATAATGGAAGAGGGAACACATTGTCACTGGTTCAGATTGGTTCAGACAATTAGTAACCAAAAGCTGCACCATCCAATGGCTGTTGCGTTAACCATAACTCTGATTCTGTTCCCACTTAAGTCAGTGGTGAAACTCTCATTGACTCTAGTGGAAGCAAGAGCAGATTCTGGGTAAACTGAACTGGTAGCCCGTTTCTTGCACACAGGTGTCCACCTTACTAAAAATCACCAATATAGTTTATGTGAGGCTTGACAAATTTATTGGTAATTCGAGAATGTACTACTACTGATGAACTGCCATGGAAGCTAATTAAGTGAGTAGGTGCTGATACACATGAGTAAGGGTTACACAGTCTGTCCCTTTAGCATGGCGACTGTGCTAGTCTCATCCACAAAGGTTACCCTAGTGCATCAAGAACTTGATATTGCTGCTCATGGGTGTGAAAAGCGTGCACTGCTATTGGCCAGTCCTTGCCTACTCTGCAGAAAAAGGATCTCCTGCTTCACGGCTATTTCAAATGAGCCCATTTCTGAAATTAAACTAAATATTAATAAGTTAAACTCCTCCCCTAATTTCTAGCTCATGGAAAATGTTTTACATATTTTGAAGTAAAAATCTTTTTAAACAGATGAGTTAAAAATCCTTTTGATTCTTGGGCATATACCTCCTTGTACTACCCATCATACAGTCCTCCAAACTATCTATCATATAATCTTCCAAGTCCTGATTAGCCACGAACATACACAGCCACAAACCGGAGGAGTGTGAATAGCAAATGCAGTTCTATTAATCAGTGTTTGTTATAAATTGGTCTCTACGCAGATTTTATGGCTATTCTATATTATAACTACCTATATGGACTTTGTCACCTATCTCAAAATGGCAACTTACTCCAAAGCATATATTGGCTTTGTAAAGAGGACAAGTTATAATTTCATTATAATTACTCTATTGCCTGTTTGGTACACAGAGCAACAGCCCTCTGGAACTATAAAGTTAGGATGGGAGACCCTTCTGCTATTCATATTTGGTTAGTGAACAGAGCAAGGACATTTAGTCATTGTCTTGCTCTTGAATGCTACATTCTTTTAGCTGGGAGAATTACAATAGGTGTTCCCAGGATGCAAACAGGTATGCCACTTCTAACTTTTGACTTTGAATATGCATGCAGGAACCCAGCACAGTGTAACTTGTAAAATCAGTTGCTGTACATATATGAACCAAATATAAGGTAGTGATAAGTGTGCTCATATCAGGGAGCAGAGTCAACACATTAGGGCCAAATTTTTGTCACAGTAAAGTCATTGGAATCAGTGACAGCTGGCTTCAATGGGGTCAAAATTTGGCCCTGAGTGAGAAATTGGTATTTTATAATCTATTTAAAAGCATCACAGAATTATGATGTGTTATGATCAAATTTTTAGCTCTCTGAAAATGAAAGCAGCATGCAGTGAAATGCACATTGATTCTAACCAGTGGGAAAACAATTTACCCTACTAAGTGAGAGTAGAAACATTTAATACCTACAGAACCACCATGGGAAGCTTGCCAAAAGTGGCAGCTAATCCAGCATCCTGTATTAACACAACAGTAGGACTATTTATCTCATTCACTATGTCTTTTTCCTCTCTCCCACCTCATCACCACCAAGTAATATCTATGATATTTACAGTATTTCTAATTATTACCTAACAAGAAATTGACACTCAAATATGTTGTTTCCAAAGAGAGGGATTCCATAGTGCAGGATAAAGTCTACACTTATCAATAGCTTCTACTATTTCTGAAAACCATATGTCAAAAAAAATAAGGTCTCCTGTATAAAACTAGGATCAATTCATTCCATTCATTGATGTTAATCACTGGTTCAATTACAAAATAGCTCCTTAAGACTAATCTTTCTTCCACTAAAAAGTGTTCCAAATGGTCTATAAAAGCAAAACCCACTTCTATTAGCCCTCTAACAAGACATTCAGACCAATTATCCTATTCAGCTTTTCCTTTCTTTCTCCCATAACTGGTAATTCAGATTGCTATATAAAGGACAATTAAATCCTGTTTAGTCTCATGCTAGTTTACACTCTGTACAATATATACTTGTAGTCTGACGTTAATACATTTTTAAAAAATTATTATAACATATTTCATATTGATGAAGCTTCATTGTCTGTTTTAATAATGACAGCAATTTCTCAAGTATCGGAGTAGTAGCCGTGTTAGTCTGTATCCGCAAAAAGATCATCCATCCGATGAAGTGAGCTGTAGCCCACAAAAGCTCATGCTACAATACATTTGTTAGTCTCTAAGGTACCACAAGAACTCCTATTCTTTTTTCTCAGATATGTTTCCCTCTTCCTTCCCTCCTGCCTCCCCATCCTTGTTAGGTCAGCAAAGAAGGGAGTCACTTTCTTTTAATCTTTGCACAATAGGTAATATAAAAACATTTCTTAGTGACAGATTATGGGCATATGATGCACACTCTGTCCTTTTAACTCCCTCTGCAACAACAATCTGCTGCATATTTTCTAGTTATGTCATCTGTTAATGTGTGTGCTGCTGCAGAGAACTACAATTGCATGGAACAAATACTGCACAAGTGTTTATGTAAAACAGCCTTAAGCTGAAATAAAGAAACCTGGGAATGAATTTAAACCTATTCAACCCTACTACCCAGGTGCAAATGAGGGCATAGTTTGACTCACAGGATTTTATATGGAATTAAGGAGGAGGGATTCAAACTTCAGGTAAACTGCAACTAAAATAAAGAGTCAAGAGTTCTATACTCACCCACCTATTTCATAGCAAAATGACATTTATCTTTGGGCAATTCAGTCAAAATGAAAGCAGACTTATATTGGCAGTCATTTTAATTATAGTGTGATGACATTTGCTAGTTTAGAAGATGAGTCACCAGGCTGCACATGAATTCACTATATACATAAGCTGCATCCACAGCAAAATGTATAAAACAGGCATTTAACTTCTTAGGACTTACCTGGTAGATGATAGCATATCACAAACTATTCACAGGTGTTATCTATTGCATTTCATCCTTGTTAGAGAACAATCTTCACAGAAGATGGAGAATAATAACAGAGTGACTAGCTAGTTTAATGCACTCTAAGGTGTAAAAGGCTATTGTAGTAGCCACTATGAATCAGTAGAAATGCTTTAAAATAAATATTGCTGTCTACAGCAAACTAAATTGCACCCTTTATTAAGCACAGGAAAAATCATTCATATTAATTTCTGAATACGAATATTTCATTCTGTCAAGTGTCCAAATTCATACGTGGTGTAGTAATTCCACGGAAGTGGTGGAGTTACAGCAAGATTGAATTTGTCACAAAACCTAGCTGACATACTGACCTACCTTTATGTGACAGACGTAATCTTGGCAGCCTTGTATCTGTTGTATGACATGAGGTCGGTAACTCTAGTAGCAAGCCATATAGTGCCAGGATTAAAAGGTCCTTAGTAGATGCCATGCTGCCAAGATCAAATTCTTGTGCTTCTTCACTTAGTTGTTTTGTTTTTAAAAGCTTCAAGTTCCACTCTTGACTTTCCCAGTGCAGCTAAGTCTTTTTCTGTTCAGTTTGTGAGGATCTCTATGGGAAATTCAGTTCTCATCACAACAGCATACAGCTCCACATTGTCAGGCTGTGCAAATGTCATGTAAAAATATTCTCTCCCTGCGACAACTGTTTATAAACTGAGAGGACATTCCAAGGCGTTACTCTGCAGTGTTGTGTCTTGAGCTCTCTTCAGTAACTCTGCCAGTGGATTCAGGAAGAAGCTGTATTTTCAGTCCCTCCTGCTCAGCAATTCATGGGGGGGGGGACCCTCCTCCTTGGTGATCTTCAGAACTCAGTCCCTTGCTCAGACTTGCCAAACAGCTAGTTTTAATTCACCTTTCACCTTTGCTAATTAAAAACAAGCAGTGCCATTCCCTCTCGGAGTTGCAGGATCCACCCAGCAGGGATGCCAGGCTGTCAGCATGCTGTATTTACTGGGAAAGTTCTGTAAGGGTTGAGGTAATATACACTACTTGCTGCTTCTATGAATGTTTCTGATCCATGTGCTGTGCACTGATCCTTCCAGTTGCTTAACAATCTCTCATTCTCAGGCACCAGGATGGGGTCCAGGATTCCCTCTTCCCCTCCCTTTGGAAAAATATGTTTTAGAAAGTCATTTTAGTTGTTGTTCCCAGAATAATTAAAGAGCAGGATTCACTGTATTGTTAACTGTTTAAATATATCATAATTTAAACTAATTAAACAGCACGTTAATACACAGATCAGTATACAAATAAATATCAGTTTTGCATACTACCTTTTTATTTATATATTTATTCTTTTACCTTGCTTTTAAAGATACCTTGGTGAATTCAGTTTCCCTTCAGATTATAATTTCTGTACCGTAAAATCCCTCCATTATACTTACTTTACATAAAATCTGTGGTTCTGATCCCAAAGACATGTATATATGTGAATAAAGCTGCTTATGTAAATAAGTGTTCGCAGGGTCAGACACATGTTACATGTATAAACAAAGGGAATGTATTGTTTAGATGATATGATAAAGCAATATCAGGTCTTCAACTGCCCATCAGCCACCTCTTAAACTGTAATCGAGAAAGCATAGAAAACTTTCACAATCTATAATTAGAAAATATACCTGTGTCAAAACCAAAGCATTGATAACTAACGTGTGTCTGTTTACATCTGGAATACATTTATGAAGGAGTGTGCCTAGAGTGTGCCTTAGAGCAGAACACTGACCTCAATGTGCATGAGTTTACCATTTGCAAGATGGTATTAGAATACTTATCTCACCGAAGTATTAGGAGGCTCAGTCAATGGGCCGTGTGCTTTAACTAACAAGGTGTTGTATATGGCCTGATCCAATGACCAAGATTAATGGAGAGACTCCAGTTAATTTCAACAGGCTTTGGCTGAGGTTCTGTACATTTGTATTAATTGTATTTGCATATTTCCTAATTAAAATAATATCCTTAACTGAGTTTAAAATACTAGAGGACTCATTTTTCTCTCAAGTTTAAGCTTAAGCCTAAAATTGCTGAAACATTGCAAATTTGGAATGATCAAAACAGCACTTTTACTCCTAGGCTTTTGAGGATCCCTGTATGGACAATGGAGCAGCCTTTAACTTAAATGTATTACAATAAGTGCCCATCCAAAGTTCTGGATGCAGGTGCACAATATGAAAAACATATCCATATAGTATGAGCCTCAAAACTTCCAAATTATCTTGCCATACTCTGTTCTGTTCTTCAGATTCTTATACCACATCCACTACTGTAAATGCTCAGCACCTCTGAAAAACTCAGGCCTCAGGAGTCCCAGGTAGTACAGCCAAAAGTTAATGCACCAGATTAGATTCACTTTTGAAAATGTTATGGCTACACCCCTTTTTGCTTCTATTACTTTAAACCTTAGTTGATAGAAACTGTGGAGAAGATGCTGGATTAGCCCCAAATGGAGGGAGATGCACATCTGAGCCAAGATAAGATGTGTACCTGAGCAAATGGCAATTCCTCTGCCACCCAAAACTGTTTGTACTGTACACTGTAGATATAGATATATAACAGTAGTATTTGTTTTTAAACATATAATGGCAATTATCAGAGTTTTGGTTCCAAAAGAATCAGCAAGACCTGCCCAGCGAGCCTAATTTTTACCTTTTGGTCAGAGGATGAGGCTTTTTGATCTGAAATGAGACTCTTTAGCCTCTCAGAGTGGGCAGGGTCATTGCTCAAGGCCCTGCCCCCCTTCCCTTCCTGTCACTGCCCTCAGAGCCTCTCATGAGAAACTCTGAGGGAGCTGTGAAAGGTGTCAGGCAACGGGAGCTTTGAGTAGACTGAGCCCCTAGCCAGGGAAGGAGACACAGCATTAGGCTCCCCAGCACCAGAAGCTATGGCTTCTGTGAGGAGAAAAGCTCCTCAGGGGATAACTGAAGCCAGGGTAGATTTGATTTAAATCAAACTGATTTAAATCACTAGTCAGGAAGACTCGATTTAATCATGGATTTGTACATAAAAGTGCATTCTTGTAGGTTGTTATACCCTTAATGCATATTCTTCACAACACAGAAATTGATGTAGGTTTCATTTTTAGAAGGTACACACTATACGTTTTTAAACAGTGATTTATTTTGAAAACGTTTCAGATTAGTTTTACAGCTATATCAGAAAAAGACTGAATGTTTGGTTATTTCCTTTATCATAAGTAATTGAAGCAGATATTTATGAAGTCATTGGGAGGTGAACTATCTCCAATCAACAAGTTAATCGTTAATATTTGGAGGATTTTCTTGCCATGCTGTATTAGGAGGAGAACATCACCAGACAGGCATTTAAATTGTTTTATTTAACTAAAACAACAACATGAAATATTCTGGATTTTTCTCTTCAAAAGCAAATATGATATTTTAACAAAACAAGCATATGTCCCTTGATTCTCATATTTATCTCCAGACTTCTTCTCCGTGTCCAGATCTATTCCGCCTCCAACAATCTTCTTCTATTCGTTGAACTTTTTAAAACTTCACTTTTAGAGAGAGATCAGGGATTGACTCTGTGTACACAAATTTGCAGAGGGACAATAGGGTTGAGGTCTTTTATTTCTCACCTCTATATATTATTCATTTATTTAAAAACATTTTCGCTGTTAACAAGCATGTTAGCTCTGGAGACACAAATCCACAGTTTGAGAACTGCAAAACTAAGCTTCTCTGATGGTATCCTCTAGACTGAGCATTGAGTCCCACTGGGATAGATAGAAAGATTAATTTAAATAATCTATACAGAAGTCTATGGAACCCCATAAGATTGGATCCCTAATCCATGAACTATTGGAACTCATTTACAAAACTTTTCTTAAACATTACATGAATATATTGTCTGATGCTATAGAATTAGAATTTATAATCCCTATTCCATGGTGAGATATCTTTGAGCTGTAATGTATCTTTAGATAGTTTTTTTCTTCAAAAAGCATTTTATCAAAAAAAATCCGAATTTAAAAAAATCTGTTTTTTTTAAATAATTGATTATTATCCACCCTGACTGAGGGACTGGTGTGCGGGGTGAATAGATTGGAAGGGTGACTAAGGGACCACGAGAAAAGGGACAATTGCATATTTGTATGTGGCAATTGATTAATTTGGAGGGAGTCGCTGGGGACTGAGGTGGTGGGGTTGTGGAGAGGAATTCCTATTCTGGACCTTTTCTCTGACTTTTTTCCACATCAGTGTAGGAAGGTCGTCTTTGTTACACTGGATCTGTTTTTCTCTTACATGCCATTGCCCAAACTTGAAGTGCAGAATGTGCAATGTGAGTCATGGAGGGACAGCTACACATCTGCAAGTCTGGCCACCTGAGGCAAGACAGATAACCTTTCTGTGCCCTTTTGTCCCCTCAGTTAAATGGGCATACTAACATACTTACCCCACAGGAGTGTTGTAAGGCATGTTTGTAAAGGGTTTTGAACTCTTTGGATAGAAGAAAAACTATATAAATTTTCAAATATTAGGATTTAATCTCAGATGAGTATGAGTACCTGGCTGGGAACCTGAGAGACTGCAATATACAACCAAGGCAAGTGTAACTCTAATATTTGAGTTAATAACTAAATGCAATGGTTCATCTTGGTCAACTTTGAATCAGTTTCAGAAACTTAATCCCAATAAAGCAGATGCTGGCAGGGGAATAAGTGATTTCATGATTGGAAAGTGCAGAGTGTAAGAATATAGGGACAAACTGCATTCAGTGACACTAGTACAAATCCAATAACCACCATAGTCTTGCTCTGGATTTACACTACTGTAATATATAAGGTATATACTCCAGATGGCAGAAAAGTTCTGTGATTACAGCTTCCTAAAGAACAAGACTTTAGTACGTCTGTAAGAAAAGGAAAGCACAACAAATTGTTACATAAAGTCTGAGTAATATTTCTGTTGGTCTAATTTAAAACTGCATCTATTGGACTATTAATTATATTATGCATTGCATAGTTAAATACTGTAACCAGGCTCTGTTCTCATTTGGACGATTGTAAATCCAGAACAACTCCAATGAAATCACCAAGCCTGTAAATCTAAACATTCTTAACAAAATACTTCTAACATATTATGCAAACTGATTTAAGTGCAGTGTGTACAGTAACATGTAAACATGGCATGATATAAGTAAGCAGACTCTCAGCTACTAGCAACAGTAACAAATTCTAAATGTTATAACAATAAAACAAAATGAAGTGTTTATAGCTTTTAAATGGGGGTGGTCCAAGTATAGCCTTAACGTATTTTAATAACCAGCCTGGAGTTCTGGCTCACAGTCCGATTTTGAACATGATACACTTTGCTGTCCTGGGAATCTCCTCTCTTTCTTAAATGATATGGTGAGAATAAAAAGCACACAGCTTTTATATTGACTGGATCAGATTCTCAGCTGGTGTACATCAGCAAGCTCACATCCATCAGGCGCTGATGTTATTTCTGCCATTTCAGCTTTTAGATACTACTATGAAGAAATATCTACAATAGGCAGATAAAATAAAGACGAAATTTACTAGTCTATGATCATTCTCTCTCTTATTTCAGTCAGTTAGACTCATTCCCATATCCTGTTAAGTATGGTAAATGGCTCCACTTCATTGGTAGGGTCAGAAAAGGTGGCATTATAAATCTGTATTTCATTAATATACTGGAAGCACCACAACCCAAAATTCCTCACTGACTCTATAACACCCCTCCGCCACGTGCTCAATAAACCTGAGGGTTGACAAGATAGAACATGCAGATGACAGAGCAGTAGTAGCAGGTAAGCAATTGCCCGATGCTACCCTCTGGGATGTCTCAGAAAGAAAGGCACAGATCCACTTGAATGACCCCTTTGACCCCTGCTATGATGTGTTAACTGATGGTGAAACAGTATTCCCAGAGACTGTCAATATAGAGGAACAACAGCGTAATAATACCTAGCTCTTATATAACACTTTTCATCCCGACATCAGGTAAAGGATGGTGCAGGAGGTCTTTGCTTTTGTCTGCTGAAGTCAGATCCTAATGTTATATTAATGTATTTAATGTTCTTGTGGAGCATTACTTCTCTATTGTGTGAGGGCTGGACTACACTAGGTGTTTAAACTGAATTTAGCAGAGTTAAACCGATTTAACTCTGCACCTGTCCACACAACGAGGCCCTTTATATCGATATAAAGGGCTCTTTAAACCGGTTTCTGTACTCCTCCCTGATGAGAGGAGTAGCGCTGAAATCGATATTGCCATGTTGGTTTAGGGTTAGTGTGGCTGCAAATCGACAGTATTGGCTTCCAAGTGGTATCCCACAGTGCACCATTGTGACCACTCTGGAAAGCAATCTGAACTCGGATGCACTGGCCAGGTAGACAGGAAAAGCCCCGCAAACTTTTGAATTTCATTTCCTGTTTGCCTAGCGTGGAGCTCTGATCAGCACGGGTGGCGATGCAGTCCCAAATCCAAAAAGAGCTCCGCAGGACCGTATGGGAGATACTGATCTGATCGCTGTGTGGAGAGACAAACTGTTCTATCAGAGCTCCGTTACAGAAGACGAAATGACAAAGCATTTGAAAAAATCCTAGGCTATGATAGAAAGAGGCCACAGCAGGGACTCACACAGTGCTGCGTGACAAGCATAACGGAAAGCCAAATACAAATGGAGGCTCATGGGGGGCGGGGGGGACGACTGAGGACTCCAGTATCCCACAGTCCCGCAGTCTCAAAACCATTTGTATTCTTGCTGAGCTCCCAATGCCTGAATGGTCAAAACAATTGTCCTGGGTGGTTCAGGGATATCTCATCAATTTACCCCTGCCTTCCTCCTCCCCCATGAAAGAAAAGGGAAAAATTGTTTCTTGCCATTTTCAATGTCACCGTATGTCTACTGCATGCTGCGGTAGACGCGGTGCTGCGGTGCTGAACAGCAGCATCCCCTCCCCTTCTTTTCCTGATGGCAGACAGTACACAATGGTGGAAAACATCATCATCACCATGAGTGCTCCTGGCTGCCTCGGTGAGGTCGGTCCGGGGCACCTGGATAAAAATGGGATGACCTGGTCATTCCCGGCAGATGGTACAGAACGGCTGGATAACTGTCCTCATCATAGCAACTGGAGGCTGAGCTCTATCAGCCCCCACCTTTCATGTCTAAGAAAAGATTCTGTACTGCCTGGACTATCATAGCGTGGGAGGCTGGGCTCCTCTCCCCCGCACTGTTTAAGTCCTGCCTGGACTATCATAGCAGCTGGAGGCTGCCTCCCCTCATTTTATCTCACTTAAAAAGTCAGTGTTCTTATTCCTGCATTCTTATTTACTTCATCACAACAATGGGGGACACTGCACATGTAGCCCGGAGGGTTGGGGAGGAGGGAAGCAACAGCTGGGGTTGTTGCAGGGAAACCCTTGGAATGTATGCAGCTCATCATTTCTGCGGGATCTCTGGGGCACTGACCCAGAGCGGCTGATTGTTCTTCCAGTACCATCTATCTAGGCAGGACTGTACTCTATTTTTAGACAAACTAAGAAGGAATGACCCGGGGAGCCATCCTATTTTTGTCCATGCGCCCCTGGCCAACCTCAGCGAAGACAGCCAGGAGCACCCATGACAGCAGCAGACAGTACATAATGATTGAGTAACCGTCATCACCAATTCCAATTGCAAATGGTACAAAACGATTGATAACCGTCATCTCATCGCAATTACAATGGCAGACAGTGCAATAGGATGGTAACCGTCTCTGCTACCTTGCAAAGGCAAATGAATTGCTGCTGTGTAGCATGGCTAACGCCTCTGTCACAGCATCCCAGTACACATACGGTACAGTGACAAAGCCAAAAAACAGGCTCCATGGTTGCCATACTATGGCGTCTGCCAGGGCAATCCAGGGAAAAAGGGCGCAAAATGATTGTCTGCCGTTGCTTTCACGGAGGAAGGATTGAGTGACAACATTTACCCAGAATCATCCGTGACACTGTTTTTGCACCATCATGCACTGGGATCTCAAACCAGAATTCTAATGGGCGAAAGACTGCGGGAACTATGGGATAGCTACAGGATAGCTACCCAGAGTGCAATGCTCCAGAAATCTATGCTAGCCTCGGTACATGGATGCACACCACCGAATTAATGTGCTTAGTGTGGCCGCGTGCACGACTTTATACAATCTGTTTTACAAAACCAGTTTCTGTAAAATTGGAATAATCCCGTAGTTTAGACATACCCTTAGAGATGGTGCATTCTCACTTTGATTCAGGATCTACTTTGGACAACAGGCAATAAACATAAGCATTTGATTATCAGGAACCTATATTTTAAGCTGACCACAACATTTTATTTAAAGTCAATGGTATGGAGCAAAAAGAATTCTCAATTAAATTACGCTCTTTTTAATTCCAAAAAGATTAGGTTTTGAGAAGTAACTATTGGAATTTATTGTCCTTTGAGCATTGCTGTTTGCAGTAATGCCATTTCTAAAATTAATGACAGGTGAATGCCAATAAGCTGCCTAGTATTCTTGAGGTAGATCACTTACTCTAGTTAATCTTTTTTGGGGAGGAAGGGGAGACAAGGTAAAATACATGAGTGTCCTTCAAATGCTGTTTTCACAGATATTTTACCAGTTTACAATAAAAGAAAGTCAAATCAGAATGTCTTATTCCTGAAATCAGATGTATATACCTGGTTCATGATTAGTACATGGGTCACTGAATTGTATGGTTAGTCTGGGATGAAAATCAAATTACTGATTTTTCTACTGGAATGTGGGGTTTGATGGATTTTGTTGTTGTTGTTAACAAATTCTATGGTCTCTAAATGGCGGAAAAAAACAACAACACTTATTTGTTGAAGATCAAGGAAAACTGAAATGTCATATTTTTCTTCTGATCACAGGGCAGCAAATAATAGCAGGGTGGTTAAAAGTTCAGTACTAAGTGTTTATGTGTACCAGCTATTTCCTATTAACTCAGCAGGAGGAATATACATTAAAAAAACCAGTCAAAGCTAATGATGCCTTTTTTTGGCCTGAACGAACAATAAAATTAATGTGTTTGTCCCTTTAAGCTGTCTAATGATCTTACTGCCAATTGATTGTACCTTGGTTCTTCAATGGCACTGTATTTAGGAAATAATTGGTTATATGTAGGTAATATTATTTGCTTCAAAAGGTACTTTGTAGTCATTTGATTCCAGTTATTAGCCTCTCTCTGCACATGAATGCAATGGTTTGGGTGACAACAGAAACACTTGTTAACAAAATTAATGTTGGTTGTTTAGACACAAAACAACCATAACATACAAATTTTCTGTCTGAAACTTTAGGCCATATTTTATTTTGATAATCATATTAAAGGTGAAATTAAAAAGCAGTTATAAAGAATAAATTGATTTTACCACAAATCGGTTGCAGGCTTTAAAATTGCATATGCATTCTAATACAAATTATTTGAAAATCAGTTCCAGTTTTATTGCCACGTAATGGATTCCACATTCCCATTGCAACAAGCTTATGGCATCGCATCCCTGGCTACATGCTGGATTTGTCCCATTTACAGTCATTGATGGCCAGCTTCTAGTGCACCTGCACCAGCAGCAATCCCCACTGCAGACACAGTAAGCTGCTATATGCTGTGATTTGCACCAGTGCAACCAACCCTGACTTCAAGCATAGGTGAGTTTTGCCCATTAGTACTAGAGGTTTTGAATTAGTGCAGCTAAACTGGTGGCTGGCCAATGCTGGCTGCAATCACGGCAAATCCTCTGTGTAGCCAAGCCCGCAAACAATTTCAGGTAGTACCTGGAGATATAGAACTTTAGTGGAATTAGGCACCAAAATCCCATAAACTCTTCTGAAATCCCAGCCTTAACCATGTCATCACTCTTTCAGGAAAAACCCAGAATATCCAATCCACATTTTTCTCTATATTAGAACAGGATTTAAAAACTACTATGTCAGCTACATCATAGGCTGAATTACAATTGTTTTAAAAAAATAGAACATCTCATCATTGCTCTTTATCATGCACAACTTGAAACAAAGAAAGTTCCAGATTTACACTCTGAATTTGGGTTTTTCTTACACCATGAATAGTGAATGATTGTTTTTTTACCATCTGCCCTGTAATCACGATGGATGCACTTATCACCATTCGATTACATGCTGGACATCAGTCTAGACACATATTTATTTGGGCCACCAGCAATCAGACTGGACCACTTGAAAATTCTATGTTTCTAGTGCACTCTCATTTTTGAAGATCCAGCAACTTCATATTTTAGCAAGATGGGTGACCAGGCATCAAAAAGCATTAAGGTAATCATTTAAATTATGACCCTGTGGAGATGTAATTGGAGTGTCAGTCCTGTTTTACTGCTAGATATTTGATAGCTATTATTCCAAAGAAATCTATTGCCTCCCTGCTGAGATCACACATCATTAGTAAGGATGTTAACCCATACCTACACCTACTGAGGTACCCAAATCTCTCCAGTCATTTCACATTATTCCAGTAATAAAAATCAGTGATTGTGGTAATTAAACTTAAAGAATCCAATTTTACGGCTCTGCAATGCCAAAGTTCAGTAGCATTTCCAGGTATAATTTATTTGCAGATATTTAATCCTACTGTTTGGGCTGGTGCAGATGTTCCATACATGCAGGTGCCCACAGGTCTGTGGGAATAATTAACTGCTTAACTGACAGCAGTGCAAATGGGAGACAAGAGACGTAGGTTCTATCTCTCTCTACCACTGACTTGCCGTGGTACTTATCCCCAAAGTGTTGACACATTTTGGGTGCCTTAATTTTTCAGTGGGCAGCTTGAGACGACTGTAGTTAGAAGCCTGATTTTCAGTGGTACTGAGCACCTCTAGCTCAATTAAAGTCAATAAGAACATGAGGTTCTCAGCACCGCTGAAAAGTATGGGCTTAGGGTTCTTAAATTAGACACCCAAGAACTGAATAATAAAGTTATATTCCTTTGTAAAGTCTTTTGGAATCTTTGGATGAAAAGAACCTTGTAAGTGGTAGGTATAATTGTTTTATTTAATTATAACAATACAATGATAAATTTCTGTCCTGTTAAGAATCAGAGGACTTTGTCACTGGTAACATCACATACTTTTAGTAGGACTGTATGGGAGTGAAAACATCTGTTTGTGTGAAAAATAAGCACAAATATCAGTAAGACTGTTACCCTTCTATACTGATAGGTTTCTATTGGTGAGAAATAAATTCCAAACACCCTGGATATAGTATTTGGAATCCAGCCTTGAATCCAAATCTGATTTTTTCAGCTGGTTTTCCCAATAATGAAAAAAATCAAATGCTAGATTGAAAACACCTTTGACTTTTGAAATCGGGATCCAAAATTATGTGCTAATACTACGGGCCAAATCCTGTAAGTTACTCCATGCCATTTGCACTCCTATGCTCACACAGAATAGCTCGTGGAATCTGGGGCTAAGAGTGGATACGTTAACTATCTACACAAATCTGGAACCCACAAGGGAGTGGGCTTATGTCGGTGTAATACAAATATATAAAATCTGAAGTAACAGGATAAAACTAAGACAGGGAATATTTAGGCAGAATGTTGGGAAAAAAACCTCTTGGCAGTGAGATGCATTAGGATGTGGAATAGTCTCCCAAGGGATGTGGTAGAAGCCCCATCATTTATAAATAGACAACCATGCCCTGGAAGACACATGTACTGGATGACACATTAGGTCTTTTCCTAACTTCTATGATCCTATAAAATTTGTGGTTCAGACTCACGTCTGTTTTGAATTGAACAAAACCAATGTGTGTGCAATGGGGAAGCCAGCAATTAAAAGTTTGATCAATTAGACAAACACAACACTCTTTATATAGGAGCTTTGTGTACTTTGTGAGGAGTGAGTGAAAACCATACTTCTCTGCAGGAATTCTCTGAATCATGAATTGTTTTTGTATAAGTGGCCATCTTCCTCCAACACCAAAGGAGGGGATGACCCCCCAAAAGCAGCCTAGTCTACAGTTTAGTCTACCATGATTTCCCCACTCTAACAAAAAGCACATGTGTATTCACTAAAATAGAAACATTAGAGTACGCAAAACCAGAGGGACGCACAAATTATGGCTGCCTAAGGAAACCCCGATTAACACTACAATAAGTTACGTGGTTTTGCTTCAAACAACACTTTAATACTCAGTGTAATTACCAGAACAGTTGTTATGATAAAAGTTTAAAAGAGTAATAATTAAAATGTTCACTAGATGTTAATTCATTTTGGGATATCTATTGCGGCAGGTTGGAAAATATCCATACCCTCATGTTTTGGTTGCAGTATAGCACAGTAGCAATCTGTGCAACTCTCACTCCTTAGGTTTTGTTTTTCTAATATTTTAGACCCAAAATACTTAATTAAATTAGTACAGAAACAAAAGGTAAAGGGCCAGATTCTCTGCTGATGTAAACTGACACAACTCCATTAAAGTTAGCAGAACTGTGCCAATTTATACCAGGAATGCAGTGTTGTTGGAGCTGTGGTGGTCCCAGGATATTAGAGAGAGAAGATAAGTGAAGTAATATCTTTTATTGGACCAACTTCTGTTGGTGGGAGAGACAAGCTTTCAAGCTTACACAGGGCTCTTCGTCAGATCTGGGAAACATACTCAGTGTCACTTGTCTCTCTCACCAGCAAAAGTTGGTCCAATAAAGATATTACCTGACCAGCCTCGTCTCTCCAATTTACACTTGCAGATAATTTGGTCCACAGAGCTCACTTCAGCTACACTGAATTTTATTCTCTATTAAAATACTGAAAACAAATCTGAATATATTAAATCTATATATTCAATACAAGTTATTTTCTAGGCGAGGTACAATCCCTAAATTAGACTAAATTGAGTGGTATGTGGTTTTACAAACATTAAAAAACATAATATACCATATAAACAGCAACTGCATCACAGTACATTTCCTTTGTTAGTACCAACAGTCTGAAACAGCAAAGCACTTAAGCACATGCTTATCTTTAAGCATCCAAGTAATCCTATTGACTCAAGTGTTTTGCTGGATCAGAGATTAAGTCTGAATTCTAATTACTAAAAACTACAATCTTTCCTTCCTGACCACGCAATTCATGGTGAACAGCTTATTATCCCAATCTATCACATTTTTCCTTCTCACAAATTGTCCATAAACAGACTGAAATTTCTACTACTCTATTTACAATTAAAAATTGTTTAATTATTTGGTGAGAACAAATTCTAGTTGATAGCTTATCCGTAAATGGTTTGCTGTGCTGCTAATGTATCAAGTATTCAATATTCAAAAGGTTTAATGAGTCATTTGTGTCACATCTTAGTATTGTTTCTGTTCCCTGACTGGACTTAATGGACCACTGGTCTCTTGCTATATGACAATTTCTATGTTTCAATATTCATTAGAACTCAGGAGTTCCTGGCTCAATACTGCACTCAGACCATTTGACAAAAGCGCTCAGCAGAGCGGATGGCCATTTGTGAAAGACGAATATTTCTTGTCACACTCATTGAAATTTGGAATGTCCTTGCAAGACAAGGGATATAGTTTATAGTGAACCTAATGCTCCCATAAGCATTTATATATATGTACACACAAAACTTGATCAACGGTAGTTGATAACATCTGTCATTATGAGCTGAACAGCCAGTAGCCGACCAACAACCTTTATTGTAGTAACAGCCTTTAGCTGTAAATAGCTATGGGCTGAGAGCAATTATGTCTTACTGAAGATCATTTTTTTCCAGCTCAAGAGACAGTGATTTTCCACAGTTAATATCTTAGTTGGTTTACCACATTTCTTTAGAAGGTTTTCCTACAAATAAAATTAAATAGTCACACCTGTCCTCACTTCATATTTAATTTTTGGAAAAACTGCTGACTATGTTAACTTCACTGAACTTATTCCTTCCACAGATACTCTTAGAGATTAGTCTGCTGATGAAGATCTCTCTGTTCTATATATTCAGACTTGGAAGGATACATTTTTATTAGTAAACATCAGAGAACATCAATTTCACAGTACACTCACAAACAGGTGAAAAAAGTTTTCTATCTATAATAATCATCGAAATTTACAGATAGGAAAAGTAAAAAAAATGCTGCTTGAGAACTTATTAGAGTTTGATTTAAGGATATTTCCTTTGTACATTTTGACATGTGATGCTGACAATTTGTATTTTTACTGTTATAAAGCTTTAGCTTTTTGAATCTCAATGTCTACTGTCTTTAAACTGTTATTGTCTGACCCCTCCATAATTTCCTGCAACTTTGAAAATTCAGATTGAAAATTAAAAATGCTTAAAAATAAACATTTGTCAACATTATAAAAAATAAAAATTGAATTCTACCAAGTATATATATATATATACTGTGACTGGATAGCGTAGTGGTTAAGAGCGCTGCCCTTTGATACGGGAGACCGGGGTTCAAATCCCGGTTGGTACCCAACTTTCCAGTAGGGGTCC
>NC_133769.1:20029099-20293172 GCF_003597395.2 Chelonoidis abingdonii | reverse complement strand
TTGGTGTTGCACTGCAGTTGGAGTCACTTGGATGGTTCTTTGGAGATAGGGCATTACTTTGTTGCTCTTGCTTCTCGAGTGTATCTCTATAGCGGTAGCCTGCTGTGCCTTTGTTTAGCCAGGTGCTCTAGGCGGTTTAGATGGCAGGTCAGAGCGACCTACTGGATATTTCTCCACATTGCCTCTGATAAGCAGAGTACGATATTCTTATCTTTAATCTCTACACCTGCGTGAGTTCCCATCCACCTGTCACTACTGCTACTCCAATTGTGTCGCCTTCGGTCATTCCATTCCCACAGCCTCATTTTCCAGGTGGATGCATATGTTGTTTTTTTGTCCGGTAGCAGCATCTCCCAGGATTACAGAGGCTGTAGCGCTGTATTACCAGTCATTGGTTTGAGCTTATGGTGGTAAGTTAGGTTGTCATGAGGGCTCTATGGCATCTAAATTATTATCTGATGGTACTTCTCATTGAGCCTTAGCTATGGTCTCAAGGATGACTGTTGCTTAGTTTTCTTCACATGATCTTATGCCTCCATATCAGTGCTGTGCTCTGCAATGGGACGGGAAGACGTAGCAGTAGAAATCTTCGGCTTCAGGTGGTGGACTGCACTCCACTTGTTCTTCCAGTCTTCCTGGAGTCTCGGGAGTAATGTGAAAGTTGAGGTCCTACTCAACGTTGAAGCACTTCCCTCTTTACGATTTAGTGTGCGTAAAGCTGTTTCTCAGTAATGTGGATTAGGTCTAGTGTCCATCCATAGTCCCTCATTATGTTGTCATAAATCCCCTTCATTAGGCTACTGTGATGTACGATCACATCTTCCAGTTTCTTCTCATCCATGAATGGTGTTCCAGTAGCCAGAAGCCCACTTATCATCAGATTGTCCTGGCTCGTCAACATCTGGCACAGACCTTGTTAATCCGGGCGACGTCCAAGCCGGCATGACTCTTCTAGCTCATGTCACTCTCATATTTGAGGTAGACAGGTGAAGCGTTACAGGGTCTTTTGCCCAAGGACCCCTAATGGAAAGTTTGGGTACCTACCGGGATTTGAACCCTGGTCTCTCGTATCAAAGGGCGGTCTCCCGTATCAAAGGGTGGCACTCTTAACCACTACTCTATCCAGTCACTGTATATATATATACACACACACAGAGTAAATATCAGATCAACATAGCAGATTATCTACCACTTTGCAGGTGAATTCCTCTCACATGGGAGGTGAAGGTGCCAGAGAGGATGTTTTCATTCGCTAATTTCCGAGTCTAAGCAGGAAATTAGACTTTTTTTTCTTATTTGTGTGTGAATTTAATGCTCACAAAAGGTGCTAGCATAGTCGAAATCCTGAAAATGTAGGCAAAGCCTACCAGAACTAAAAGCCTACTCCTTCAAACAAGGGAAGGGACACAGAGCTCACAAGTCAACAGATTGCTTGAGACAACAAATGGTAAAACAGGAATAGACGTGAGAATCAGAAGTGCAAAAGGAGGGAACACTGAGCAGAGAACACTGGATAGCTCCCACCACTCTGTGAAGAAGTCCAAGGAGTCAGTAGACACTGCCCAGAGTAATTGCCCCCATATGTGAGATAATCAGGAATTGGAAATAGGACCCACAGTGGCTTTATCAAGCCTCCTTCTCCTAGACTGACAGATGGCCACTTTGGCTAGTGCTATGATGAGGCTGACTTTGTGGGTCCATGGTAGGGTTGCCAATTTTCTAACCACAGAACAGAACACTCTTAACTCACCCCCTTCCACAGCCCTTTCCCTAAGCCCCACTCCTTCCTTGCCCCTTCTTTAAGGTTCTGCCCCACTTACTCCATCCCCCCTCCCTCCGTCACTTGGTTTCCCCCACCCTCATTCACTTTAACTGGGCTGGAGCAGAGGGCTGGAGTGCAGGAGGAGGTGAGGGCTCTGGCTGGAGGTGCAGGTTCTGGGGTGGGGCCTGAGATGAAGGGTTTGGGGTGCAGGAGGGGGCTCAGGACTGTGGCAGGGGAAGGCGGTGCTGGCTTTGGGAGGGAGTTTGGGTATGTGAGGGGACGCAGGGCTGGGGCAAGGGGTGAGTGCGAGAAGGGATCAGGGGTGTGGGCTCTGAGAGGGAATTAGGGTGCAGGAGGGGTTTCCAACCTGGGGCAGGGAGTTGGGGTGTGGGAGGGTGTTTGGGGTGCAGGCTCTGGCTGGGTGACCCTTCCCTCCGACTCCTAGGCAGCGGGGCCAGGGGGCTCTGCGCACTGCCCGTGATCACAGGCAGCACCTCCGCAGCTTGCACTGGCCACAGTTCCCGGCCAATGGGAGCTGTGAAGCCAGCGCTCAGGGGGAGACGGGGCAGTGCGTGGAGCCCCTGTGTCCATCCTGAACCTAGGAGCCAGACATGCCAGTTGCTTCTGGGAACTGCACAGAGCCCGGGCAGGCAAAGAGCCCTGCTGTGTTGCCGACTGGACTTTTTCTGGCCCTGTCAGCAGTGCAGCCCAGAACCACCAGGGTCCCTTTTCAATTGGGCATTTTGGTCAAAAACCGGATGCCTGGCAACTCTAGTCCATGGATTGGGATGTGTTTAAAAGGCATATGTGGGGAAAAGTGCACCCAGAAACTCAACAGGAGATTCTGGAAAAGCCAGAAAAAGGGCTGCAGCCTTGTTCTTGCCTCTCTCCAGTATGCCAGGGTCTCCCTCTTGCTGCATGCAGAAAGGATAGGTGTCAGAGAAGTCTGTAAATCATGCCAGTCACAACATCATGCTCAGGGCTCCAAGCAGGAGACATCAGCTGGAATGACACCTTTGGACCAAAGTTCTCTATTTATTCATAGAATAGCTACAGCACAAGCATGAACAGCACAGCCTTCCATCTTCAAGTGTGCCTCAACCCTGTCCTAGAGATAACACCTCTAGTGGTGAGATAAGTTCACTCTACATGGCCTATTCTGTCCTTGGCCACTCTGCTGAGGCTATCAAGAACTGTCAGTTGAGGTTATTAAATGACCTATGCCTAGTGGCAAATAGACTGACATCACATAGTTTTCACAAGCCATTGAAAGGTTATCAGATGGTAACAACATTCAGTCACTAATGACCTGGACTGGATTTGAGTTGGAACCAATCCATGAGCCATCTGGTAACCCAAAGATGTAAATGTTATTCAGAGGTTTATTCTATTAATTTTAGAACTGCATTCTCCATAAAATATTAATATGTATTGCTCAGGATATACAAATATAAAGAAGTTTTCAAAATCTGAAATCAGAAACATATTTGAGCCTTAGTTTTAAATCTGGATCTGCACACTATCACATACCACCCTTTGCATTTGCAAAGTTTACGCAATTATGTCACACTGAAATGTGTGAGTCTCCTGGTCTTTTTTAATAATTATTCCACCCGATTCTTTTCATAACAAGAGCTCCTTGAGATGAATATGCAGTCTTTTTCATGACCATAGAAACCTTAAGAATGCTCCATGAAGAGCCACTAAAATGACAACAAAAAAGTCAAATGAAATATGTGGAACAAAGATGCAGACATCTGGGGAAGGAAGGGTGGTCTTAGAGGTGAAACACTAGACTAAGATTCAGAAGATCTGGATTCAGTTCTGGCTTCTGCCACAGACTTCTGTGGTCTTGGATAAGTTGTTGCATTATGTGCCTCAGATTCTCCATCTATAAAATGGGGATAATACTCTTCTATATCAGAGAGGCATACCAAGGATATGTTTCCGAGGTGCTCAGGTGTTGGGAGTGGCACATAAGTACCTATTAGATAGACAATCATCCTGCAAACACTTACAAGCATGCTTAACTTCAATCACCTGACTAATCCCATTGACAGTTTGAGGATCCCTTCTATTTTAATCAAACTAATTCTTCCTTTCCAAGTACTAATTGGTTAATGACATCAATGATGTCAGGATATGCTTCAGACAGACAACAGCATTGTAGATCCAACAGTCGCAAGGCAGTCTTAGGCCTTGGCTACACCGGAGAGTTGCAGCGCTGGTGATGGCTTTACAGCGCTGCAACTTACTCACCATCCACACTTGCAAGGCACATACAGAGCTGTATCTCCCTGGCTAGAGCTTTGCATGTACTCCACCTCTGCCTGGGGAATAATGACTGCAGTGCTGGTAATGCAGCACTGCTCCGCCAGTGTGGTCACCAAAAGCACTGTTACTGGCCTCCAGAGGTATCCCAGAATGCCTGCTCAGCCACTCTGCTCATCAATTCAAACTCTACTGCCCTGGCCTCAGGTGACCCACCCTTTAAATGCCCTGGAAATTTTAAAAATCCCCTTCCTGTTTGCTCAGCCAGGTGTGGAGTGCAATCAGTGAGTCTTTCCAGGTGACCATGCCTCCACGTGTCAAATGAGCTCTAGCATGGAGCAATGGCGAGTTGCTGAACCTCATCAGTGTTTGGGGGGAGGAAGCTGTGCAATCACAGCAGCGCTCCAGCCGTAGGAATTACGATACCTATGGGCAGATATCAAGGTCCATGCTGGAAAGGGGCCATGACCGGGACGCAATGCAGTGCAGGATTAAAGTGAAGGAGCTGCGGAGTGCCTATTGCAAAGCCCGTGAGGGAAACCGCCACTCTGGTGCTGCCCCCACGACCTGCCGTTTTTACAAAGAGTTGGATGCGATACTTGGGGGTGACCCCACTGCCTATCCGAGGACCACGATGGACACTTCAGAGTGGGGGCGGAGGTGGAGGAGGGGGAGGAGAAAACTGAAAGTGAGGGTACTGGGATGGGAGGACACACCCCGGAGTCCCTGGAGGCATGCAGCCAGGAGCTCTTCTCAAACCAGGAGGAAGGTAGCCAGTCGCAGCAGCCGGTACTTGGTGAAGGACAAGCAGAGGAGCGGATTCCCGGTAAGCAGCTTTTATTTTCAGGATGGAAATGTTATCGAGATGAGGGAGTATGCTGCATGCATGCATCCTAATGGAATAGCCCATTGATGTGCTCTATACGTCCAAGTAATCAGGTCTAATCTCTTAAAGTTTCACCCAACTGGGCAATGCTGTGCGCAAGTTTATTGGAGAGCCACTGTGGTCCTTGTCCCAGTCAGGCTAACGCGTCTGCACCACGTTGCGCGAGACCATTGCTGCCACAGGCAGCTGGCAATAGGCCAGGACGGAATCCGCATTGCTTGTAAGACCCTCCCGCTCTTCCCACTGACCTCACAGCGAGATACTTCCAGGATTAACTCCGTGGAAAATGTTGGAGGACTTTCAGTGTGGTGCCCCCTAGCTGTTTGCTTCCCAACACACAGAAACCCAGACACCCTAAGCAATCAGTCCCTACTCACCATTATCCTTCTGCGGGATGTGTGCTCTCTTGGTATGGGAAAAATTTCTAAAGTGAAGAATGTAAAACTCCTCACTGTGTCGAATACTGTCTGAGATATAAAACAATGCTGCCTCTGTTAACTGTTGCCCTTTTTTCCTTTCCACAAGCGACCTTGAGTTCTCGCTGCCTGTGTGACACAGTCAAGACTCCAAAACCTGCGAGAACGCCGCAAAAAAGCAAATACGAACTGCTGCAAAACAATTATAGATCACTCGCAGAAAGAATAAAACTGCAATTGAGAAGGAAAGCGGATACCACCAGAGAATGCACGCAGACAGAAAAAACCACAAACAGCTAAAGCATCTAGCACACCAAGCAGACTCTAACCAGGCGCTCGTACATGTAGGCAGAGTATCACCCCACCCCACCCCGTCCAAAGCTCTTTCCCTTGTGCACCAATGGTCAGCTCCAACCCTTCCCCAGCACTCAGGTTCTTACCTCCACCAGCTGCCTCCGACACTGCTACGTATCCCAACCAGCCTGAAACGACCTTGTTCTCTGCACTCAACCATCACCATGCATTAGGCATCCTGAATTGCAGCAGTCATTGCACAGCACTCCAGACAGGACAAATCAACCTGTGACAGTACAGTTCCACCACCACCCCTGCCCTTTTAGGTTCCCAAAATGTGTGTGTCTTCAAGAAGTTATGTTCTTTTCAAAAATATCTTGGCTTTGAAACCCTTATTATTACAGAAAGTCAAGATACGTTAGCCCAGGAAAACAGCATCGAAATCAGCTTAGAAAACACATCTACTAACATTTTTAACACTGCACTTGCTCCCGTGCAAGGCACCAAAATTACTGTTAGTTTTCAGCCTCAAATTCTTCCTCAACATCCCTGATCTGAACCTGTGCTGGCCTCTTATACCTGCTCTCTGCTGTGCAAATTCAGCCTCCGGCATTGAACCTCAGAGTCCATGCCTGACTGAATGTTCACGCTCCCTCACAAAATTATGGGATAACCATGCGGATATAACGCGGATGCTGCTTTCAACCAACTAGCTTCCCATACGAGTCGCAGCACCTTTTAAGCGGCCAAAAGCACACTCCACAGTCATTTCGGCACCCTCGCCGTAGTGAAGCAGTCCTTGCTCTGTCAGGCTTCCCTGTATACGGTTGATGACCAAGCTTACGGGTAAGCAGGGTTCCAAGAATATCGGCATTTCAACATCCCCTGCTTGATCTTCTGGTCTGGGAAAGTTCCTCCGTTCAGGCCTGAACTGGCCGTGTTCCGAAAATGAGCATCATGCACCTTTCGGACAGCGTGTAATGTCAATGAACACCAGAGTGATCCCAAGCACCTGGAGAACCATAGAGAAATACCCTTCGATTACAGTACTCATACTAATGGGGTCAGAATAGGAATATGCACCCCATCTATCACCCTCCACTTAGAAACCATTTGGCAAATCTCACAATGTCTGCATGTTCCCAGATCACGGTTCTTCTTCAGGATGCAAATGGTCCTGCAAACTTTGCTATCAACACTTTCCAACGTCGACTTTCCACTCAACGTTCCCACATCGGTAGCTGTCTGAGTGCCAGCTCAGATTGCAGTAGCCACTCTCTTGTCACCGACCAGAGACTCAATTCTCGTCCTTTGTCTGCAGGGCGACTCACACACAGTCCCATGAAAGTGGCTTTTCTCATCTGAAAGTTCTGCAGCCACCGCTCGTCATCCCAGACTTCCATGATGATGTGATCCCACCACTCAGTGCTTGTTTCCTGAGCCCAAAAGCGGCGTTCCATGGTGCTGAGCATTTCCGTGAAAGCCACAAGCAATGTCGTGTCATACGCATCAGGCGACTCGCAATCATCGTCGGACTCCTCATCACTTTGGAGCTTACGGAATAGCTCAACTGCCAAACGTGATGTGCTGGCGAGACTCATCAGCATACTCCTCAGCAGTTCGGGCTCCATTTCCCACAGAAATTGTGCTGCACAGAAACCGTTAGGAGAGTCACAATGGTGCCAAACGTGTACGGAAAAACCGGGACTGCTGGGATGTAAAGCGATGCATCATGGGACATTGGGACAGGAAGCGGAATGACCCGCACCCTTCCATCCCCTTCCCACAACCCACGATGCCAGAATGGGACAATGTGCTCTGTGGGATAGCTGCCTATAATGCACCACTTCCAACAGCGCTGCAAATACTGCAAATGTGGCCACACTGCAGCGCTGGTAGCTGTCAGTGTGGCCACACTGCAGCGCTGGTAGCTGTCAGCATGGCCACACTCCAGCGCTTTCCCTACACAGCTGTACGAAGACAGCTGTAACTTCCAGCGCTGCAGACCTCCAAGTGTAGCCAAGGCCTTAATCCACAGATATTTGAACTCCTTCATGGTGCTGCAAAAAACAAGATATTCTTTAGCGTTACCTTAACAGTCCCATATAAAAACTATGGAAATGGTCTACTTTTATGTAGAAGATATCACTTGCCGTTTAAGGGAGTCAGATGTTATGGATTAGGAAGATACATAGTTTGCTTATACCACATGAAAGCATAAAAAGAATTTGAATAGTAGCATTTTTAAGTGAACCATAAAATTATAATGTGTTATTTTTGCAAGAGGTGGTAAAACTACAGTGATATTCTAGAATGAGGAATGTTTCCATCTAATTTAAAACAGATGTTACAGGAAGAAATCTGCATACATTTCTACATCTATCAGTATTATTAATCTTCATGAGTTTTCTTTTGCATTGTTTTGTATTGCACTTTGCAATGGTACAAAGAGTGTGCAATCTATCCTAGAGCTAACTGGATAAATCATAATTAATAGAGTGGTGCACTGATAGAACACCGGACTGTAGTTCAGGAAACCTGTTCCTTCTGCTTGATCTGCTGTGTAACCCATGGAAACTGACTTTATAAATAGACAAGACAGAAGGACAGAGAGATAGTGTGAGCTTGTCAGGTCAGGACTAGGGTGACCAGATGTCTCGATTTTATAGGGACAGTCTCGATATTTGGGGCTCTTTTTTTGATATGGGCTCCTATTACTCCCCTTCCCCATCCCGATTTTTCAGACTTGCTATCTGGTCACCCTAGGTAGGACTCACTTTTACTACGTATTTGCACAGAGCTGAGCACACAAGGGCCTCAGACTTGGCTACTGTGATACAAATAATAATAATTTGACAAATGTTGCCTCTTTTTCTGCTCAAAATTGACCATGGACAGATTGTAGAAGTTGTAGAGTAAACAATCTGGAATATTTGTATTTGAGAACTTCAGGCACCTGTATGGCTCTGTAGTCAAAGGAATTGCACCCATACGCATGAGTGGTGAATTAGAGCTGTCACTTAGCATAAGGTGAAACTAACACCTGCGCAGATGAGCCGCACGGTGCTTGCACACCATTTAAATCCTCAAATTACATGTGTGTGAAATTCCCCTGTACAGAGTAATAGTCATAGTACTGCATTGTTATATAATTATTTATATTTCCAAACTTCAGTACAGAAAGGTATGGGCCTTTGCAAATACAAAAGCACAGTGTGGAAACAGCAAAATATGAAAGAGTCGAGCTGGTATTAAGTTTTTGGCTACTGGACTTGCTTTTGAAGTGTCACCAAATGTACACCCCAGAACTGGAGACCGTGGTACTATAGCCAAAAGCTATTATTTTCATTTCAAGTATATTATATCACCATATGCTTTAATTATTCTTAATGCTTCTCCCATGCTTCTCCCATCTGTATTGTACCAGAGCATTCAGTTTCTAAGTCGATCTTCATGATTTGCTATTTCAGACTAAAGATGCAAACTTGCAGTCCCTTACTAACATGAGTAATTCACATGAATAGACTCACTTTATTAGGGTTACTCACCTGTATGCAGGTCTTTGTGTTGCATCCTTTGCTAAATGCAAATTCTGTTTAGTATTTTCAATTGTTTTATGGGTGGGTAAGAAAGTAAACATTAATGTAAATGAGCTATTTGTTGCATTCAAAAAGGAAATATGAAAATTCTAATCTTATGAAAATGACAACAACTCAATTACTTAACTCAAATTATACCACTGATAGATAAAAAGTGCTGCTGTTGTCCATCTCTGGTTTAAGCTGCTTGTATTTACTATGTAATCCATCAACCTTTGGTGGGTTCAGATGAAATGCCTCAGGTCTCAGTCAACCCCAGTCTGCTTTTACAAACCTAATACATGCTCTTTCCAATCTTCCTCTATTCCTGTATGGATTTAAGACCCACTCCTTACTGGTTACTCATAGCAACCAATCTGGTCAGATAAAAGAATACAAGTGGCTAAACTAGAAACAATTCTTAAATGTATCTTTAATATTAGTTGAGATGCTTAACAAAACCGACTCTAGAAATGCTCTCCTCCATATCCTTAAAAATCTCTATTTATAAAAATAAATGGTAAGCTGTGAAGAAAGATATATCTTTCCCTTGAACTGAACCATCTGTTCTCATGTGGTCAGTTTCCTCAAATAATAAATCATCTCGGGGATCCCATTGTATAGAAAGATCAGTGTGGACCAGTCCATGCCTCTCAATAATACACCTAATCCAGTGGTTCTCAAACTTTAAATCAGGACCCCAAAGTTGGTCAAGACCCTGTTTTAATAGAGTCACCAGGGCTGGTGTTAGACTTCATAAAATATCAGGGTTGGAAGGGACACAATCTAGTCCAACTGCTGTTAAAGTAGGGCCAATCCTCAGACAGATTTTTACCCCTGTTCCCTAAGTGGCCCCTTCAAGGATTGAGTTTACAACTGTGGGTTTAGTATGCTAATGCTCAAATCACTAAGCTACTCCTCCTTGCTAGGGTGTGGGGCCAAAGCCTGAGCCTCACTGCCCGGGGCCAAAGTCAAAATCTGAGGGCATCAGCCCTGAGTGGCAGGGTTCAGGTTACAGGCACCCTGCCTGGGGCTGAAGCCCTTGGGCTTTGCCCCCCGCTCAGGGAGACAGGGCTCAGTGGGGGCTTGGGCTTTGGTCCCCCTTCCTGGGGTGATATAGTAATTTTTGTTCTCAGAAGGGGGTCGCGGTGCAATGAAGTTTGAGAACCCCTGCCCTAATCCTTTAACAATACCAGCCAGTGTGTTAAAGCTGTTAGTGGGGACACTGTTTAATTAGATCAGTGCCAATCCAGTATGTGTTTCCAAATACAAACACTTCATTTTTTTTATAAAGATACACTGTTCTAAAGAGGAGATTACCTTTACCAGATACCTTTACCTCTGGGAGGCTACCTTACCATAGGAGCAGGTGTTTGGGGCCACCCACCCATATCACCTCCTATTCAATAGGTGCAGTGAGTTTGCCCTCTGCACTCAGCACACTGACCGGTGCTGGATACTGAATCTCACCAAGAGAGAGTGACAGTAGGATTCCCCTGAAGAGGCTTTCCTCACAGAGAGCTTCCTATCAGTTATCAGACAGGTCATAATGAGAAAGTAGAGGAAGCTGCGGATCTTACGGAACTGCGTAGACTCCGCTAGATTTTTGCCTCGGCTCCATGCAGCAATTACCAGCACCTGCCCTCCTCCTGGGCATCTATATGGAGGCTGCAACTCACACAGTCATCCAACCTGACAACTGAATAGGGTCCAGACGCACATATGTGACCTTTTATGGCATTGCCCTATGTGGTGGCATGGAGACTAAATGCCTGCTAGTGCCCCACGGAGCATGATTTCTATGCTACTCTTTACAAAGGTGCTATCAGATTTCCTGCCTGTGGGGCCAGCTCTACAGACTGGTAAAAAGGGGAGATAGGACCAGGGCCCCTCTGCTCCTACTTTGGAAAAGCTAACGGCATATTGGGCTGTATCAGTAGTAGCGTTACCAGCAGATCCCCTCTATTCAGCCCTGGTGAGGCCACATAGACTCATAGACTCATAGACTCATAGGTCAGAAGGGACCAATATGATCATCTAGTCTGACCTCCTGCACAAGGCAGGCCACAAAACCCTGCCCATCCACTTTTATAACAACCCCGAACCCATGACTGAGTTATTGAAATCCTCAAAATTGAGATTTGAAGACCTCAAGCTGCAGGGAATCCACCAGCAAGCGACCCATGCCCCACGCTGCAGAGGAAGGCGAAAAAACTTGAGATCATTGCTCCTGTTCTTGCCACTCCCACCACTAGAACAGCCTAGCTCCACATTCTGCGAACCCCCTTTTCAGTCGTGAAGGCTGCTAGGAATCCCCCCTCACTCTTCTCTCTGCAGACTAAATAGCCAGTTTTCTCACCTTCCTCATAAGTCATGTGCCCTAGCCACCTAATCATTTTCTTTCCCTCCATTGGACTCTCTCCAATGTTGTCATTTATTTTAAATACAAAATAAAATAAAGATATAATAGCAAACAATGTGTGTTGGCTACTTATTCCTAGGATACATCATATATATCCATTCAACACAATCTATCTACAAGTTCTGATAGAATATAGTTACTAGCCTATAAAGTTGCTGTGACAGAAACGGTCAGTACCCCTGTACACAAGAGTGAGCCAAGTCTGGGTCAGGTGCCACCTGATGCTCCTGAGGCGGCAGCAGAGCCATAGACTCCAAGTCCTCAGTTCTCAGAGTCCAGTTTTATCGGAGATTTCCCTACGCAGTCCATGAAATTGCTTCATTCTGCTTGTTAAATCAATCAGCAGGTGCGTCTCCATTTGTCAGATTTGTTATCTTGGGTCCTCGCTGTGCAAGATCCAATCAGCAGTGCGGCTCCATTCTGCAAGATGTTTTAGGTGCTTGGTAGATCCAGTTCGCCCCCAGGGTCATCTGTTGATTCCACTGCACTCTCGCGACACTGAATTTTTCAGGCTGGTAACCCTAACCATTCATCATCATTAAACCTATGCACCCATTCACATACACTCTACTATATTACATATTTCACTATCTCTTACCTTTGGGTTGAGACCCCTATCTTTAACAATTAAAAAAGAAGAAATAAATGAAAAAATAATACAGGTAACGTCTCCATTGTAGAATACTAATGTCACTAGAAAGGCACCTTAAGTCAATTAACATTTAACAATTTGTAACAAAGTATTCTGTGGCAGCTTCACAAACACAGCTGTGTGGCAGTAAGTTAAAATCTGGAATCACATTATTCTAATAAACCTTATATAAAGTTTAATAACATAACATTCTAACAATAAATCATTTTCATATAAACCATGTAATACAAACTCTTTAGTATCCTACATGTTCCATACTTTCTTAGTAGGGCCCAAAATGCACAGTACCAGAGTGGATAGTTTTGGGCAATTGATCGATTCATAACTAAGTCTGCTCAATGTCTATGAGGGCATTTGATGGATGGGAATGAGTACATGGAAATCTTCTTTGGTGGCGGTATCCACATCTCAGGGTTGCTATGCCATATTGGTCGGGAAGGAATTTACTCCAGGGTTTGGAGAGGCCCTGAAGAGTTAGTGTGACTTGGTGATTGAGCGGTGGCCTTAGGTACAATGGAGGAGATGGAAGTGTTGCGTGGAGCGTAGCCAGCCGTGTGCCAAAAGAGTCATAGTCGGCGCCGAAAACGCAGCAGAATTGGAACTCATAGCTCCCAGCTTTGTACTCGCTGTGCAGGGAGCGAATGGATAATTCGTACCCCTTAGAGCACGCCCTAACAAACATCTAAGCAACATAGTTTGTTAGGCAGAAGGGAGGCCAGCCAACCTGCATGACTGCAACACAAACGACCACCCCCAACACCAACAACATCGACAAAAACACACCAAAGACAACTACAGATATCCAAGTCGCACCTCCCAGGTCATCTGTTGGTCTCTTCAATATTTACGTCATTTCTTCCTTTAACTTATGCTATTGTTGCACAGAACATTAAAAGTATTTTTTAATGGTTTCGCCCTTCTGACTCACTTCTCCTCATATCTGCTATCACGAAAAACTCATTTTCCATTGTGTTGAGAAAACCCTACAGGTATTAGGTAAATCCCAATATCTATGGCCAAAAGCAATATCTCTCTCCTGCTGCCTAGATTTGGTGCGGTGTTTAAGACATTTAATATGACCATTTTTGTTTAATTGTTTATGTGTTTGTTCACTGCATATGTATTTCAGTTCAGGGAAGAATAAAAGCTAGTTATTTTCTTCCAAGGAGATGAGAGTTATTGAAGGTTAGATAGGTTGTAGGTAGTCAAGATGCGTCTGCGTTCAGCCTGACCAAATCATTTAGTACCACACAGTCTTCTCATTACATCTTGATTATATAAAGCTACCAGGCGATCTTTAGCCACTCTATACATTAATGATAATTCAAGTACAAGCAGACTCTTTTTATGTATAGTCTCCATCTTTGTTAAGGTCTATTGGAAGCATTGTAATGAAAAATATTATGAT
Organism: Chelonoidis abingdonii; assembly: GCF_003597395.2. Lineage (NCBI taxonomy): Eukaryota > Metazoa > Chordata > Testudines > Testudinidae > Chelonoidis > Chelonoidis abingdonii. The sequence continues at coordinate 20,279,483 of NC_133769.1, read as the reverse complement.
TTCACAGAATCTTTCTTACTTTAACAAGAATTCATACCTTTTATATTATTTGGAGAAACGTTGAGGGAGATATTTTTCCTTTAATTGAATTCAGACTGTTTTCTGGAAGACTAACAAATTTGAAATCCATATATTTTCTTAAGTTAAGAAGTCTTAACGTAAAGCTAATTACTGACGGTTTATAGTTTGTGACCCACAATGTATGAAGTAGTTGTACAAAGGGATTGGTCTAAGTGCCATTAAATGGATCTGAATTGCAAACTAATTAGTCTGCAATGACCTCGTTAGGGATCATTATAGTAGCCTTAATACAAATAATATGTGGCTTCTTTCACTTAGGGTATCTTTTTTAGACCAGGATGTAATAATGGTAATTCTTTAGGAATCAAAGATATAGAATCCCGTCGTATACTTTCGATGATAGATAAGATTGTGACCAATCAAGTAAACGCTTAAATTGTGTAAGCAGTTACTTCTTATACAAGTATAAGCCAGGTCCATCCTGCCTCTTCCTTCTTTAGAATTTTACTGAAATAATTGTGTTAAGGTTCACAAACTTCACTTACTGTTATTGCCATTAAGGAGGAACAGGCTAGTTTGTTGATGAAGAAAACTTGATTTGATGCACATACGTACCTATTGGTTTAAATTGTACAAGGAGTTGGATCTCAGAATAGGCCCACTTTGCAGAAATATATTGCAGTTTTAAAATTAAGCATTACTAAAATGGAAGAGTTTTTTTTTTATAAATATGCCTCAATATGAAGAGAGAGGTCTGCTATCCTTGTGCAGAAATGTCAACACTTTTTTTGTTGCACAAATCTGTCATTTCAAGTTGTGGGCAAACAGTTTCATATATAAAGCCAATAGTAAGCACGAGCTGTTGGAATGAGAACTACAATCTACTTAAGGAAGTATCTGGTCAGCGTATTAAGTGCTAGCACAGCACAGACGAACAAACCATAGACTCGCATGAGTCAGCTACCTGGGTGGGCCTTTAGCTAATGGCTCAAGTAATTCTCTGATAAAACATATTTACTAAAATGCCCGCCGCTCTCAAATAGATGTCCATGTTTCCAGGGGCGTGATCTGACCACGAGCAATTTCCTAGCATTGCAAAATGTGATCGCATGCCATTTTAGCTAATTATGATCTGCTTGATACTGCATGAAATGACATGCAAGTGTTTCGACCCTTTCAATAGCTTTGAATGTTATGTTTTAACCATTTTCATGGACTTAAAATGAATATTTTTATTAAACTTGCAGCCCATAAAATGTCTAATTAAAATATATTTCAAGTATGTCAGTTATTATTTTAGAAATGGGTTGGAATGACATTTAATATAGTTACTAAATTACAGTTGGCTAAATGAAATCTATGCTTACTCACTTTAATACATGTTTCTCTGTCTTTTCGGTATTTTTATGTTTTGTTTTAAGTATTGATCAATTAGTCTCGTCAATAGAAGAGTAGTAAAAACTGCAGCGATTCCTATAAAGCGAAAACCCTGTCTACTAGGTAATTTTTTGAGTATTACTTATCATCTGGATACAGATTACAGTAAATATTTTACAGCATGCTTTGAAGTCTCTTAATGCTGGGTTGATATAATCTCTTTGTGTTGGTGAATTAGGGGTGCACATGGGAGTGTTCGCGAAGAAGACACACTAAAGAATTACACTATCAGCAAAACATCCAGACAGATTTGCTACTTCCAACCCTGATCTTCTATGATAATGCTACCTCAGGTCTTACTAGCCTTGCAGAGTTCTACTGCTAAAAGACCAGAACCAGCAATTCCAACTCAAGGGAATGGAGATTCTTCTACTCTTTCTTCTCTTCCCCTAAGTACAGTTGGACATAGTCCAGCCTTCACTATGAGTCTATTTGCTTTGATGAGTTTTAGACAGATGTTATGGTTTAAATTAACAGCATATTCAAAAACAAGGAATTAAAATAAGTTTAATTTTAACATTAAAAAAAAATTCCAGGCTGTGATAATGTTTGGATTTTACTGATGTCATATTAAGTGTTATTTACTTGCATATTTCCCCACATTTAAAACTCTGTGTGAATCAGGATGAGAATAAATTATCATGAATATACAGCAGGTGAAGTGTTGGAATTTTAACATTGGGGTTAGACAACTCTGTGCTAATTAGTCCCGCTGAAATCAATGGCAAACCCACACGAGTGTATGATCACCACCATTAATAATCTATTGTTTATAACCAAAACAAGGCTTTCTTTAGATTATAAAAAATGATTACCTTTTGCCCTTACATCTTTAATAGTAGCCTAGTCTTTGAAATCAGAACCCTCAATAGAAAAGCAACACACAGAGGAGATACATTAATAACTAGAGTAGAAGTGTGAAGTTGAATAGAAAAATCTAAGAACAAACACCCAACTATGAAAGATGTTTCAAAACAGATTATTCTTATTTATGAACTACTGGTAATTATGGTAGCAAACCAGTGAGTTGGTAGTAATTCTGGATAATTTGCACACTGAAGTAGTTGAAAAAAACAGTTTCCAGGCAGCCAGTAAATTTCAACATAGTCATCAAATTTCTCATTCTTCTCCAGTGAACACCATAAAACCAGAATCCTCACCTTCATTTCTAGTCTTGCTGCACTGTCTCTTTGGAGTCCAGGTTTCTGTTCTTCATATCTTTAAATTAATGTGAAATGTAGCCCTATATTTTAGTATGTGATTGGAATATATTGTCAAATAATTATTTACAGCAATATGGAATATGCAATCATTCTTGCTATACATAACTGGCAATGGGTTACTTATTCAAAGGTATAAACTGTTCGTTACAGGTCAAATTTATAATTTAAAATATTGTGTATTCTCCTCTGGCACAACATTGATGATTACTTAGTCCTGTTTGTTCAGTAGCATTTAATTTTACTGTGATTCATCTCTCATTTTATACATGGAATACAAAGCCCAACCAGTAATGCCCATTCCCTTACCCTCTCTCATCTTGGGGTGGAGATTTAATCAGACAGGAAGAGGGATAGTCACTTCCTGGGATCTATTACGTCAGAGGGAAGAGGCTTCCTTCTGAGGTCTGGCTGCCCCCTAACTTCTCCACCACCCTGTCTGGAATCCACCTGAAGAAGCACAGAGGTCAGGGGAAGGTTCCACTTCCTGTGCCCATCTATTGGCCAATTCATGAGAGGCAGGGGAGCTGATTGTCTCCTGTTGGCCTTCCTTACCATCACTTAAGGCCCCCTGAGCCTGGAACATCATCTTAAATCTTTGGTCCAGATTCTAATCTAGGATGCATGGTTTCTCAAAAATAGGGTACCCCTGCTTTGCACAAAGGAAGGCCTCAGTCTTACACATTAGCAGAGTAGGATCACATCAGTTAAGGTCATAAACACGTACCAATATCCCCAAATCTACTGAGGAATAATAAATTTTTGCACTCATGCACAAACAAGTGTGGAGCTTCCCTTGAACTAGTTCATAGTCCAATAAAAATGAGTGGTATTCATTGCTCTTGCTTTTACCAGAAGGCTGCCACTTCTACGACTCTAAACTTTTTTCCCATGTTTGAATAAGGTTGACCTTTCCCTTACAGAGAGTACATTTGCAAGAGTATCTTCAGCTTTTAGGGGCTTCCCAACTAAAGCAGGAGTTAAATGTTTCCCCATGTTATTATGGAAGGATTGTCAGTAACTGTACGAAGGGGAACTCACATGTGTTCTTCTTGAAGCCTGAGCATCTTGGGTTTGATTCTCCATTCACATAATTCAATTTAACACTGGTGAAACTGCACTGACTTCAGATGAGTTATACTGGAGTAAGAAAGACGAGAATCCATCTGTCACACCTTAAGTTCAATCTCTTATTCCTAAAACATATGCATTTAAAATAAACATCTCAGGAGCTGCAGAGTTTTAGGTCAAGTGTGGGAGTGTCTACACTAATGGAGAGTGAGTTTTGGCCTCTGTAGAAAATGCTTGCATGCTTATCTGATACTACTCAGCAAACCAGCTGACTGCAGACCAACCCTGCCTGAGAAATCTCCAAATAAGTCCAATGCATGATACTAGTGTCCAACAGTAAACTGTACTTGTATCCCTGGTTAGGTGCTTTAGTGGTCATGTTATATTAAGCTAGAGCACAGAAGCCTGAGAGAGAGGTGAAGATCGAGATTATGGAGTAAATTGGTAAGTAACAGCATCAAATGGCATTTGTTTGACTTTTTGACTGAAAATTGAAAAATTGGTGTTAGATATGATCAGGTTTATGATGAGCCAAAATATGGTGAACGCTCCATTTAAACTAGGCTATTGCAGAACAGCCTGTGCATACAAGACAACATAATCTTTTGCTTCAGCGAGAGAAGAAAGTGGAGAAACTCTTAAAGAAGAAACAGTTAGTCAGACACATCTGTTCCCCTTGCACACAGCCTCAATGTTGTGATGTTGGTGCTTCAGGATGACAGAGGGTTCCTCATAACCCCTTGATAGAGGGAATAATCTAACCATTTTATCTGGGAATTAATAGAACTTACAAAGGGAGAGTGCCCCCCTAGTATAAGCCACTGTCTAGGGAAAAAATCCCCATTCTTCCACAAAGACTACCATGTTTCCAAACACCATAGAATATATATGGTATAGGAATGGCCATACTCAATTAAACCATACAGTCTAATTGCTATTCTCTAATAGTCATAATACAAATGAATCAAAGGAAAATGCAAGAAAACCCTTAGAGGACAATTATGGAATATCCTTCCCACAGGAAAAAATGTCTTCCTGTGGGAAGGATTATCACCAGATTCTGATCACAGTTACTTTAGAGAGGACAAAAACTTACAAGGGATATAAATCGTTTCACATAAGGGCAAAAGTCAACTCCACTAACTGATGGTCCTTAATATATACATATTTTATCATATTTAAAGATAAAAGATGGTAAAATAGGATAACATAATGTTACAGGTCTACAATAGACCACCAAATCAGGAAGAGGAGTGGATGAAGGATTTCTGAAAACAAATAACAGAAATATCCAAAACACAAGATCTGTTAGTAATGGGGGACTTTAACTACCCAGATTTCTGTAGTAAAAGTAATATGGCAAAACAGTACATTCCCAATAAGCTCTTGAATGTACTGGGGACAACTTTTTATTTCTGAAAGTGGAGGAAGTAACCAGGGAGACAGCTGTTTTAGAAATGATTCTGACTAACAGGGAGGAATTGGTTCTGAATCTGAAGGTAGAAGAAGGCAATTTGAGTGAAAGTGATCATTAAATGACAGATTTCATTATTCTAATGAAAAAAAGGAGTGAGAGCATTAGAAAAATGACAGTAGACTTCAGAAAAAACAGACATTGACAAACTCAGAGAACTTGTAGGTAAGGTTCGAGGAAGAAAATTTAAGAGATAAAGGAGTTCAGAAGAGCTGGAAGTTTCTTGAGACAATATTAAACTATCCCAATGTGAAGAGAAGATAGGAAGAACAGAAAGAGGCCATTATGGCTCTATCAGGAGCTCTTTAATGACCTGAAAATCAAAAAGGAATCCTACAAAAAGATGAAACATAGATGAATTTCTAAAGAGGAATTCAAAAGAACAGCACAAGCACATAAGGACAAAATCAGAAAGGCTAAGGCACAAAATGAGTTACACTGACAAGGGAACATAAAAGGCAATAGGAAGATACTCTTTAAATACATTAGGAACAAGAGAAGAGAAAAATGAAGGGAAAAGTATATGTCTACTTAGTGGGGAAGGAGATCTAACAACTGATGACATCAAGAAGACTGAGCTGTTTAAGACCAATTTTGCTTCAGTCATCACTAGGTTAATGGTGACTGGACACCCCAAACAATTAATATTAACAACAAAGGAAAAGGAATACAAGCCAAAATAGGGAACACACAGGTAAAGGGATATTTAGATACATTACACGTATTCAAATCAGCAAGACCTGTTGAAATTCAACCTAAGACACTTAAGGAATTAGCTGAAGCAAACTTGGAACTACATCAGAACCCCATTTATCCAATCTAATTGGGACCAGGACCATCTTGGATAATAAAAAATTTGGATAAGCTGGAGAATGGGAATGTGCTAGTCGGCAGTGCCTTCTAATGGCCACAGGAAAGATGTCCGCTTCTGGATCTGTGTGTACTGGTTGTTTGGTTAATATGGAGAACCGGATAATGGAGGGTCAGATAAACAGGGTTCTCTCGTCTCAGTAATTATCTTTGAGAACTCATAGGGGACAGTAAAGGGCAAACATAGTACCTATTTTAAAAAAGAGGAATAAAGAGGACCCAGGGAATTATAGACCAGTCAACTTAGCTTCAATACCTGGAAATATACTGGAACAAATTATTAAATAATTAATTTGCAAGCACCTAGAAGATAATAGAGTTATAAAGTATAGCCAGCATGGATTTGTCAAGAACAAATCATGCCAAACCAACCCAATTTCCTTCTTTGACATGGTAACTGGTCTAGAGGATAGAGGAAGCTGTAGATATTATATATCCTGATTTTAGAAAGGTTTTGACATAGTCTGTAGCAGGGTGGACCCCTGCTCCTGTCCTGAAGGGCTTAAAACAGCCCAGGAGAGGGTTGTGGCTGGGGCAAGAAGCCTGGGCTGACTGGGGGAAGTAGGCTCAGCTGTGGCCATGCCCCAGTCAGACCCAGCTGGCCCCTATAAGAGGCTGTGAGCCAGAGGCCCAGACAGTCTCTTTCTAGCTATAGAGGGAGATGGGCCTGGCTGCAGGGAGCTGGACACAGGGTACCTGAGTGAAGCAGGGCTGGGGAAAGGCAGTGGAGCTGGGAGAGCTCCAGCCTGAAAAGCCGCAGGCTGCGGCCTAGCAGAAGGCCAAGAGGTACTGGGGGTTGCAGAGGGCAGCCCAAGGGTAGGCTAAGGCAGCAGGTCCAAACCCAACCTTGCCAGTGATGAGTAGGCTGATACTGCAGTCTGCCCCAGGGCGCAGGGGCTAGACAATGACTGGCAGCAGCCGTATACTGAGGCGAGGTGGGGACAGAGGGTGGGGGTTTCCTGGGGAGGGGAGACCCTGAGAGAAAGGGGTTACTGCCAGGGGGCAGCATCCCATGTAAAAGGGCACCAGGTCCAGGGAGGGACACGGGGGCCAGAGGACAGGCGGATCACAGGCTTGCAGAGGGCGCTCGGGAGCTGGAAAGAGCTAATTCCCAGGAGTCACCAGCAGGAGGTGCCGCAGGGGTGAGTCCGCACGTCTACACAGTCCCACATGAAATTCTCATAAGCAAACTAGGGAAATATGGCCTAGATGGCGCTACTATATGGTGAGTTCACTACTGTTGAAAAAATATTCAAAGCATAGTTAACAATGATTCACAGTCAAACTGTGGTATGTAGTAGGGTCCCACTGCAGTCATTCCTGGCTCTGGTGCTATTCAATACTTTTATTAATGACTTGGATAATGGAGTGAAGACTATAACATTTGCAGACTTATAACATTTGCAGACAACATCAAGCTGGGAGGGGGTGCAAGTACTTTGGAGTGCAGGATTAGAGTTCAAAATGGCCTTGACAAATTGAAGAATTGGTCTGAAATCAACAAGATGAAATTCAATAAAGAGAAGTGTGAAGTACTTCACTCTAGGAAGGAAAAATCAAATGCACAACTGGCTAGTGCAGAAAAGGACCTGGAGGGTTATAGTTAAGGCTGCGAGTCTGTCATGGAGGTCACAGAAATCACGGATTCCGTGACTTTCCATGACCTCTGTGATGTCTGCAGTGGCTGCTGCTGGCCCAGGGGTTGCCTGAGCCAAGTAGCCCCTGGGCCAGCAGCAGCAGTTTGAGTGTGTTGGAGGGGGCTCAGGTTAAGGGCAAGGGTTTGGCAGGTGTGGGGGGCACTTACCTGGGGAGGAGGCCCCCTGCCACTCCTAATTGGAGAAGGGTCTCCACACTGTGCACTGCTGGCACCCGCAGGTCCCGCCCCCGCAGCTCCCCTTGGCTGGAGTTCCCGGCCAATGGGAGCTGCGTCAGCCAGCACTTGTAGCAGGAGCAGCGGAGGAGCTCCTGCCCTGGCCCCTGCCTCCGTCGTCTAGGAGCTTCAGGGACGTGGAGCAAGGTAGGAAGCCCCTGCCAGCTCCGCCAACCCTCCTTCCCCAATACCAATGGGGGTACTTGGTCACCTCCTCCATCACCCTCAGAGCCTCTGTGCCCCCCCCCCCCCCCCCCCCCAAGTTTTAGGGTGGGTATTTTTAGTAAAGGTCATGGACAGGTCACGGGCCTGTGAATTTTTGTTTACTGCCCGTGACCTGTTCATGACTTTTACTAAAAATACCCATGATTAAAACATATCCTTAGTTATAGTGAATCTCAAACTAAATATGAGTCAACAAAGTGATGCAGTTGTAAAAAAGGCTAATGTTATTCTGGAATGTATGAACCGAAGTGGTGTATGTAAGATACAGGAGGTAATTTTCCCTGCTCTACTCGGCACTGTTAAAGCCTCACCTGTAATACTATGTCCAGTTCTGGATGCCACACTATAGGAAAAATGTGAACAAACTGAAGAGACTCCAGAGGAAAGCAACAAAAAATGATTAAAGGGTTAGAAAACCTGACCTATGAGGAAAGATTAAAAAAAAGTGGGCATGTTTAGTCTTGAAAGAGAGGTCCAATGGGAGACGTGATAACAGTTTTCAAATATGTTATAAAGGGGACAGTGATCAGTTGTTCTCCATGCTCACTGAAGGTTGGACAAGTAACAGGCTTAATCTAGAACTAGGGATATTTAGGTTAGATACTAGGAAAAACTCTCGCTATAAAAGATAAAGCTCTGGTTGTGGAATTGAGGTCTTTTAACAACGGATTGGACAAACACCTGTCAGAATTGGTCTAGGTTTACTTGGTCCTGCCTCAGTGCAGGGAACTGGACTAGAAGACCTCTCAAGATAACTTCCAGCCCTACTCATCTAGGTTTCATAACTGAGATCAGAATCCAAAGCTACTTCATTAAGGTTTGGTACTGCTTTTGCTTTATAGTACTCTACTATTCAGCTGTTAGCCCAAACATACCAGATCTCCTTATTCTGATATTAGTTGGTAAGAGATGTTAGAGAAATTGGGAAGGAAGGAAAAGCCAAACTAATCACTGCCAAGAAATTACTTTCTTGTATATATCAGTGATTCCACCCTACCATGAGATCAGATTCCTTCTCAGAACTGTTGATCACACTGTGCAGTTTTTAGAAAGCAGATAGAAATGGAAGCTTTTGAACCTTCCAAACAGTTCCGAGTATGCTATCTGCTACAAATGACAAAGTAAGGCTAAGATTCTGTCACCCACACTCACAAAAAACTGTACGTCGCTCAACAAGCAGTCACACTGATTTCACTCTGACTATTCATGGAGCAAGGTGCTATCCAGTGAGAGTAAGGGTATCAGAATGTGGCCCTAGGAAAATAAAAAATTACTAACACAGCCAAAAAAACAAGAGCCTCAGAGAGGCATACAATGAGAAGCTACACCTTATTCCAGAGCAGATATATCTTATTAAGAAGATTCTTATTAGATGAAGACTCTTTTCAATTTAAATTATGAGCACCTGATAAGGCACCTGATTTAAAGGTCATTCAAGTTAGTGGAAATACTTTGATTGGCTTCCAAGATCTTTGGATCAGGCTCTTATAGCCTGCCCCAAATCATCATGTCACTCAAGTAGCATGTCAAAGGAGATAGGAAGCGCTATTGCCTCTTGTCTAACAAGGAATCTTGGTTGTTTCCAATGAAATGCCCAGCAGTCCTAGTAACCATTTATAACAATGGGAGAAAATACCATGTACTAAAGGGCTCTTTAGTCTACCAACAAAAGGCATAACAAGAACCAGTAGCTGTAAGCTGAAGCCAGACAAATTCAAATTATAAAACAAACTTGGATTTTTAACAGTGAGGGTAATTAACCATCAGACTAAACTACCCAGGGATATTCAAATCCTTGAAATCTTCAAATGAAGACTGGATGCTGTTCTAGAAGATGTGCTTTAGTCAAACACATGTTATTGGGCTCAATACAAGAATACCTGGATGGATTCTGTATTCTGTTGTTACACAGAAAGTCAGAATAGATGATCTAATGGTCCCTTCTGGTCTTAAAATTTATGAACCACAGGCACATTAAAAAGGTATTTGGATAGCACAGTAAACAAATTTTGTTCGTTCTTTCAGCTACATCTCCATATTGCCCAAACAGGAAATAAAATAAAATATTATCCATATACGTTGATCACACGCCCTCTATCCTTGGTCTTTTCCAGGATGCAAACTGTGTGTACCCAGGATAACAGGTGGAGATGCAACCAGTTCATTCAGACTTGCTGATCTTTTTTCATAATTGTCACCAGATGAGGTGAAATTATATACAGCTTTTCCACAGATACTGCACAGTATCGACAGCCTCTAAAGTTCCTGGTGTTTGTATGGATGGACATTGGCTTAGTAGATGCCTGCCTTCACTGCTGTAACTAATTCTCAAAAAATCTGGGTGCACTTGGCAAGCATCCTACATTGAGTTATGTAACCCACCCACAGATAGTTGCCAAGGCATTAAAGAACACGCCAACTCTTTCTTGTAGATGGTGAGCAGGAACAAAATGAGAATCTTTGGTAACAGCCATTTGTTGTCAACACCAGAACTCAAACAAAACTGGAATTATGACAGTTCCCTTCAATATGCCCATCATGTACTAACAAAATCTGACTTTCATAAGAGCCACTCTTCTTAAAAGCTTAGCTTTCAAAGGGATTGTGGGACTCAACAAAGCCATTCTTTGGCTTCAAGGTTGCTACCAGCAACGTGAAATAGACTAAGTCATAAAGAAGAATCAATGATTTGAGTACACGCTCTAGGCACATGTCTGCTCTGGACCAATATACTAAGGCAAATCATTTCAGAACAAGGATCCTCAGTCAGCCCTAAATCTGCTGGAACTAAATCTGTTGACAATGTCCGTAATAATCCCCAAAATGTTAAAATAAAAAAATGAAACACTTCGGGGCCTAAAAATGAGCGTGGATGCACATTCGCACAGCGAATGTTTCAAGATTGATTTATTTTTAGGATTATGCAAATTGAATATTAAACAAATTCCAAAGTTACCAGTGCTGTTGCTGCTGAGAACCAGTAGTTCACTCTCTACTAAATGCAGTGACATGTGACATTTCAGATTTTTCATAGCCCCTGCCACTCCCCCACATTTTTAAAACTCTTTAGCCGCTTGCTCCTTTAGTCAAAACAAAAATCATGGGGGGAAAATATGTGGGAATATAAGATTCCTTGTGACACTCAACTTGTCACAATTCTCATCAACTTGATACATAACCAGATCTCTATTAAAAGGTCCCTGATGTCTCTGTTCAGCTTCGTTAGATTACATTATACATGAGCAGAGGTTCTAGCAGAACAGTGGTGTAGCAGAGAAACAGTTCTGTTTATTTTTTACTTAGGTGCCATATTCCCCTCCTGCAGGGGAGGCTCCAGGCACCAGCACACCAAGCGCGCACTTGGGGCGGCACGCCACTAGGTGCGCTCTGCCGGTCGCCGTGAAGGTGACAGGTAGGCTGCCTTCGGTGGCTTGCCTGCGGACGGTCCGCTGATCCTGCGGCTTTGGCGGACCCTCCGCAGGCAAGCCGCTGAAGGCAGCCTGTCTGCTGTGCTTGGGGCAGCAAAATGCCTAGAGCCGCCCCTGCCCTCCTGAAATAATTTATATATGATATCTATACAGAGAGAGAGAGATAGATATAGACAAAGTGTCTTTTCTTCACAGCTGCTGAAAAAATGCTAATCTGCGGCTCTTAGACCAAGGCCAAACTACTGATTAAATGGCTGTAGATATTTCAAAATGATATTCAGACTCAAAGCTACCCGTGTTAGAAGACAGACAAGGACATCTAGCTCATCTACAAGGATTGAGAGTCTTCAGGCCCTTAGATTCAGCTTAGTGCTTAAAATGTATATTCGTGATTGGGTCAGGTCCACTAGTTATTTTTGTCCAAGAGGACTCAGATTTCACTAGTAGTTAGTCAAAGATCTTGGCGTGCGAAGATATTTATTGGGTCCAGAAAGAGAAAATCTCCTCAATGAATGAAGTCTGAAATGAGAGTAGATAGCCAAGACCTATAAAAAGTCCTGTTCATTTATGTTCTCTAAAACTATTAGAAAAATTAAGTCTTGGATCTGGGAAGGAAATGCTGCATTACATCAGAGAAAAAAATGTGCCCCTTTGTTTCTACCTAATCTTGACTCCCTTCATGTTTTTAGACACTAATTTTTGCTTGTCAGTGTTAATCTGTGATTGTTCCTACCTTAAAAGCCATTTGATTAAACTTCTTCCTCAGTCGCCACCAAACAATTGCATTGATTCAGTGTATTCATTCAAAGAAGATGAGAAGAGACATGCTTAGAGGAGGAATAACAGATGTTCTTTCTCATAAGCATTTCAGAGCAATGCAGCAAGTCATTTCAGAAATTAAATTTAAAGGGCTCTGTTCTGTCATCTTTGGCATGGCATGCAACATCAGTTTTCATACACTTTAATGAGAGGGTGTGCAAAGTGTCTCCTGTCTAAATGCAGCGTAATGGTTTCCATGCTCATATTTGTTACAGACCCAGTTATAGAGCCTGTATGTTCATAGCTTAAGCTTTAGCTGCTTATGCTTTTAGCTATAGAAATCCCTGCTTCATTTCCCAGTGTATCAGCCAAGATGGTAACTGTTATATAAGCACCGTCATTGTGTCTGGCCTCATGCTCGAGCACAAGTAGGAAAGACCTTGTGCCTTTTTCCCTTGGTGCAGTTGAACCCTTAGTTTTTCAAAAACAAGAAGGGAAGCTCTAACTAATGTTCCAAAAGTGGGCCTCACAATTTAATTACAAATTCATGCCTCAGATTTTCAATGAATACTAGCAAGGTCTCTGTACAGGAAAATACATTTTCACTGTAAATTAAGTAAAATCATGATAATTTTAGCAGTGAAAAGTGCAAATTTTTTTGCAGAAACTCAACATAACTGAAGGCAATTTCTTGTGCAGGCCAGTGACAACCCTCACATATGTAGTAAATCATGACTAAAGATAAGAACATTCAAAAGTGAACTAGAATTCTTTAGCTCACTATATTGTTGTTCATTCAGAGTCAGTTTCCCTCCACAATTTTTTTTCAGACTTTTAATGATTTACAGCATTATCTAATGTACATAGAATTTAACAGAGGCAAAATTCTTTAGAAATTATTGTACACATGTATAAAAGTTTGGAGAATGGTTGAAAGAAACCCTAGAAAGGAAATCAATCCATAAAGTTCTATGGGCTACGGATGAGATCTATAATTCGATATTGTATAAGTTCTATATGCTATTATTATTATTTGGCTTAGAAGCCCCCAACCAAGATGTGGGGCTCATTGTGCCTTGTGCTCTACAAATACTTACGGAAAGAGTCCCTGCTGTGAAGAATTAACAATCTAAAGCTGAGATTTTCTAAGGAACATCCAATCATTTGGAGTCAGGCCTCCAAATACCAATGAAATTCACATTTAGTTCCTTTAGGTGCCTTTGAAAATCCCACCCGACCAAGGCAAGGAAACACAAAGGTTGGGAACTGAGGACAGAGTCACAGAGACATAGCACATAATAACACAGCTGGGAATAGATCCCAGGTCTCCAGAGTCCCAGTCCACTGCTCCAACCATTGGATCACATTGCTGAAGTTCAAAAAGGATAGCTAGACACTTATAAGATTATTATACTTTTCCATTAAGTTCTGAAGGACTTTTCCTGAAGAATCAATATTGTTAGACCTGGAAAATTATATTTGTATTATCTAGCAGTTTACACACCACTAACCACAATTTTTATAGCATACTGCATGATCATTTTAAATCTGATATTGTTATTAAATACAGCTATGTGTGAGACACATTTTGAAAGATATTTCTTAGGACTAATTTTTGAAGGGGCTCAGTTCAACCTTCAGTTTGGGGACAAAAGCAATGCCATTTATATATATGATTTGCAGGAACAATGAGATAGTTATGTCATCTAAATACTATGGTCATGCCCCCCATTAAGTGCAACTGAAAAATTAGAGGCTATTTAAAAAAAAACAAAATACAAAAAGCTTAACATCTTAATGTCTTAACATCTTAAAGAAGTTTACTATAGGCTGAAAGACATGTAGGTGTGATTCTACCAATATTAAACTGTGAGTTGGACCTTACTCCATGATTAATCTTACAGCACATAACAGGACTACATGCAGATTAGGGGACAGTAAGGTCCTAGTCAACATAGGTAAAGCCACCTGAATATGGCTGTTAACATACAAAAAATACATACACAACAACATAGTGATTTCAGCTTCATGCTTTTAAATACTAAACTTTCTTAATCACATACTTATTGACATGAGAGAAAATCTCAGTGAAATTAGAGCTTTATAGTAACTTACACGGTACACTTTAGTCTCTATGTCCTAAATCAAAAACACTATTTCTGCATCTTAGGGACCAAAGCAGTTCCCATGAAACAGTTAAGTGTTAAAACAAAAGCTACATTAACAGCTTAAACTGTATCACTGATTAAATTTATTTCTTCCACAATAAAAACTATCAGGAAACTAAGCCAGTACACTTTGTCACAACCCCACAGCTACAAATATTGTACTCTTAACACTGCTACAAAGCTAAGCATTTGTTGCCCTGAAAAGCTTGATTTGATGAACAGCCAGGAAAAGTTCAAAGAACATTCTTTTTGCAGCTGAACAGGGCTGGCTATACTGAGCTATGTGTTTGTTCCAGACTCCCTTCACTTTTGCCAATTAGCACCTGCCTGCCACACAAAGACAGATTGTGATTGCCAATGAAGGCTTTGTGTCAAGAATTTTCCCTAAGCACTCAAGGAAAAAAAAAAGTTGTATAAAACCCATTTTGTGTTTTATAGAAAATGACTCAACAAGAAACTTTATAATGTTATAACAGCTATTTCAGAATTGAGAATCCTGTTTAAATGGAATAAGAGCCTTATTCATCTTCTTTTTAAATACTGTATATTATAGGAGCCTAAATGGAATCACCGCAGGTACCTTGGAAAAGGAAGAGATCTACCTCAATGCTTCTGAACATGTTACCAAAACAAAAATGAAAAACAAACAAAAATGAGAAAGCTGTCAACCTTGCAAAACAAACAAACAAACAAACAAACCTACTTCCCAAATCCATACAGGTGGGGTAAAATCCTAGTCAAGTCACTAGAGAGTAATGTGCGGGAATTCACCCCCAGTGTTTCCTTCAAGGAAAGATGCTATATGAATCAGAAGCATTTTATAATAGAAAAGTTAAATATAATGTATTATTATAGGAGCCAGCATATTCATAGGAGTGCTATCCTTCAGATAAGAGATATAGCTGTGGTCCTGACCTAATGGCATTTCTTACAAGAACCTTATTCCCTGTATCCTGATTAAACTCCAATAGATTTATTCCTTTCTGCTCCCCCTACATTTCTCACGTAGTATCCACTGATTCAAATATTCCTCACTTTCTGTCCTGATTCCTTACATAATCTTGATTTACACTCTTAAATCTGCCATTCTCCATCCCTAGAGGTGGCTATATTTCAGTGATCTCTTTAAAGCGCTTAATAGGCTGCTGTGCAGCCGAGTAGCTTGGAGGGAACATAGCTCTCTATCTTTGTCTTACCTGTGACACACAGTTAGTTTGCCAGGTAATACTTAGTGAGAATTAAAGTCTGCTGAGTGCTATAGGATCATTAGATAAGAGGTGCTGTGCCTGTCATCATTATAACACCTCTCCCATAGCACCTACCATTTTTACTCCTGAATAGCAGGTCTCTCTACTAGTGTTCTCTCTAATTTTTACCATACCTGTACAGAATGAATTTTGTTATGTGCACCAATATGGAGGTGATGTGTGACACATCACTCTCATACTGGTGCACATAAAAAAATTAATGTGGTGGGACTGAGGGGTTTGGAGTGTGAGAGGGGTCTCAGGACTGGGGCAGAGGGTTGGGGTGCAGGGGTTGAGTGCTTCAGCTAGGGGTGCGGGCTCTGGGGTAGGGCCAGGGATGAGTGGTTTTGGGTGCAGGCTGTCCTGGAGCTATGGAAGAAAGAAAGAGAGAGAGATAGAACTCTCCCAAGCTCTCTCTACCTGCAGCTGCACATGGGCTGCGGGGGAGGGGCACCTCTTCCCCATCCACAGCAGGTCCAGGCCATGCTGGGGCCAGGGGAGGGCCGCCTCTCTCCAAGCTGCGGCAGGTTCAGGGCTGGGGGAGAGGCATCATAAGGCTGCTATGCGGCCGCACAGCTTAGAGGGAACTTAGCTTTCTACCTTTGCCTTACCTGTAACACACAGTTAGTTTGCCAGGTAATATTTAATGAGAATTAAAAGCTTGATTGAGTGTGTGCAATCACCATCTAGATAAGGTGGCAGAGATGTATAGGACAGGAAACAAGTCAGTGGCAGTGTGTCTGGGGGATGTATCAGGTTGAATGGGTGTGTACGATTTTAGTCTCTCCCTTCTTTTGCTGGTTAGAAAACTCCTTTGCTTTGAAGTAACCAGAATCACATGGGGGTTAAGCTGATGAGGAAGTATATTAGGGAAAAGAGGGATGTATGGGCTACACCAGGGATCAGCAACCTTTGGCAGACGGCCTGTCAAGGAAATCCGCTGGCAGGCCGGGACAGTTTTTTTACCTGCAGCATCTGCAGGTTTGGCCAATCACAGCTCCCCCTGGCCACGGTTCACAGTTCCAGGCCAATGGGGACTGTGGGAAGTGGCGGCCAACCCATCCCTCGGCCTGCATTGTGCCGCTTCCTGCAGCCCCCATTGGCCTGGAACAGAGAACCGCGGCCAGTGGGAGCTGTGATCAGCCGAATCTGCTGAAGCGGCAGGTAAACAAACCATCCCAGCCCACCAGCGGATTCCCTGACAGGCCGCGTGCCAAAGGTTGCTGATCCCTGGACTACACTGTTAGGGTCATCGAAGTATTTTGGGGTTAGATAGAGGTATGGCTCAGGCCACACTCTGGTATTTTATGCTCAGTTGAAATGCAACTGACAGAAAACTCCTTCTACTGGTTTGTGATTTTGTTTGTTTGTTTGTTTCCTGTTGTTGTCTTTACTCTTTGTATTTTAGTCATCCTACCCACTTATTTTTTTAGAAAGCTGACATGGTTCTTCACTGAAAATTTCCAACCTTGAAAATTTGATCTCTTATATGTGTATCTAAGAGGGGAAGTGGATTCATGCACTTCAAGCCCAAAAGGGTCCATTAAATCACCAAATATTACCTCCTATAAAACTCAGGCCGAACAATGCCACCCATGTATTGAGCCCAATAAGTCATGAGTAAAGCATTCAGTAAGACAATTCACTAAGTTATATTTTAAGATTATTTTAAAACTTCATAGAACTCATTTTACTTTTTCACCAGTATTTTTGGATTATTAAAGGAAAACTAATAATTATAACACAGAGAATATCTGAGTGACTATTTCTAAGACGAGGAATATTTTTTGAATAGTGACAGCATATAACCATAAGATTTAGTTTAATTTAGAAGTCTTCCCATTACTGAAGCATCTGTTACTTTAAATTTCAGTGGTTAGAAACATGAGTCTTAAAGTCGTCTAGTTCATGAGTTGTAGAGTCATTAAACTAAATCATTTCATCTCGTTTGCAGGCATCTACTTGTACCCACATGAATTATTAAGTCTAAATTCAAGGCTGATTTGTTAGTTATGAACACTGTAGACTTTCTGCCAGACTCCATGCTCGAAGTCCCATACATTTATGGAAAATGAAAGGGTAATATTGTATTGCCAACTCACACATATTTACATCACATACAGTAACCTTCATCTCAGCTTAACTCAATTCTGACTTCTCAGACAGCAGGTTTACAGGCTGATGGAATGCAGAAACTGAAACACATAGTCAGGAAACATAAGCACAACAAAGATCAGGAAAAAGAACTGTGTTCATCTTGTAAAATACAAAACAATACACACAAATTGGTACATTGCATTACAACACAAACCGGCCTCCTGGGGAAGAGCAAGGTAAAATGTTCTCACTGAGCTCCTCAGTCTGACTCACTACCTCTCTAAACAAATCCCAGCCAGGGACACGAAGGAAGTGTGGGCCTCCCCACACATGACCTCTATGAGGCAGATAGACTTTTCTGTTCCAGACTTGCAGACTGATACCTGCAATCATTGAGGACAGTGTTTCACAAACTTGCAACACTTGCACACCCTCTTTGAGACATTTGTCTTACCAGTCTGGGTGAACAGGACCCCCGGCCGCTCAGCCCGCCGTGGGTCTGAGGTTCTGTCTGCCAGCCCAGCTCAGCCCATTGCTGGCCTGGGTGAACGGGACCCCCGGCCGGCAGAAAGCTGAGTGGGACCGGCAGACGGAACCTCGGGCCGGCATTGGGCTGAGCCACTCAGCCCGCCGCGGGTCTGGGGTCCTGGCCACTGGCCCCGCACAGCCCACTGCCAGCCCCTTGCCACCTGGGGGCCTGGCCTCCTGCCCAGCTCAGCCCGCTGCCGGCCCCTTGCCAGCTGGGGTGAACAGGCCACGTACCCCTTGAAACTCTTTCATGTACCACCAGGGATACGTGTACCATGCTTTGGGAAACACTGACTGAGGGCATAGACTGAATTTTCAGAGCATAAGGGAAAAGGGACATATAGCTATGTCACTAGCTTCCTAATGGTACTCTACCCTACATTTAGAAATGATCTCACCAAGTGACCTTGTATGTATGTTGAACAACATGGGAGACAGAAAAGATGCCAGAGGGATGCAATATCAACCTTGTCAGTGGCGACACACAATTAACCATCACTATTAACAGACTGTTGTCTTCTGAGTATGACTTGAATCAGGGCAGGTCAGTTCCAGACACACTTACAGCAACCCTTAGTCAGCAAAGAACAACTCACTATCATCTCAGAAGCTGCTGAGAGGCCCATTGTATTCATCAGAAGATAATAAGGTGATAAGTAAGAGTCAGCATGGATTTGTCAAAAACTAATTTTGTCAAATCAACCTGATCATTTTCTTTGACAGGGTAACAAGCCTTGTGGATGTGGGGGAAATGGTAGACGTGGTATATCTTGATTTTAGTAAAGCCTTTGATACTGTCTCACATGACCTGCTCATAAACTAGGGAAATGCAACCTAGATGGAGCTACTATAAGGTGCAAAACTGGTTGAAAATCATTCCCAGAGAGTAGTTATCAGTGGTTCACAGTCACAGTCACAGTAACGAGTGAGATCCCACAGGAATCAGTTCTGAGTCCAGTTCTGCTCAATATCTTCATCAATGATTTAGATAATGGCATACAGAATACACTTATAAAGTTTGCAGACGATACCAATCTGGGAGGAGTTGCAAGTGCTTTGGAGGATGGGATTAAAATTCAAAATGAGCTGGACAAACTGGAGAAATGGTCTGAAGTAAATAGGATGAAATTTGATAATAACAAATGCAAAGTACTCCATTTAGGAAAGAACAAACAGTTGCACAGATACAAAATGGGAAATGACTGCCTAGAAAGGAGTAATTGTGGAAAAGGATCTGGGAGTCACAGTGGATCACAAGCTAAATATGAGTCAACAATGTAATGCTGTTGCAAAAAAAGCAAACATCATTCTGAGATGTATACTCAAGACACAAGAAGTAATTCTTCTACTCTACTCCATGCTGAGTAGGCCTCAACTGGAGTGCTGTGTCCCTCTGCAGCTGGGAGCCCCCTGAGTGATTTAAAGGCCCTGGGACTCCCAGCCACAGCTGATCCCCCAGGAGCTTTAAATCTTGAGGTCATGCTTCTTCCACTTGAGGCCACGCCCCCCCTGGACTCCGGGCAGCATAAAGCTGAAGCATAAAGCTGAAATCGTGCATGTTAAATGCATGTAAGTTGCGACAGACCTGTACTTAGTCCTGCCACAAATGCAGGGGATTGGACAAGATGACCTCTCGAGGTCCCTTCCAGTTCTATGATTCTATGATTTCTATAAAAAGCAACAAAGAATCTTGTGGCATCTTATAGACTAACACATGTATTGGAGCATAAGCTTTTGTGGGTGAATACCCACTTCATTGGACGCATTCTATTATTTTTTGCCAGAGACTGAGAAAATGACCAAAGCACCATGTGACTCCAAACTAAAATCTACAGGGTTTATTCATGTGACCCTTAAAAGCATCTACATTTAGAGGAAGGCTGTAATCTTTCAGGATGTTACTGGTGTCCAAATAAAAGTATAAATGAATAGCCACCATTTTCCTAACTATAATCTCCAAGAAGAAGTAGTTTCAGCCTTGCAAGGCCACCAACATTAAGAGAAGATTTTCTGAGGATGGTAGGGATCTCTGTATGTTTAAGATTGGTCATTATCTTACCTTTGTTATCTGAGCAACTAGTAATGCCTGATTATGTCATCACAGCATCACTGTTAACTTAAAGCACTCAAGATGGACAAGGACCAGAACAGCAGGTAGCTGGGCACAAAGAATTCTGAAGGCCACAGAAATCCTTACCAGAAGCCAAGTTGAATTCAATCAAGGAGCAAGACCCATCTGAAATCACACAGTCAAAAGGTCCAGGGAGACCAGCCAAGACATGGTCTGCCTTCTCCACAAACAATATAAACATCTGACACTGATCAAAGTAGCCACTAATGAGGAAAAAGAGTCTGGATTGACCAGACTATGCCCTATCTAAAAGAGTGCAACTGAACAGATCTTCATGGGATTAATGTCCATTGACAAGTTGCATCTCTTGTCCTCAGTCACAGCTCTTCTGTATGACAGCATAGAAATGTTGTACAAACACCAAGACTACCTGGCATCAAGATTTCTCCTATCCAGAGGTGGACGTATCCTTCTAATTCAGTGGGTGCACTTTACTAAACTCTAGTATAATTAGAGTAAATCAGATAGCATCTTTGTGACCGACACTTCAATCCCATACAATATCTTTGGGTATCATACCATACTGCATTTATGAATATTTTCAATATGACTGCATTCTAGTCTACGGGGAAGTTACACAGCTCCTACAGGAACTAAAATACAGTGAGGGTGATTAAGGTAAAGTACTTAGGTTGTAAACGCTTCCAGAGAAGTACCACTCCCTGGGGAATCTAGCTGCTCATACAAGTTCAACATCTGTTTCTTCCATGGGTCCTAAATCCTATTCCTGTGTCTCTTTTTGCTATTCTTTCCCCCAAAAGAATGATACACTTTTCTCTGTGTTTTTTCCTTCTACAATACTTGTTAGCAATTTATTGGCAATTCCTAAGTGTGATAGATCCCATCCACACAGTCACCATATTGTCCCCGTTTCAGGATAACTGCACCTGTTCCCCTCTTTCTCGGCTCTCGAGGGCACCCACTTAAGTTTCCGAGCTCCCAGCTGTCACCTCTCTTGGGTGGAGCCCACATCTCTCTCTCCTGACCGAGGTTGTAATGCTGCACAGCAAACAGCCTTACACTGATGACATACTGACAGCAAGCCAGTCTGCCTAAATGCCAGCACCTGAGCATATCTTTTCCTTCCAAGGACTATGAACAGTGTATTGCCAGAAGTTACAAGTTACTACACAGCTCTTTTAAAGCAAATATATGGAGTACATGCAAGCAAATACATAACCAGCATATGCAAGCCTCCCAGGGAGTGGTATCCAAATGAAAGCTGGGGAAGAGGATATACCATACATTAACTCAAAGTAAAATATGGAAATAGGAAGCAAACAAATATAGAGTTGTATATAGTAAGGAGTAGAGCACCAATTAGAATAGATTGTTAAGATTACTGTGCAAAGGTCAAAAGGACTACTAAATATTACTAAATTGCTGAAAATACAACAAAGAACTCGAATTGGTATAAAGGGGGCATCAATAACACAAAGACAGAAAAAGCAAATTTATGTTTTCTAAGATTACAAACCCCTTCTTAGCTTGTAAAGTCTTTGGGGGCAGAACTACCTATGTCTATGCAGAAACCGAATGTAGCACAACCCCTCTGGGTGTTAGGGTAATACAAATAGTAACAAGAAGAAGAAAAGGGGATTTAAAAGGGAATGGAGGTTACATAAAACTCTGAGGAGTATAGAAGACATGAAGAGAAATTAACAAGGTCAAAAAAGAAAATTCCAGGCTCTGTGGCAATCAGGAGAAGGGGAAGGGATAATTAACATGTAGAATGGATCAATTGAGATGGCACCAGAAACCACAGCTGTGATCATTCAAAAGTGTTAGAGAAGCACTCTGAAGCACAGAAAAAAAATAAAAAAAAATTCAGGGGGTAAGTACTACAGAGAAAGATTGCATGCAGCCACACGGCCTCTTTCTGTCCTGAAGCATTACTGTAAATCTGCTAGTAAAAGGGGCGGGGGGGGGACAAAGTTGATGACATTAGCGCCACAGACTTTTAATCCTAGAGAAAATAGACTAAATGGAAGAACAATTACACTCATGGGGACATACAATTCCTATTTTTAATTAGTTAACTAAGTGGCAGAGTGGCCTGGGGAACTGAGCACAGGTATGGAAGCCAGGAATTCCTCAGTGCTAAGCCTGGCTTTGCCATGGATTTATTTGCTGTGTGGCCTTGGGAAAAATCACAACTTCTCTGACTCAGTTTTCTTCTTCTGTAAAATGTATGAAATAATATTACCCACCTTGAAGGGTTGCTATGGCGACAAGTTAGGTAATGCTTTGTGCTTTGAAAATGTGAGGTGCTCTATAAGTACTAGATATTATTACTGCACCAAATGCACAGGCAAAACTTCCATAGAATTCTGTATTGAAGTCTTGCACTGAATTGGCTTAATTGAGCATGATCAAGGTTTATAATTATCATTTGCTCAGTTACTCCTACTAAGTCTCATATTGCTAACTTTTAGTATTAGTTACCATATTGGTCATATGGTACCATCTAGAGGCAATTTTACTGATACTATAGTATGGTAGTGCCAAGGGACACCATACTGGGATTGGGACTTCTTTGTGCTTCCCTAACCTCTGTTTGCCAGAAGCTGGGAATGGGTGACAGGGGATGAATCATTTGATGAAGACAAGATACTGGTCTAGATGGGAGTTAGGTGCCTAAATACCTTTGAGGATCAGAGCTGTAGTTCCTAAGAACCCTAGTCATGGATCATGACCCCATTGTGCTAGGCACTGTACAAACAGTGAACAAAAAACAGTCTCCAGCTCCAAAAGCTTACAACCTAAGGGATGGGGAAGTACAAGGAACCAATGAGACCAATATTGGTCAGCGTGATGGACAATAGTTTCAAAATTACATAGCTAAAATCAAAACATTAAAAGCTTGAGCTAATATGCAATCAAAATAGAGAAGGTAAAACTATCAGGAGACGATTCTCCTGGTACTGCAGGAAAACAGGGCCTAATCTTTCATTTAAACAGTGGAGAGACACACTACTGATTTTTAATGGAATATTACACAAACGGAGCACAAGTACATACCTAATTTACAGCTATATTAGAAATGCCTTTAATAGCATTGTAGCCTGTGATTCATACTCAAAATCTTTATTTGTACAATTATATCTAGAAATATGCACTGCAAATATTAAATGTGTGGGGTTCCCTTTACAGAATACATCTTTGGGCTTGGCTTGGGGGAAAATTATGTATGGAATGTCGTTTTAATCAATAAACAAGTAAGTTTAAGCTTTGTTACAAAGAGATGTATTCCCCCTTATCTGAATTTTTTGGCATTTATGAGTTTCAATGTTCCATGTTAGTCTGTTCTGTATTTGTACAGTATCTAGCACAGGGGTAGGTAACCTATGGCATGTGTGCCGAAGGCAGCACGTGAGCTGATTTTCAGTGACACTCATGCTGCCCGGGTCCTGGTCACCGGTCCGGAAGGCTCTGCATTTTAATTTAATTTTAAATGAAGCTTCTTAAACATTTTAAAAACCTTATTTACTTTACATACAACAATAGTTTAGTTATATATTATAGACATAGAAAAAGACTTTCTAAAAACATTAAAATGTATTACTGGCATGCAAAACCTTAAATTAGAGTGAATAAATGAAAACTCAGCACACTACTTCTGAAAGGTTGCCGACCCCTGATCTAGCACAATTGGATGCTGGTCATGACTGGGTCCTTTGGGCACTGCTGTGGTACAAATAATAATTTATAGTAGGCTATATGCCTTATTCACTGGGAGATATTTTTTTGAGAGGCAGTAGGGCCTAGTGCATAGAACACTGAACTCAGGGGATCTGGGTTCTATTCCCAACTCTATTACTGGCCTGATGGGTGACCTTGGGCAGGTCACTTCACTTCTCTGTCCTCAGTTTCCCTATCTGTAAAATGGAGATAATACTGAATTCCTTTTTATAGCATTTTGACATTCACTGATGAAAAGTCCTATATGAAAGCTAGGTGTTATATATCATTATTATTACATCCAAATTGCTAGATATTTAGAGAGCTGATCTAATTATTGACTTCCAATCATTTTAACTGCACAAGCATTGATTTGACCATTAACATCTAGGTTTTAGAAGAGTTTAAATTCTGGTACTTTTGCTACATAAGTACTCTACAACCCATCAAATAACAGACTTTGTGTGTAGAACAGCAATTGTGCGTCTAAAGTATTTTCCTCAATAATACACTTAAAGAAGATAGCCTGAAAGGTGGAGAAACACAGTTTTCATATTATCAGTGACTGCATAAAGAAAGTGGACTAATATATTTTCAGGGGAAATATTCAGTGCAAAAATCGCCCCAATGATTCATTTAAAAGAAAAATGTTGAAACTGTTCATTTGAAATTATATACTATATGAGAAAAAATTGCAGATGTGCAAGACTATATGTGATGCGGATTCAGGAGGTGGCACTCCTCCTGTTAGTATTATTATTATATTTTCCATATAGTGCCAACAGTGTGTTTCAACTCTGTGATTAGAGTGTCCACACATTCCTGAAAAGGGGGATGAGCTTTGGCAGACATGGTGTGGAAAGGAATTATACTGTCATGGTAGGAGCAATAAGAAGTTCTACAAGTGGTAGGTTTGGCAGGGATTTTCTCACCCCAACCCATAATAGTAGGATTGAATCCACCCCACTGCCTCTCCCCCATTGTGTGTATCCATTTAAGAGCCAAATTCTATGAAATCATTGGGAGTCTACATTTGTAAAGCACTTTGATCCTCAGAGATGGAGGATGCTACTTAAAAATGTAAGATGTTATTATACCTTTAATATGTTTTAAGATTTTGACCTGCTTAATAGTTTTTCCTTTGTAACTGCTCCAACAAATTTACTTTTTATAGCAGGGCACTGTAGAAAAATTGCAGTAAAATAAGACTCAGTTGATGGAATTGGAAGCATTTTGCTGAATAAGGACAGCTAATAGGTGCCTGAGAGTCTAGAAGTCACTCATAAAGACGATTTGGGGAACTCAGTTCCATCTGATGCTCTCATGCAAAGTAAGTGTAACCTGCTATACAATTAACAGTGACTTGTTCCAAGCAATTCCTTTTAAAACAAATGAATTAGTAACAAGGCATCAGATAATGATATCTTGTCAACAGCACATTCTATTTTTACATATTGCTAAGCACAGTTCAATCTTTGGCTTTATAATTAAAAGGAAGGGATGATGTTTTAGAATTGGTTTGCCTGGAGTTTAGCTTTTGTGGAATCAGAAGGAGTTATACGCAGTCTCTGTAAGAGAAAAGCTCTTTACCTTCTCTCACCAGCCTATACCCTCAGTCCTAGTGTTTGCGCTGTGCAGGCCAGACCTGCGCACTCACATAGAACCCCACTGAAGCAAATAAGGCTCCATACAGAGTCATGGCATAACTGAAGCCTGTATTTGTTAGTGTTATCGTATACAAGTAACTCAAAGGACATGTGGCTGAATGTTATACCAGATGACTGGTTTCTCCTCTTCTGGAGCACCTGGCATAGGCAGGAGCGTATTCCAAGGCCTAAATAATGAACCACTCTCCCCAAAATTAGTGATGGAAACTCCACCTTGTTGTAGCTGCTACTGCAATAATGAGTGCAAATGCTGGACAGCAGCTACCTAATGGAGATCTAGCTAGTTCATTCCCAGCCTCTGGGAGGGCTACAGATGTTAACAAGCAGAGACAGGGATTTTTCTCCACTATGCTCACGCTCCTACATGTAGGCCAGCATATGGATTTGAGCGAAAGCTTATTCTATGAGATAAACCCAAATATAACTGATTATTTTTACATAAAATATGAATATGTCTCCTTATAGCTCTCTGCCACATTTTCTGCTTCAGAAGGAGAGCCCAGCTGAATATTGCTTTTAACTCTAATGGTAGCTTACATTCATTTGTATCAATTTATATTTTCAAGGCATCTCTGCAAGGAAACAAGGTAAAAAAACATACCTGCTATGTTCCGTTTCTTTTAACTGAAAGGTGAGATTCTCCCTTGCGAGCCCTAAAAGCCAGCCCCACTATCCAGAGGCTCAGAAAGCATCCTTCCAACTCAACAGCGGTGCAGTGTGATCAGTGATGAGTCACTCAGCACAGATCAGGTATCTAATGAGCTCCACTGTAGGAGCATACGGGGGTTGGAGTCACTCTTTCACAGGCTGAGGATCTAGAAGAAAAATAGGTAAGCCTTAGGAAAAGCTATCCCTGGGGAGAAAGCACAGGCTGAGTTATACAGACTGAGACTGTTATCTGAGTTACCCACAGAACAAGGGGATACACTTGGATTTTACAAACCTGGTTCTTCACTGCCTTGCATCTGGTCCATTAATTTCTATCAGTGCAGAGTGGGAGTAAAATGCTACCAAGTCTGATAGAATAGTAGCATTTTACAGCCAGTTCACACTAGTGCAAGTTATACGCACGGTGCAAGGCAGTGAAGAATTAGACTTTAAGTACGACTCAGTCCTACTCACAATGAACTCAATTGCAAAACTCCCATTAACTTTAATGGAGCAGGATCAGACCCACAGTGCATGTATGCTCAGCTCAGAGCAGGGTAGAACTCCACCTGCTTATGTGTAATCTTCCATGCAAATCCATATATTCTACCACGTAAATCCAATGGATTTGCTCTAAATTTACACCACTGTAAGTGAGAGCAGAAGTTGGCCCCTTGTATTTATAATTTGACTGTCATAATATTACTGGGTGCATAGCCCAGCACCTTAAGAACCTCCAGCTTTTGTTGGCTTTTGCATAATTCTGAGCTGAAAGCTTAATTTTCACAACTGGAAATTGGGACTATTCCTAAAATAGAGAATGAGTCACTGGGTCATGCAGATGTAATTGAAGGCATTTCAGTCTCTTCTTTTGCACAGTGAAATACATTGTATTTTTTGCTGACAGCAAAACATACAAACTGTAATCAAGACCCATATACTCTGTTACAGTGGGAAGAGCACATGTGTACTGAAAACAAATGTGAACTGATTTTAGAGGGGTTTGCCATGAATATAAAGTTTGCCCACTTGTGTAATTCTCATAGAATATAATCCATGTCTCTCAAATACTGTATTTGCAGGATCTTAGGTGCTTATGTATGGGTGCAAGGTGAGAAAACACAATGGGCCTGATTCTCCTTTCTCTTCCACCAGCTCCACTCAAATGGAGCTATACCAGTTCCACACCAGTGTTATGCAGCCCCTGCTTTGGTGTTGGCCATGGAAGCAGCTACCACCAGCGTCCCTGCTCCAAAGAGCTTACAATCTAAGTATTAGACAAGACACAACCGGTGGATGCTGACGCACAGATGGAAGGAGCACAAGGAAACAATGAGACTATATTAATCAGCATGATCATCAGTAGTATCAGCACACCAGCGGCCTAACTATTATCAAGTTTTTTGTAAGCACCCTGGCAAAGGAGTATTTCTAAGGAGGGTTTTGAAAGAGGATAATGAGATAGTTTTTTGGGTGTTTATGGGGAATGCCTCCCAAGGGTGAGAGGCTGGCTGGGAAAAAGAATTAAGGTGATGTTTGGAAATTTAACAAGTGGTATATTAAGGCTGGTGTCATGGGCTGATCAGAGGCAGAAGTGGACATTTTGATAGGCTGTGAGACTTGATAGACAGGGTAAGGACAGGCTGTGAAGCGCTTTGAAAGTGAAGAGTGATATTATTATTCATGTATCAGAGGGGTAGCCGTGTTAGTCTGGATCTGTAAAAGCAGTAAAGAATCCTGTGGCACCTTACAGACTAACAGATGTTTTGGAGCATGAGCTTTCATGGGTGAATACATGCATCTGACGAAGTGGGTATTCACCCACGAAAGCTCATGCCCCAAAACGTCTGTTAGTTTATAAGGTGCCACAGGATTCTTTGCTGCTATTATTATTCATACTGGTCCAAATTCTGCTTTTGGACACAGTGATATAAGCCAGTCAGAAGGGGACATGACTATCATAAGATAGAAGGCAGGGTGTGCAGGTAGCATGATGCACCTTTTGAAACCACCAGTATGTACTGCTTCTGAGTGGGCTCTTTCTACAACCCCCTGAGGCACTGTGCTGCTATAGCTTCATACATCCCTAGTGCCACATCCAGTGGGAAATGGTCCAGAGATTTTACCAGTATGAAATGAAATGCTTTTTATTTTATTGTTACACAAGCAAGACTTGCCTGCAGTGTTTTTAGTGAGTGGCACTGAGCCATTTGTCAGGAAAGAATGATAGCCACCGGAGTTATAAACATGCTTTCATCAAAATTAGGCTTGTTATATTCTGATGATAAAAAACCTCACAAACATGCTTCTTACAGAAAATAACAACTATCAACAGTCACTGACCTGCCCTTTTAGAACCCACACAACTGGATTACAACATGTTTTAAGGAGGAGGAGATTTATAAATGATTATGCTGGTGTCATGACCCGACTCTAGTGATGGACTTCGAAACATCCCAGTTTCTGCTGCTCCTCTGCCTTGCTCCCTTCAGATGCCTGATTTAGAAAGCCTAGCTCCCCACAAATCAAAAAACACAAGACAGGTGGGAGTAGTAATTTAAAAGCCACAGCAACCATATTAAAGGAGAGCAGCTGCTTTAAAGAAAGGTGCTGATGGATTGCTAACATTTTTTTCCCCCTGTCCACAAGTTAGTTTATTAGATGTAATTATACTCTCTTCAAAGAGCATTGCCCCAAATGCTGTCTGCAATATCACCACGCTAACGATAATAAATAGTGATGGCTAATTGGCAGCCCTCCAAAGGCTTGCACTTTAGATTCAGAGTGGATAAATATCCCAGAACCTGGATGCTTATCTGAACTAGCCAAATACCTGGAGTCTGCAAAATTTGTCAGGAAATCAGAATCTTCCACAAGACTTTGGTTCCTGTTTGTTCCAGCCTGAATGAAAATACTTTGGCTGCAGCCTTCAGTGTATTATTGTGGGGATTTTTTGGTTCCAGGCCCAGTTGGCAATCAGATGTGCAGATGTAACGTTGATGTATTGTGATAAAGAATTAGTCTAGGACTCAGGACTCCATTTTTTGACTCTGCTGCGTTCTTCCTGTGAGAGCTCAAGCATGTCACTTCACCTATGTGTAAAATGGGGATGTAATACTTCTTCCCTGCCATACTTAGAGTTGTCTACTTATATTGTAAATTCTTCAGATCAGGGATGGTGTTCACTATGTGTTTTCACAACACCTAGCATTGTGTTTCTCAGACTCGCGGTCCTGACCCAAAAGGGGGTCACAAGACAATTGGGGAGAGGGGTTGCGAAAGTGGTGGCTGGTCACGCAGTCTAAAGGTAGTGCTGCCATCAGCAGTAGTGCAGAAGTAAGAGTGATTTGGTATGGGGGAGGGGGGTTGTCACAGCCTGACATTTTCAAAGAGGGTCCCAGCAAAAAAAGATTGAGAACCCCTGAGGTAGCACAATGGAGTCCTGATTTTGTCTGGGAGCATCACTGTAATACAAATAAAAGAAAATTAATAATAAATAATAAGTCTTCTTCTCTTGGGTCACTCACATGGATAAAAGCCTTGTATTGCTGCCAGCTAAAGGCATATCCATACTCAGATATTATGAAGTATGCACATGTAGTATCCAATCAATAGATGTTGTAAAGGCCTGTGATTTTGATACTGATAGTCCTACGTTCTATGCCTGCAGACAGCTTGCAATATGAAAAAGTGGTGATCCCTCTGTGGATCTAATGTACGCCATGGAATCATCGGCACTTGAGGCACAGGCCTCTCGCACTGAGCTAAAGGAAAATATCCAGAGCATTTTCAAAGTTTTAAATTTTCACTTACAGCCCCAAAATCTCTCTAGGCTGATCCTTGTTACAATATGGTAACTTGTTAATACTAATACCTAGCTTTTATATAGTATTTTTCATTTGCAGAATTCTAAGAGCTTTACAAAGCATCATAATAACCATCTTACAGCTGGGGAAACTGAGGCACGTGGCAGTGACAAGAATTTGAAAGGTCACCCAACAATTCAGGAGCAGAGCTGGGAATAACTTGTTTCTTGCATCCCACTCTAGTGCTCTAGCCATTATGACACACTCTCTCACTACATGTGGCGACACATGAAAATGAGCTCCTACAGCAAGGATTGGCAACCTTTGGCACGCAGCCCATCAGGGATATCCTCTGGGGGGCCGGGACAGTTTGTTTACCTGCTGCGTCCATAGGTTTGGCCAATTGCAGCTCCCACTGGCCGCGGTTTGCTGCTCCAGGCCAATGGGGGCTGCAGGAAGCGGCGTTCAGAATATCCCTTGGCCTGTGCCGCTTCCCGCAGGCCCCATTGGCCTGGAGCAGCAAACCGCGGCTAGTGGGAGCTGTGATTGGCCAAACCTATGGACGTTGCAGGTAAACAAACCGTCCCAGCCCCCCAGTGGATTTCCCTGATGGGCTGTGTGCCAAAAGTTACTGATCCTGTCCTACAGTAACTTCTGAGGGAGGAATCGGTTCTCCAGTAAAGTGGCTCATAGAGGTGCAGTGTAAAAAGAGTAAGACTACTTAGTATGTAAATGAAGCATGCATAATATACACAGTTTCACAATCGGTGTATTTACTTACACAGTATATCACAAACCACTGACAGGATTGACAAATGGTATGTTTTCCTAGAGCAAAAAATAGCCTCTTCATAGTATTTTTGTAAGCCCAGATTTCTAATACAGCATCCAGAATGGATCAAGTTTCCTCAGATTTAAAAGCAAGTAAATGGAAAATGGCACCAGGAGAGAGAACAACTCATGACCAAAGCCCTTCTACGCCAGCCTCTCATGCCATTCCAAGATGGCCAAAGCAGTGAGACCAGACAGGAAGCCCGTCACATACCAAGATGCTATTGCTTGTGGAAAAATACATTCCAGAATTTGGCATCAGATTCTTGCAGCTATAAATCTCAACTCTTTGTGTGTGGTCATAGGGTACTGGCAGTGATATCAGCATGCTTTGGGAAGGAAGGTGAAAGAAAGCATATACAGTAGAACTCTATCAAGAATAAGAAGGGGCAATGTCAGAACTGGACTGAGCTGAAATGAGCTGGATGGCAAAGTTAATTAGTGAAAGGCAATTCAAGGGGAGCACACCACCAAATTATGTATGCAGCACATGTATTTTCATCATAGATGGGGGCTGGTAGCATTGCCTATTATTAAGGGTGCCCAACACTTCCCAATTTAAGACCCTGTTCTCAGCTGCTAATAACTTTGCCAAACTTTAAGCATTTGGGCTGAAGTTTTCCATGCCAGGTGTCTGGCTCAGGCTCATTTTTTGGATGACTTCAGCCATTTCCAAGAATGAGGCTGGAGAAAAATGTGATTTTTTGCCCATATTTTAACATAGTTAAAATAGTCCTGGTGCCTTTTTTTTCTTTCCTTTAACAAGCTCTAGACTCATGCTTTGGAGAAGGAATTAGAAATTTGGCAGGGGAGTGGCCTTTGTGTCAGGAATTTGCCTTTGACGGCCTCTGTGAAAATCCAGTCAAATTTGGTCAAGTTATAAGCCTCAGAAAAATCACAGTTTGCACATGCTCAGCAAAGTGCTGAATGAGGCAGGGGTCCTGTGAAAAAAATCAGTATGTGATCACATAATTAAAAATTGTATCATAATGCATATGCATAAGGGGCCCAAATTAAGCTTATTCAGGTAATCTTAGTTCTGGTATTTCCTAACTTTTGCGACCTTAATAAAGTTCTTTTAACACAATAATCATATGCGTTTTTTCATGATTTTACTTTGTAATATAACCAGACATGGCTTCTTTGTGCATTGAAAGCAGACCCTCCAGCAGAAGATGGTACTGAGTCACACTCTACCAGTGAGAACTCCAGGAGGCCTCAGGCAGGCAAAATGCCTCCCAGAGCTTCCGGAGAGTGGCAGGAAACTGTGCCATCCTTTTAGAAGGTGCAAAAGCCTGGTAAACTTTGTGCCCTCCTCAAGCTAAGAGCAGTTCGTACAATCAGGGAAGTGTAAAGCCCACAACTGTGAACCCTGTGTGTCGCGGTGAGCTTCCTTGTTTCTTCCCCAGCACCTCACATAAAGCATGGGATAAAAAAAAAGTGCCTAAATGGCTTAGGAGCCTTAAGAGCTTACGTCTCTTTTGAAAATAGGACTTTGGGGCTTTTGAAAATGTTATCCTGGGGCACAATCTATCCAAAAGAAACAATTCTGATACCAAGCATTCAACCAAAACTTTTCTGAGTAGCACTCCTCCTCATAACCACATATTTTCTGCACATGCAGTTTGACCTCTAATACAGAAATTATGTCCTTTGTAAGATGGGATAAATGAGAGTGTGTTGGCTACTAGAAAAGGACTGTTCTTTGATCATCACATTATTCAAACATGTATGTCCTGTAGGATTCTTATTTTGGAAACCATCCATTATTACTAGAGATGGGAGAAACTGCTCAGCAAGATTAAGATCCCCTCCTCCTCAAACCTTTGCCCTTTCCTAGAACTGCATATGAAACGAAACCTTTTGAATACTCCATCTGCAATATGGATCCAGTCTCCACTCCCCAACAAACCTTGCAAAAGTCTGGATCTGGATCCAAACTTCATGACTCCAGTTCATAGCTAGTTTTGCACTCTTTGAATAACTTTATTTTTAATACATTTAAATATATATTTTGATATATTTAATAAGTGGAAATCCATCAACTTTATTTTTAATATATTCTCTCATTTGGGGGGGGGGGGATGGGGATTTGCACACCTCT
Source organism: Chelonoidis abingdonii (assembly GCF_003597395.2). Taxonomy (NCBI): domain Eukaryota; kingdom Metazoa; phylum Chordata; order Testudines; family Testudinidae; genus Chelonoidis; species Chelonoidis abingdonii. Next base: position 20,246,200 of record NC_133769.1, on the reverse strand, counting down.
GTGCAATACCATGGCTAAGCCTGTGTCAGCATGTTTCCTTCTAAGTAATAAGGGCTACCAATCCTTTCAGCAAAAAATAATCAAGAATATAATAATAAACATATTTTTCATAAATAAAGATATTCTACAGAAGGGCCCAAACTTTAAAGTTCAGATTCACATTCAAACATTTTCAGAGTTTGATGCATTTGGATCAGTCTCATGTGGCGGTAAAGGGGCTATTGCTAAGTTTAGACCTGGATCCTGCTTTGAACTTTCTCAGATTTCATGAGTGTTCAAATTTCAGCTGCAGATCTTGGTTAAAGACCTTTCACATTTGTTGGTATCTTTTGAGATATATGAAAACCATACGCAGTACTGTATCAAACTTTGTTTAGCTGAACAGCTCCCAGGGGATTTTTGTTTCTTCACAGTATACTTTGGTCTTTAATTCTCCAATTCCCAAGACCAATTACTATCTTTTCTTGGTCTGTTTACTCTCCCATATTATTTGAGCTTCTAGGCCTTTACCACATAGTGTTACTGCCTCACCCATTCTCCATCACATATTTCTCGACTCCTGTAAACATTTTTTTGTCCATGACATTCTAAGCATACCTGTCTCCTCTCCTCCCTTGGAGGCCTCTCCAGTCCTCTTCTTTGTCCATCCTTTGTCTTCTCCAAAATTATTTAGTTCTCTGCACCAAGCCCATGTTTCACAAGATGCCTTACTTTATCTTATTCAAGCCCTATAGTTTATAGTTACAAACGGTCCCTAATCCTTTCTCTGCCTATGTTATCTTTCTTCTCCAAGACACAGGCCTTTTGCCTCCCTCTCAGCTTCTTCCTATACCACAAACCCATTCATTTTTCCTTTGCATCCGGCTCCATATTGCTGTGTCCATCTCCAAAATAATTTCTATTGCTTAGCCATGTCTGTCTGAATGTGGAGGCCAGAACTATGAACTTACATTTTTCAACAATGGTTTCATAATTAGGGGCAAATCTTGCAATTGGCAGTACTTTCATAAGTAATGCAAGAAAGATTTGTCTCACAGATACCTGCTACATAGATGGATCCCTAGCCATCAGTATCATTGAGATATCTGTGATATGGATTTCATGTTATTATTATTAGCCAAAGGCCATCTGTGTTATCAATGTTGTACATAACAGACTGGAAGTCGACAAGATATCTACCCTAAAAAGCTTAGCAACTTAGGGCTTGATCGTGCAACACTTACTCACTTTTAGTGAGCATTTACTCATGTAGTTAGTCTGACTGGCCTCAGCGGCATTGCTCACGTTAATCCTACACAATGTAAAGGCTGCAGAATTGTGTTCTAAACTAGACAGAGTATAGTTCCAGCAATAACAGAACAATTATCGGTAAATGATGGTCAAGTCAGAGGTGCTGCCATTTTATTTTCTTTCTACAGTAGGTCAGCAGTGAAAGACTTCCTGGAAAGAGTGTTTCTTAAGAAAAAAATGCAATAAAGAAGAAAATGGTTATTTGGCACACAAGAGATGGGATTGCAAAACTACAAATTCTGGAATGAACCTTCGATTTAACATCAAAATTCTATGCCCTCTATGAAGACACTTATCTTCTATCTCACAAAATAAGGATGTCTCAAGGAAGCCTGGGGACTCTGTACTTTTTCTAGGAAAATATCCAATAGTACATATTTGAAAATACTTCATCACTTCAACAGTCTATTTACACCCATGTCTGGATTTGCTCAAGATCAGATTGTAGGCCTCAAAGTCAAATTACATTAGTCAATGGCATTTTTTAGTAGAGATCAGTGTCCTTACACATTTTCTTTGTTAGCAGCTTATAAATTTAAATCTAACTTAACCTTCAACCACTTTCTGCTGTTGTTCGTATGTGAGAAGGTGCAGCTTATTGTTTCTAGCACTGAGATTTCACCAGAGTTGCTACTACCCCTGCTTACTTGTGTAACTCTCACACCTTCCAGGTGTGGTGTTCTGTCCCATCTAGTGGTACAAAGACGACTTAAAGAGAGAGAGAAAATGACTCTGCTCTACAGCCTTAGCTAAGAGACACTGGCTTTATAGTTCGTGCTGTAGAGGCTCATGCACTAAGCTCTAGAGGTCCCTGGTTCAATCCCACTCACCAACAACTGGGGTCTGTTCGCCTTACACTTGCACACTCATTCTCACTAATTTCTTAGTCTTTGAACACACATATTGGATCATATTATCTCAAAAACCAAGATAAACTCTGGGCAGGAAAAGGGCATTCAGGGAGCCAATTTTTGATTCACCGATTCTCAATCTGCACCAGCCCCACTTATCGCAGTCTATGGGATTTATATCACTAGAGAATTTTGTTAATGAAGTTCTTATATTCTCCCCAAAAGCATCTGGGTTGTGTAACAATGTCTGTTTCCCAAATTTATGAGGTGCTGTTAGGGATATAATTCGTGTTCTGGCACACAAAGTACTGTAATCATATATATTTTAAATGAAACACATGCATTATACAATGTAATACATAGACTGTACATTGTATAGTGATAATAGTCAATGCCCAAATCATTAATTCTTTACAGTATATTTAAATTATTACAGTATTTAGTGATGTGCTGCTTACTTCTAGCTGTACACTACTGTATACTAAAAAGCTAATATTCCACATTAGCCTCTGACATACATGAGAAACTATTCTCCACATAAATATATAGTGGGCACAGAAATAAATAAGACTATGTTGAAAAGTAAGTGGATACTGTCAAATCAATTTAGAACCATATTTCAGGTTTGGTGAAATGAGTTTTATAAGATATAAGCTCAAAAAATGCTTATATGACTTTTTACAGACTTTTGCAACTTAAGTTCCATAGAAAGTAGCAGAGAAGGAAGGCCAGAAAACAGTAATTCTGTTTCATGAAAAATTTGGGAAGAGGTTGGAAAAAATTTAATGAAAACTAGAAAGAGATAGTCATCACCTGGGGACAGCCAACAGCCTACTAGTTAGGGCTCTAGGGTGAGATTTGCAAACTCTGGCTTCAAGTCCCTGCTTTTCAGCCTAAACCTCCTGCATTATTAGTTATCCTGGGTTCTCTCTTTCTCATATATTCTATCCTAAAACTGACAAACCTTCCCAATGGAATTTTCATTAAAACTGACACATTTTTGCAAAAACAAAATTGCTTTAGTCAAAATGGCATGTTTCTACCGAAAAAGATTTCGCTGAATTTTTTTTTCCAACCTCTAAAGATTAACTTTCATCCTCCCACTCTCACAAAGGAAACTCTTCTGAACAGTAGTCATGCTTGCACTAAAACAGTCTGCGAAGCCAACCTGTAACCATTGGAGGGAAGTGAGAAGAAAATTTGTGTGCGGGAGGTAGCCCAAATATTTCTACCATAGGTTTTCTTCTGCTGAACACTTGGTAATGGTCCCTGATGAAAACAGGATACTGGTATCAATGGAACACTGTTCTGATCCAATATGGCGGTTACTGTGTTCCCAAATTCCATTTAATCTTCAGTGAGATCACAGTTTCCAAGTAGAATAATTCCCATTGCATTCAAGTGGGTTATTAGAGATGGGCCCAAACCAGAACATCTGTTCTGAACCCCCAGATAAAAAGCCACTCTGGATCTGCACTTTGTGACTGAAGTCCATCTCTGTTCATTATTCAAGGTGGATAGGGTGGAAATTAGGGAGGAACAAACCCAGGGATGTTCAGATTCTGATTCTAATCACAAAGGTTGGTATACCACAATTAAAATGAGAGACTCCTCTACTCTCTAGGGAAAGAACCGCCAAAGGACAAGGCATTTTGCATCACAATGGACATGATACAAATGTCAACTGGACATAAAGCCCTCAGCAAATTTCAGATAGAATTCAATGTCACAGTGCATCTCCTCAGCAACATGAGTTACCATGAGCAAATCAAGCCTGTCCTCTACTTTCTACATGGGCTTCACAGAGAACACTGAATCAAGTTTAAGGTCTTAGTCCCTATCTTCAAGATGCTCAATGACCTGAGACAAGCACCAAAGGTACAGGATCAAGACCGATCAACCACTCCACTCATCAGACAGAATGGAACTTTTTACCAAAGCTCAAATTCTTTGGGGGGAAAGAGGTTTCTCCGGGGCTGGTCTGAGACTGTAGGACAAGCCAGGAACCAAGTGCCATCACAAAGCCTCTTCTCCAAGAGCAAGGCACACTTTTCAACCTGCATTCTCTAATATGAACACTGAGGATCTTGTACATAAAAATCCCTGTCAAACCAAAAAACAGTTCTTCCCCAGGAAGACGAGGAGAGAAAGAACAAACCACACATGACATCTTAATCATGTTGTTTAATGCACTACTGGAAGATGCTCAGATACTATGGTGATAACTGCAGCATACAAACCTATGTAAAAACTGAATAGAATTGATTAGTGTCGGTCAATTACATATATTTGCCAAAGTTTCACTGCATAGGCAAAGTTATGGTTTAATATATCCAAACCATCTCAACGCCAAACTGAAATGCCTGTAACAAACAATTAGGATTAAATTCTTCCAATAAATACCCTGTGGATTTTGGAATTTCTATTAATTATGATGCCAGGAACAGAAGACATTTTGTTTACACAGAAGCTGTATTTAAATCACAATAAATTATTTTCCAATAACGTTAGCATAAAGCAATGCATGTTTCCTGGTACTATATTTATGGTAAGTTCACTTGAAGTATCATACACATTAGAGACTAAAAGAGCCCATTAAGTCACAAACCCCCTGCTCCTCCAACAGAACAATTTTATTTTAAAAGGCCCCTCTCCCACAAACACTGGGGGACTCCTGTCTCTTCCTTTGGGAGACTGTTCCATAGCCTAACATGGCAGATCTTCCTGTCAGGAGGATGAGTTTGATTTTGCAGCATTGTACTAAAAGGGATAGCAGGGGAGAAGTCCAGTCTGTTGGTGGTGGCAGTAGTTTGGAGTGCGTATTCCTACTGAGGCAAAGTCAAGGTTGTGGTGTATGGTCTGTGGGACATGGTGGTTGTATTAGTGATGAAGGATGCCTTTCCAGGTAAAGAGACATGGTAAGTACTGTTAGACACCTTAGTTTTTCATTTCTTTGCTTTTATGGTTTAGGGTAGGTGTATAATCTGTAAACAAACAAACTTTGTAACACTGACACACAATATAGTGTGTTTCATATTAACATCTGTCAGAGAAAAACTCAGTTCTTGCTTTTTGTTTGGGTGCAGCAAAATCAAATACTTTATTATTTCTCCACCAATTGCAATAGAGGGAGGGAGTGCCCTAGGACACAGGGTCACCCCAGTCCCGGACAGGTCTCTCAACAGGTAAACAATTACAGCAAGCATTTATACCTTTGTTACAGACAATAACAAGCAATAATACAGACAATAATAAGCAACAACTGCATTTTGTTTATACATCGGCCATCCTGCTATCTTATTTTTCTCACTTCTGGAAGGCACCAGTCTACGTATTTGGTTATTAGTGCAAGGTCGTGACAACTTCTCACACAGTTCTTTTCCACTCGCCTCACAGTATCCTCGCTTCTACAAATCTCATGTCATTAGGGTTACAGCTGGCCTAACTCTTGCTAACAAACTGACATGCATTAAGATTCCTTACAAATCCTTGTCAATTCTTTCCCTTCTTCCACACCTCATAGAAAGTATTCTTCAGCTTCTATTGATAAATGTGACTGTCCTGCTATCAGATGTGATCATAAAAATGTTCAATTTTTTTTGTTTGTTTTAAATTTCCTAAGACTTACACCTAAAATGCCAAGTTTCAATTCAGGGTGGTCACATATTTGCCAGCCAAATACTCCTTCAGTAGAGAAGTTAGCAAAACCCTTAACTATAGTCACTAGATGTCTCCACTATTGCTTGCAGAACTGTGACTAATGTTTTCAAAGAGGAGTAGATCAGAGCACACTAGGGAACTTTTAGTGAGCACTAGTAGAGTCCATGTGAACAATTAGTGTGGAGCACACTAGTGCATGGTAGATTTACACCCCAGCTTGCCACAAACTGTTTTTCTAGATAAGTCCTTGTCCTGGCTGGTAGGAGCTCCCAAAACATCTCGGAATTTCCAAAACACAGCAGTAGTCAGTCCCTATCCTACCAAGGAGGGTGATAAAATATGGTTGCGTCGAACAATTTTATTACACTCAGAGATTTCTCCATGCCAGGGGAACCCTCAGCTGCCAGGTAGGAGAGTTAAACAGCCATTTTTTGTTGCCAAAGACAAAAAAGGAGGCCATACTGAAGGTTAGGTTATACTTCTATGGGCAAGATAATCAATTAAAGATCAGCCTAACAAAACATTATCACCAGTGCCAAGAAGGGTGCAAATTAGTCTTAACCCACATATTTCTGGGGACTAGATCTTTTTTAAAATAAAAAAATGAAATAATCACAGAATCATAGAACTGGAAGGGACATAGTCATCTAGTCCAGTCCTCTGCACCCAAGGTAGGACTAAGTATAATCTAGACCATCCCTGACAGGTGTCTGTCCAACCAAGTCTTTAAAATCTCCAATGATGGAGATTCCACCACCTCCCTAGGCAAGTTATTCCAGTGCTAAAGCACTCTGACAGTTAGGAAGTTTTTCCTAATGTCCAACCTAAATCACCCTTACTGCAGTTTAAGCCCTTTGCTTCTAGTCCTGTCCTCAGAGGTTAAGAACAACATTTTTTTCCCTCCTCCTTGCAACAGTCTTTTATGTACTTGAAAATTGTTATCATAGCCCCCTCAATCTTCCCTTCTCCAGACTAAACAAACCCAATTTCTTTCAATCTTCTCTCATAGGTCATGTTTTCTAGACCTTTAATCATTTTTGTTGCTCTTCTCTGGACTTTCTCCAATTTGTCCATGTCTTTCGTGAAATGTGGCACCCAGAACTGGACACAATACTCCAGTTGAGGCCTAATCAGCGTGGTGTAGAGCGGAAGAATTACATTTTGTGTCTTGCTTACAACACTCCGGTTAATACATCTCAGAACGATGTTCACTTTTTTTGCAACAGTGTTACACTGTTGACTCATTTAGCTTATGATCCACTATGACATCCCGATCCCTTTCCGCAGTACTCCTTCTTATTCAGTCATTTCCCATTTTGTATGTGTTCCTTCTTAAGTGGAGTACTTTGCATTTGTCCTTATTGAATTTCATCCTATTTACTTCAGACCATTTCTCCTGTTTGTCCAGATCTTTTTGAATTTTAATCCTATCCTCCAAAGCACTTGTAACCCCTCCCAACTTGGTATCGTCTGCAAACTTCATAAGTATACTCTCTATGCAATTTTCTAAATCATTGATGAAGATATTGAACAGAACCAAACCCAGAACTGATCCCTGTGAGACCCCACTCATTATGCCTTTCCAGCATGATTGTGAACCACTGATAACTACTCTCTGGGAATGACTTTCCAACCAGTTATGCACCCACCCTATAGTAACTCCATCTAGGTTGTATTTCCCTTGTTTGTTTATGAGAAGGACATGCGAGAGAGTATCAAAAGCCTTACTAAAGTCAAGATATACCACATCTACCGCTTCCCCTGCCCATCCACAAGGCTTGTTACCCCGTCAAAGAAAGCTATCAGCTTGGTTTGACATGATTTGTTCTTGACAAATCCATGCTGACAGTTATTTATCATCTTATTATCTTCTAGGTGTTTGCAAATTGATTGCTTAATTATTTGCTCTATTATCTTTTCGGGTACAGAAGTTAAGTTGACTGGTCTGTAATTCCCCAGGTTGTCTTTATTTCTTGTCAGTAATGACTGACAAGTTTCAGAAACTCTTCTGGTTCCAAAATAGCCCCCACAAGTAGCCCTATGAAATTCTTAGCAAAGCCTGCAGTAGTTAGTACAACTCTTTAGTACTAGACTAACCACACCTCTACAGAGCCAGGAAGGAAAACATATGAGTACATATTCAAATGTGCATTTTAAAATTTTTCTCTCCTCTTGAAAGAAAAAAACTATTAATGCAACATTCTGATTGAGATTACCAACACAACAGACATGAAATTCTAAGTTATATTTCCCATCTCCACATTGCACAAGTATATTAAAGCTAATGTCACATTCAGTAATATTCTAAAGTACTAAATATGAATTCAAGGGCTAAGTCACAATTGCTGTGGGAACCATCATTCTGAATACCTTAACTTTTATGCATATAAAATCTCAGTCATAATTTGGTATTAGCATTTTTTAAATGTAGTTCATACAGTTGATTGCATTTTCATGTGTCTTTGTTTTAAGACTACTGTGCTATAATTTCACTATGAATAACACTCTAGAATTGAAATATTACTGCTGCAGAATCCATTCAGGCTTGACACTATGATAGGAAAGGCACATATCATGGAGTTAATGCAGGCCAAACGGCAGATTAAAAGGTAGACAGCATGATGCTGTCCTATTTTTATTATGGAGGCACCTGATGTGACTCCATAGTAAAAATTAAGATGAGTTTTGCACTTAAAGCAGGGACTAAACAGTTTGCTATGTACTAATAACAGTGTATCCTCTCCAGTTTAAAACACTTAATGTGAACTTACAAAAAATGTAAGAAACAAAAAAGTTCTTTTTTTTCCAACAAACCACCTCTTAGTCGAAAACATCGAGTCTCACGGAGTTCTAGACAAAGACTTGTGAATGAAACTTTAAGCAAAAAGTTTCTATTCATCAACAGAAACAACCAGATCATGATAACTACAGAATCCAAGTGATATTTCTTACTGAATTATTTTTCACCTTTTGCAAATAACACAATACAAAGAAAGAGAAGAGAGACACTTTCTGTTGAGCCAAATCCATCTGAACACCACCAAATCTGAACACCTTCAAAAAAGTTTGGAAGGGGTTGGAGAGTTTGAAGGCAGAGTTATTTCTGAACTTTGCAGGCCATGTCCATTTCTAATCATGTATTGAGCCTTATATAATACACTGTCTCAAATGGCTTGTAATCATGTCTCCCCACTAGCAGTTGCCCCCATAACTTACTCATGTTACAGCTAGTAAAATTCTTTCTTTGGCTCAAATGGTAGAGCCTTGTGCTTTTTTGGCCCTGAAGGTCCAAGGTTCAATCTCTGCTGACAACCATGGTTTCTTTATGCAGCCACAGTTCATTAAACTTTGTGAGAGAACTATGAAATCCATTAGGGATTTTGCTGTTGTTACTGAGTTTATGTGGAAGGCACTTAGGTACTACACTAATGAGTGGAAACAAGAAACCCTCAGATAGACAATGATAGGTAGATATTGTAGAATATCTTAATGCTAGTATTACTTTATACTCTTGTCAGGTATGGAATAATTATTAACTGCAATTGGAAAAAGTCAGTGAACTATGATTAAATCCAGGTCCTTTTCTTAGCCCTTCTACATTTCAAAGCCAGAGTAGCCATTTCACTGTTTGAGTGAGTTATGTTAGCTGCCAAAAAGAAGATAAGTTCAACAAGCAATGGAATAGCATCAAAACGAGAATTGTTGCCAGGGCAAATAATAAACTACTTGAAAACACATTACAGTAATGTTGGGTTGGCAAAGAATCATGCATAGTCTGTGTATAAAGAGATTTCTTTATTTTTATAATAACTCAAATATGATTGAAAGCAGAAACTTATTGAGAAGCAGATATACACTGAAATAGCTACAGCACCTCCCTCAGAAAGGTGTAGCAAAACAAGAAAGAGTTATTTCTCTGCTGCTCTTGATGAATTTTATTGTAAAATTTATCAAAATCGATTGCATTGTTCCAGGTCTATATCACAAACTATTTAAAATATTGCTAGCATTACAATATCAAGAAGCTTAAAGAAAAAATATAATTAATTCAACTAAATTACTTTGGTGGGGAGGTTTAACAAAGCAACAGCTCAGATTGTGGAACTGCAAAGCAGGAAAAAATTCAGAGAAGTGATTAAATCAAAAATTATTGGCTTCCACAAACAGAAAACACTGGGACTCAAGACAGGTTATTCTATGCAGTGTCAATCCCAGGTTATTAGAGAGACAAGGTGGGTGGGGTATATCTTTTATGGGACCAACTTCTGTTGGTGAGAGAGACATGTTTTCAAGCCACACAGAGCTCTTCTTCAGGTCCCAGAAAGCTTCTCTCTCACTAACAGAAGTTGGTCCAATAAAAGATATTACCTCATCCACCTTGTCTCTCTAATAGGTGATTCTAGTAATTATAGGAATTTAGCCCAAGGAAAACTGTGGGAATGGGCCCATAATATACCACGTTCCTAGATTATTTAGCCCAGATCCTTGGGTGCAGCTAAGAAGCATACAGCTCAAAAGGGTGGGGAGCAAAGGAGATGTAAAGATTGAGGGGCCAGTGAAGCAGAGGGGTTCATGTCAGTCTCACTCCTTTGTCCAGCAGCTACTGGTGCAATAGGAGACCAAACACCACCAGAGGATCCCCTGGAATTGGGTTGATTCTCCCAGAGCTGGTTCTGCTGGCTTTGTGACCAGAATCTGCAGGTGATGAAGCCACATGACTCTGAAGGATCTGGCCATTTATCTTTTCAGCTTTCTGTCTGTATAAACTATACTATCCGCTTTGTTTTACCCTTTTTTGATGTCTCTCATCATCTCAAGAGAGAACACTGCCTTTTCAGGGTGAGAAAGTTTCCACAGTTACAAAAATTCTAATCCAATATCCTTGCTATTAGAATTCGTAAGTCCCAACCAACTAACATATAGACATTTACTGTTTTGAGGGATAAATTCTTAGATCAATTATTCTTGTATAAATGTCCTAAAATTTGTGGCCACATCCTGCTTCAGAATTTTATATAATATGAACAAATTTCAGCCCCATCATTTTGGTTAAAAACTTGGAGCTATTCTAATGTTTAATTAGGACTGTGGTGGAGAGTAAAAATTTAAATAAAATGGAAGATGGCTACTGATTCATCCTTAGAAGCGTTTAAGGCCTGGCTTGACAAAGCCCTGGCTGGGATGATTTAGTTGGTGCTAGTCCTGCTTGGAGCAGGGGATTGGAGTAGATGAGAGAATTCTTTCCTGGGTGCTGGCTGGTGAGTCTTGCCCACATGCTCAGGGTTTAGCTGATCGCCATATTTGGGGCGGGAAGGAATTTTCCTCCAGGGCAGATTGGCAGAGGCCCTGGAGGTTTTTCTCCTTCTTCTGCAGCATGTGGCACAGGTCACTTGCTGGAGGATTCTCTACACCTTGAGGTCTTTAAACCATGATTTGAGCACTTCAATAACAGACGTAGGTTAGGGCAGTGGTTCTCAAACTGGGGTTCATGAACTCATGGGGTTTCATGAACTGTTTCAGAGAGTTCTCAGGGAAAAATTCCCTAATGGCGGACAGAGCTTCCCTAGGGACCTCGGGTAGCAAGGGACCAGCAGCTAAGCAGATCAAAGCAAGCATATCTGTCACACTGAAGAGATTTAAACTTCAAGACTCCTTAGGAGAAATGAAAAGGGAGGTGGATATTTTTTGCTGTTTTTTAAATTAAATAGGCAGCTAGTATTGTTTTTAAAATTATTATAAAGAACAAGTTTAAGCTTTCTTGTAACGTCCGTTGTTTGCCTGGACTGCTCAAGCCCTGAATGCTTGTGTAGGAGAAACTCTTTGAGTTGGCTTCTTAAATATCTTCATGCTGTTTCACATCCGATACTCTTTGACAAAACATAGGAGCCTTGTCTTGTAACAGGCTTATTCAAAGTGATACAAGCTACAAAAGGGAGAAGAATCTTGCCATTTTCATAATGTAATAAAAGTACTGTAATGATAAATAGTGTGTAATAAGCACGTCATAAAAATAAATTTTGTACTTCCAAGATCACTGCTTTTATAATTTATGCTCAGGTAAAGGAGAAAATACCTAGAAATATTCATTTTTAGGAGGGGGTTAGTGAGACTTGACATTTTATTGAAAGTGGTTCACATTCACAGGTTGTTAAAGTTTGGGAACGACTGGGTTAGGGGTTTGTTACAGGAGTGGGTGGGTGAGATTCTGTGGCCTGCGTTCTGCAGGAGGTCAGACTAGATCAGTGGCCTGAGCCTCTTTAACCTGAGCATAAATTATAAAAGCATTGATCCTGGAAATATAAAATTTGTTTTTATGATGTGTTTATTACACACTATTTATTATTAAGTATGTATCATTACAGTATTTTATTACATCATGAAAATGGTAACACTCTTCCAAGATCTCACTTTCGTAGCTTATATCTCTTTAAATAAGCCTATTATAAGACAAGGCTCCTATGTTTCATTCAAAAGTATCAGATGCGAAACAACCTGAAGGTATTTAAGAAGCCAACTCAAAAAGTTCCTTGTACACAAGCATTCAGGTCTCGAGCAATCCAGGCAAACAACGGAAGTTACAAGAAAGCTTAAACTTGTTCTTCATAATAGTTTTAATAACAATACTAGCTGTCTATTTAATTTTAAGAACAGCAAAAAATATCCAACGTCCTTCTCATTTCTTATAAGGAGTCTTGAAGTTTACACGTTCCACAAAACAACTTATTTGTACCAGATTTCAGTTTTTATATGTAACAAAAACAAAGCACTAAGTTAAATAACTTGACTAACATCACACAGTGAATCAGCTCTAGAATGAGGAATATTAGTCAGATGGTCTGATTAACCAGTCCATTGCAGTATCAGGCACCAGGAGTCAACTCTCTGTCTCACCAGACCACACACTATAGACTACACACCAAGGAAATTTAGTAAATCACAGCAGAAGCTTATCTCTAAAGGAATTAAGAGAAATCCAGGGGTAACTATTACCTGTGAAACTATAAAAATAAAACAAAAGGGGGTGCCATACTCTGTCAGAAGTTTGATATACCTAACAATCCTTAATTCATACTCCACAGACCACTGTAATAATCTTTGTACAAAATAAGGTATCATTTGAAAACTAATAACTTGCTGGTCAATAACTGAATGTTGCTACATACATTTCACCATTCTGTTGAAGTTATGAATACAAGCTGAAATCATAACTGAAGTGTGCTTACCAGACAAGTCTGGGGAGTGGGTAAACCTGTTTCTCAAAGACAAAAGACAAGCTAACGCTGCACCCAGGTGTCATCAAAGCTGATAGGCAATCAAGTGGCCATTCCTTGCCAAGGAAGTGTGACAGGATAGGAACAAACAGATCTGTGTCTTAGCAGAGGTGAGAAGATATAGCATGGAATTTCTTTCACCTCCAGACACCATGTTGCCTTCTTTACTGTTTGAATAAACTTTAACTAGGAGTAACCCTCAGGCAAATTCATTTCATAGGGTGAATGAACTATAATAGTGAGGGGCAAAAATATCCCAAGTTCTTTTTAAACTTGTCCAAGAGCTTTTTTAAAATCCCTCTTTGCACCTAAGAAGACAAAAGAAACAGCTTTTGGACATTGGAGAAAGGATCCCGTCCTGGAGATTTTGGTCAGTAATGCTGTTGGAGTGGTAAGAACTTTACCTTGAATCAAATATAGTTTATTACGTTAGGCACTCGGAAGCGGTTTATCTTTATTTTTCTTGTAACTGTTTCTGATTTTAATGCCTCATTGCTTGTACTCACTTAAAATCCTATCTTTTGTTAATAAAACTTGCTTTCTTGTATGTCTCAGTATGTTTAAGTTAAAATGTCTGGGTAACTCCATTTAAGGTGGCAAGTTATTATGCATTGTTCCTTTAGAGGGACAATAGATCAACTATTTCTGGACTGTCCACAAGAGGACTGGACAATACAGAACATACATGGAGGGGTAGGAACCTGGGACTGGGAGTATATTGGGGTCACCCTTCAAATAGTAACCAAGGCTGCTGAAAGCCAGAGTGTGGCTGGTGTTTGCTGACAGGCTGCTGGGATCAGAATTGTTGGACCAGAACTGTGGTTTTACATAGACACTCAGGATGTGACCTGTATGCTGGCAGGCTGTTTGTGAGTGGCCCAGGTGGGAGATTCTGCAGCAAGTCACTGTGGGGTACCAAGGTTGCAGGGCAAACAGTGTTCCCTCACTGATCTGGATAACATCCCAGAATGTCACAGGCATCATACTATGTCAGAAGTCTGGTATAGAGGGTAAATAATAGAGGATCTGTTTCACTGAGGGACTGACTGACTGTCATCACTTTTGGACATCTCAGATCATCAGGACTGGAACATGTGACTTTCTAGTGAAATAACTATATATGTGTTAATCAATAAACTAATTATTCCCAATAGGCAGCATCTTTGCTGTTGTAGATCTTTGTCTCTGGTAATCTCTTCTCCTGGATGTCTGCCACAGTGCAGCTATGACTTCTTCCATGCCCGACTGAAGACTTTTTGGTTTTGATCTTATTTTGGAGTTGTTTCATACACTGACAAATGTTTTAATGTTTTGGAGGGGGACGCAGCTAAAGAGTGGTGGTTGGACAATTTTATTGCTATTTTCTGTTTCAGATTTATCAGTTATTTATGTGGGCATTTTGCCCTATTTAAACACTCTTTTTATTAGAGTTTTTGATGCTGCAGTGGACTTTGAATATATAATACCCAGATATGTAGAGAGAGGAGGATGCAGGTGACAAGCTGCAGCATTTTGTTGGGTTTAGGCCACCAGTTTTGCATTACCTTTTTGAAAGGAGAAAATTCCCACAGCTGCTTTATCAGCTTTGTCATAGTTTCAACATGCCCAATAACTGCAGCTCCTCAAACAGGCATGCTGAAACTTGAACGAAGCATTTTTGCTGCCTGAGAAGCAGGACCAGGAACATTCCTCAGACAGAGAGAATCTTAGGTGACAGTCACAAGGCAAGGAATGGAAGCGAGTCCTTGTAATATTATGGCAATGTGAGATGGTAGTTCCCTATACTGTTAAGGTGGTAAATTGGGATCGGCAAACTATTTACAGCCAATAATTTATTAGAATAAGTTAACTGGTGAAGAGAAAATGAGCTATCTGTGCATAGCATTCAATCTGTATGAAATTGTTCATTAATCACAGTGATTACACCAATGGTTTATCGACGTCTATTTTATCCTAGGGGCAGCAGAGACATGCCGGTCCCTTCCGGGAGCCACGCCAAGCCAAGGCTTTTAACCAGACTTTTAACAGTCCAGTCAGCAGTGCTGAACAGAGCCACCAGGATCCCTTTTCGACTGGGCGTTCCGGTTGGAAACCGGATACCTGGCAACCCTAGGGTTGGGCACTGCAGCTCTCATTGCAGGATTAATCCTTCCCTCAGTGAAATCTCACTAATTTTACTGTGTGTTTCTAGTCAGTTTCACTTCCTGGTTTCATGCAGGAGCACGCGGCTGTCTTGCCTCTGTTCACAATTCGGAAAGAAAATGTTTGCATTTGGGTGTTTTTTTGTTTGAAAACAAAGGCCAGATCTACATTAAAAACTTACATCAGTATAACTATGTTGCTCATGTGTGTGAAAAATCCACACCACTGAGCGACACAGTTATACTGAATTAGCCCCTGTGTAGACAGCATCATGTCAGCAGGAGAGCTTCTTCTGGTGACATAGCTACCACTTCTTGCAGAGGTGGATTGACTACATTAACAGAAGAAACGCTCCCATCGGTATAGGAGCGTCTTCACAGAAGACTTGCCTGAAGCATTCTTAGATTTTCAGGTCTTATGTGGATGTTTTTGGTTACACTGGATAGTCAGACGAGAGACCGTGCAAAAAATGCAAAGCAATTTTATATAGAGAAAAGTGATGAAAAATTTATTTTTTGTCTGATGAACCTTGTGTGCCCACTAACACAAGAGATATCCAGTAACAGCACTCCCTGCATTGCAGTTAAAAGAAACAGCGAATCAGCTTTTTATTGTTCCTTATGACTAAGGCTAAGATTTTGTCACGGTAATTTTAAGTAAAAGTCACAGACAGGACAAAGGCAATAAGCAAAAATTCACAGAAGCCCTTAACCTATCTGTTACTTTTACTAAAAATAACTCTGACAAAATGGGGAATGGGGGGGAGGGGTCCAGCACCCACTGCTGGTGCCACTCACAGTGGCTGGGAACTGCAGGTCCCCGCTGCCCATGGAGGCTCAGAGCTCCAGGACTAGTGGCTGGGAGTTGCCCATGGCAGCCGGGAGCTGTGGAGTCCCCCCTCCCCCCCACACACAGTGGCTGGGAGCTCTGGGGGCTGCCCACCACAGATGGGAGCTCTGGGATCCCTGCAGGACACCTGCGGTGGCTCAGAGCTCTGGGGCTTGCAGCTGGGATCCCAGCTGAAAGCTCCTGTGCCCCTGCTGGGTGACAGCTCCAGCCTCACAGCCTTGGGGCTGAAGCAGAAAATGTCACGGAGGTCTCTGGAAGTCACAGATTCCGTGACTTCCGGGACATAATCGTAGCCTTACTTATGACAATGAATTTATGAATAGTGATGAATATTCTTCAGAGGAATTGGCTTGATTCATACAAAAAGGGCTTCAAGACTGGACCTACAAAACCACAGGTTTATCTTGAACATCACTTTTGTTATTGCAACTTATCTACTTTGTTACCTTCTAGGAAGCAGTTTATTTCCTAATTCTGTCCAGTACCATATCATTGCTTCTACTTGTTCTATTTGTTGTATAGTAAAATATATAAGCTTGTCTCACCCTATTGGATCCATTTCCATGTGTCTCTTTCCTGTGAGGCAGAGTTTGCTTCAAGTGAAAGGTAGCAAATTTGCACTCTTGCTTTCTGTTGGCATTTCTGCCAGCTTTAAATTGCACTATGGCTGGTAGACACTGCCAGGAACATCTTCCTGTGGCGTGAGCATGCCCTTTTTGCAAAGGCTATGCTAACCAGCTGTTCACCCTGTGGCGGAGAAGAAGTTGTGGATGTCTCATGCTGCCTCAACCCTCTACCAAATAGCTATTCTGTAGCCTGCCTATACTGCACATTCACCATTCTACCTCTGCTTGGCAATATGGCTTCAGTTCAACAATGCACTGAAGCATGGGCTGATCTTCAAGCATATATAAAGTCCGACTGACCTGTGCTTAAGTTTCAAGCTTGTGCTAAGGTTAAACATGCGATTAAGTGGTTTGCTGTATCAGTCTAAACGAAGAATAAGGATAAACGATAAAGTGTAAAAGCTAAAACAATTCTCGTTAATTTAAAATATACAGGGAGATAAGAATGTCTCAAGATTTTATGATACCAGGTTATACTGTAGAAAGTCAAAAGGTGAACTTTTCACATCATGTATTATCCTCACTTGGATTTTCATTAGCTCCTTAATGCCGAATTAGCCATTACCTACTGTGTCAACAGATGTTAAGAATCACCATTAAATGACATTTTATTTATTTTACTACAGTTTTGAGAAGGCATGCTTTACAGAAGGCTTTCTTAGTAAGAATGTTAGAGAGTATTTTAAAAATGTTACACCTGCTGCAGGGCAAAATATCTGGTCCGTGCCTGGTATACAAACCAAAATATTTTCCTCTAGTGAATTTTTGCAAAATTCCAATGTATCTAGCCAATACAGATACTTAGCCATGTTCTATTTTATCTCAGTTTCTGCCCTCTACTCCACAATCTAAATAGAGTACTATAAAATTGCTCATTTTTTTCTGAATTACTTTAAACAAAATAGGACCAAATCTGAAAGAATTTAAAATAATAAAACAAGAGAGAGAGAGAGAGATTAGATACACCTATTAGACTTTGTTTCAGCTGGAAACAGTGTTATTTTGTGTACAAGTTTCTTGAACTGAGTTCTAGTTCTAGTGTGCCACAAACTTTCTGGGTCACCCTAGGAAAATCTGTTGAAGCATAATTCTACTGAATCTACTGAATAAAAATACATCTTCTATGGCTATGTCTACACTTACGTGTAAAGTACAGGCACTACACATGTAGCTGTACAGACAGCAGTGACAAGCTCCAGCAGCAGTGAGGAAAGGCTCTGGCAGAATGGTGCCGCTGGAGCCTTTCCTTGCTGCCTCCTTGCAGCAGAGCCTTTCCCCACTGCTGGAGCCTTTCACTGTGGTGGAGAAAGTCTCTGGGAGCAGGGAGGCAGCGGGACACTGTTGACGTGGGAGGCACTGCTTTGGCATGCAGACAGATCATGTAGGGTATATAACATGGGAGGTTCAGGAGTTAGGGCACTCTACTCAACTTGCCTCAGCCATGTCTCCCCATCTACACTGCTATTTATACCCAGGCTAGCTAAGCCTGCAGCATCTGTACTCCATGCTGCCATAAGTGTAGATGTAGCCTTATTCAACAGATCTGCTCATTGGGCCGGATCATGAGAACTGTTAAATAAACAAGCTGGATTGAGAGGCATTGTGTTTTTTTAATTACTAATAATGGTATATGCCTGAGAAATAATTTGTCCTGATTTTGATCTCAGGCTAAGTGTGCAGGGCTGGCAATGAGGCAGATGAGAAAGATATGGTCCTTTTTACTCTTGAAAAACCTTTTTAATATGGAAGTCCTTAAGACGTAATAGATGTAGAACATATTTTTAGAGTCACTTTTTAGGGAGAACCACTCACCTCTCTGATCCCTCTTTCACCTAACTATAAAATAGGAATATTACTTTCCTACTGTTGCATGAATTAATTCATTAATAGTGTACAGTACTGCAAGGTAATGATGTGAAATATGCTCTTTTGCAAATGAATAATTCAAAAACAGGTATCAATGCAGTGCACTGAAATGAACCAGTACAGATTAATGCTACTTTACTAAAATATACACTTTACTTGGAGTTTAGTCTGAGTGCTTTTACCCCAGTCCTGCAAAGCTCTTAAGCATGTGAAAAGTCCTTTGAAGTCAACAAGATGGCTCATTTGCTAATAACTAAGCAGGCACTTAAGCACTTGCTATTCTGGGGCCAGACTGCTCAATACTTTTCAGAATCAAGCCATAATTCCTGAAGCAACCTCAGCAAAACTATGTCATTCAGGTGGGGACCAGATCCTGAAGTCAGCCTGAATAATTTCACCTTGCAGGAGCTATCACCACCCAACACAATCCAACCTACAGCATGTTCAAATAAGGATTTCAAGAGGAGGGTTGACTGTACTGAGATTTGAAGCCACTGAGCACACTACTGGATAAACTCGGCACCTCTCAAGATCAGGCCACAAATCTGTCAGTGCTTACACAATACATGTATTATTTTAAAGATGGCTGTCCACAGCCTTCTATAAATAGGGGGTCACACACTTCATTGCTTCTGTAAGACGAGTTGTTAGGGTGACCAGATGTCCCAATTTTATAGGGACAGTCCCGATTTTTGGGTCTTTTTCTTATATTGGCTCCTATTACCCCCCACCCTCAGTCTTGATTTTTCACACTTGCTGTCTGGTCACCCTACAAGTTGTACACTCAATGAGAGAGCAGCATGTTACACTGCGTCTTGAGATATGTTCAGGCAGCAGCAGGGGTTCCAGCAAGATGCCTCTGTCTGCAGCAATTTGGTTGAGGGGGAGAGAGGGATGTGTAGGAAGTGGGGGATCACTGCATGGGAAAGGTGTAGAGGATTACAGACATCACACAACCTGCCCGCAGAGCTGCTTTGTCTTTTACCTTCCAGTTACTCATCACAACCACTCCCCCACTCCTCCTCCAGATCCTAGCTTTCCCACCCCATACTGCTCCCCACTCCTCTCTGGGTCTCTGCTTCCCCTTGACCTTTCTCCCCAGCCCTTCCCCACCACACACACTCCTGTGGGTCCCTGATGCTTCCCCTCCCCTCGCCATGCTTCCCTGTACTCCAGATTGCCGCTTCCCCCATCATGACCTTGCCCCCTACCGAGCACTCTCCAGGTCCCTTCCCCCGATTAGCAGTGCCACATCCCTCTAATCCTCGCCGCTTCCCTCCCATCCCCATTCTTCCCCCTCCAGGTCCCCTCAATTACCCTCCTTATATAGCTCCCTTAGTTTTATTAGACTCCAAGCTAAAGACACCCTTCGCTCACAGCAAGTGATGGCTGTAGGTGCCAGAGTGATTCCATAGCCTGCAGCATTAAGCAGCCCATGGGCCCATTTTCCTCTAAATGAGGCTTTTTGATCAATAGGGTTCTGCCCACTGATGCCTAGAACCAACCCTGAAATTTTGGAATGGATGAGATACAATGTTCAAAAGTTATCATGTTACATACAAGGAGGGTGAGGTAATATCATTTAATGAAGCAACTTCTGTAATTATGTCACAGAGAGATAAGTGCCATGAAGTTGACTGTAGGGCCTTGCTTACTCAGCCAATAATTAGCACTGCATTCAGACTCTATTTACAGCATAGGTCTTGATTCAGAAAGATGTTTTAGCATGTGCCAAACTCCAATCACATGAGTGGTTCCCCTGATGGCACGAGAAGTTCTATGGAAGTCACTGGGACTACATGCGCTTAAAGTTAGGTATTTAAGCATGTGCCTTTCTGAATCACGGCCAAACTCTGGACAAAAGCTTAAAGGTTTTATGAACTATTATGAAGTGTTATAGCTACAACATGCATCAGCTCAAGGCTTCAGCTATTTGCTCCCTCTACATTTTTTCACCACCTGACTAAACTTTGGCATAACTCAAAAAATGAAAGAAAGAAAACGAAAAAGGAAAGTCTGCTTGTACTTGACAATACTCAAGGGAAACTTAATCTCTCTATCAACACTGGCATGTGCATTGGACTGAATGTTATCATGCCTGTTCTGAAGTAGCACTCTCATTCCATCAGGACAGCTTCTTTACGAGCATCTGAGTATTGAATGGCGCACATATAACCTGACTGGCAGATGTTTTTAGTAAATCATTGAGATGTCAGCATTAAAAATTAGCCACCTGAGTATTTGTCTGTTCCTTTCTGAGTAGCAATAAATTATTTAGAGCAGTGAAATGTCTGTTTTAATTTATCAGTTATTCTTGTTTGAAGCCATCTCTCCTCGACTTTCCCAGGAATAAAAAAATATGTGCGTCCTGTTAACCTGATTGCTAATTTAGAGAAGATAGTGTAATCTCTGGAGGCAAAATAGTAAATTAAATCTACATTTCCGGGATCTCATAAAATTATACTGCTGATCAGTGTCTTTGTTCAAAACAACAGATGCCATTTGTCAAACATAAAGTCCAAAATACTAATTCTAATACATTTTTTGGGGGGACAGGTAACTGATAACATTACCTATGACTCCTCATAAATTCATTTATGCTTAAAAATAGGCAGTAGATTAATAATATTGGGCCCATTCCTTACTTATGCCAAACTTCAATGGGAGCTTTACATGATCTAATACAGAAGAATTTAATCTATAGTTATTATAGCTGAAATTCATTAAAGACCATATTCTACAATCCCTTCATTGTACTTCCAATTCTTGTATCACCCACCGGCAGCGTTCAGCTGCATTAGAGTGCAATTCTTATGTGACATAACTGAAAATGGTTTTCTGCTGTCAAAGAAACAGGGCATATATTGGACAGCTATCCGGTTAGATAAAGGCAGGGACGGCCCTAGGCACCAGCAAACCAAGCACACGCTTGGGGCGGCACATTTTCAGGGGTGGCATTCCGGCCACCTTTTTTTTTTCTTCAGGCGGCAAAAGCCTAGAGCTGGCCCTCGAAGCAGCAGTGAATCCTGTGCAGGAACACCTTGGGGCTGCTGTGGTTTGCGCTACAGGGGAGCAGCACCCGCACCTTGTGGCTGGGCCAGGCAGGCTCCGAGCAGGGGACACTTAGGCTGCGGGCTGCCCCAAGGGGCACACGGAGCTGTGTGCAGGTGCCGCAGGGTGGCCGCCCCTCAGTGTTGCAGCCAGGGCTGGGCAAAGCAGCCTGAGATGCCCAGGGACTGTGGCAGGGCAGCCAGAAACAGTAGCAGCAGCAGGCCATAGAGGGCAGGGCACTGCTGTGCGTGGCCTGTGTCCCGTTCTCTGGGGCTCCACTCCCTCTGGGGCTACCCTGCCCTGGCTCCTCAGCCCCTTGCCAGGGGGGTCCGCCGGCTCTGCCCTTCTGGGTCCCAGCCGGTCCTGGAAGTGGGACCCCTGGCTGGAAGGACCCTGGGCTGAGGCACAGCCCAGGAGCCCCGCTGCTTACCCCGACCCTGCCAACGCCGGACCAGCTGGAGGCGAGGGGGGAGCAGGTGGAGTCAGCACTGGTTGGGGGAAGCCCAGAGCTGGAGCAGCAGGGGGTGCGGGTGGGGGGAGAGCCCAGAGCTGGGGTGGCAGGAGGTGTGGGTGGGGGAGGGCACTGGTGGGGGGCGGGGTGAGAGCCCAGGACCGGGGTGGGGGACAGCCAAAAATTTTTTTGCTTGGGGCGGCAAAAAACCTAGAGCCAGTCCTGGATAAAGGAAAACATGCATGCACATATGAACCTCCAAGAGGCTGGGAAGTAGGTGGAAGTGGCAAATAAGCAACTTTTGAATACCTGGCTCATCTGAGAAGCAAACAAACTGCCACAATTCCAGCATTTTGGTCAAAGCTCACATTTAGTAACCTTACAACATGGCTGGCCCTTTAAGAGGTGTTGGGCCTGCTCCACCTGTGATTAATCAGCTGCCCTCCCAGCTGAGGTTAAGGCCAAGGATCAGATGATAGCTTGATGATCACCTGGTGTTCATAAAGGACATTAAGCAACAGAGCTGAGGGAGAAATGAAGGGAGTAGATAGGCTCTGGCAGAAACCCTAGGGTCTGGGGAAAGGAATGTAACTGATATGTTAAACAGTTTTATTATGAAGAATGAAAACTGAGCTCCTGAAGCAAAAGGACTGGAATCGTGTGGCTGGAGAGTGTTCTCTGGTACACGGGCCAATGAGTTAGCCCATTGGCTCATCTTGTTGGATCTTGATTCCCTCTTGCACTGATTCTCAACTAAGTCACAATCTCCCTGATAAATGCATGCACCTGGTTCTTTATACTGTCAATAAGATTAAAAAATA
Organism: Chelonoidis abingdonii; assembly: GCF_003597395.2. Classification (NCBI taxonomy): domain Eukaryota; kingdom Metazoa; phylum Chordata; order Testudines; family Testudinidae; genus Chelonoidis; species Chelonoidis abingdonii. The sequence continues at coordinate 20,223,322 of NC_133769.1, read as the reverse complement.
TATATATGACATTTCAATACATTTTGCATTTATTGGTATAGTGCCATAAATCTGCATGATGCTTGAAAGATAAGTGACAATGGTCGAAATGGCAATTACAGTAAAATCAGTGGAGTTACTTTAGATTTACACTGGTGTAACCAAGATGGAATTTTTGTCTAAAGTGCCTGCTCTGAACAACTTGCTATCTAAGTTAAGACATAAATTGATGAATGAAGAGTACAAACAACTGGGGGAATGGAAGGAAGCAAGAGGACAGCTGCAGTAAGATCATGCATTAGCTTTAGTTTGGTGATTCACTAATTTTGTTTTATACTATTCCTTGGTATACGCTGTTCTGAGGATGCGATCTGATTTTTGGTAATTTTGCAGTTAGAGTGACATAATTTCTAGTAAAGGCATGTACAGTATATCAAATTACACAGTTATCTTAATATAAAATGTAACCACTGCCAACTCAACTCTACTACTAAGTTCTGCCAAGGACAACTTCAAGACCCAGAAAGAGTACCCAATCAGAGAAGATACCATCCTGGATCAATTTTGCCCATAGGGAGGAAATGACTGAGAATACAAAGATATTAAGACCCAGACCCACGGGATTTCTTTGTTTCCAATAGATCTGCCAAATTGACGGTAGCAAAGAGAATTGCCCTCTAGGAACACAGTAGGATGCTGGATGGGAGAAATCAAATACATCTTTATAAATTAGTTTAATCTAATCTGGACTCACAAACATTAAAATGTCTTAAATATGATTGTATAATTATCAAATTGTGTCGCAAAGGCTGTTAGGGTGTCCAAACTGAGCATTTCCACACCTTAACATATTTGAATTCCATTCAGATTTAAGGTGAACTCTGAATTTCCTGGGTTTATAATGCTTTGTTTGGGGGATGGCTGCAAAATCTCTAATGTAATTTATTCTAAATTGCCGATTATTTTTTATCTCAGCCTTAACTCCATGTTAACAGTTTTTGTCTGAGAATATTTCTAAAAAGGTAAGGCTAATTGGAGAAGACTGGGCAAGAGTAAATAACTAGGATGGGTCTAGGGCAGAGATCCTCTAGCCGCCACAACCGGCCCACAGGACCCTCCTGCCTGGCTCATGAGCTCCTGGCCTGGGAGGCTAGCACCTGGCCTCTCCCCTGCTGTTCCACTCCCCCACAGCCTCAGCTCACTGTGCCACCGGTGCCATGCTCTGGGAAACAGGGCTGTGAGCTCCTGGGGCAGTGCAGCTGCAGAGCCACGGCGTGGCCCGGTGCACTGTGCTGCACGGTGGTGTGGCAGGCTCCGGCTGCCTGTCCTGGTGCTCTCAGTGGCACAGCTGTAGCGCCGCCAGCCACCGGTGCTCCAGGCAGCATAAGGGGGCAGGGAACGGGGGGTTGGGTGTTGGACAGAGGGCACAGTGTGGCTAGGGGTTGGGGCGGTCAGAGGGAAGAGAATGGTGGGTTGAATGAGGGCAGGGATCCCAGGGGGCAACCAGGAAGGAGTGGGGGGTTGGATGGGGTGGCAGGGGACAGTCAGGGGGAGGGGTTCTGGGGGCAGTCAGAGACAAGGGGTGGTTGAATGGAGCAGGGGTCCTGGGCAGGGGGGACAGTCAGGAATGAGAGTTGGTGTTGGATGGGGAAGCGGGGGGCAGTTGGGGCAGAGGGGGCTGGGGGTGCTCAGAGGACAGGGAGGGGTGGATGGGACAGAGAGCCCGGGGGGCTATCAGGGGGTGAGAAGCAGGGGGGGTCAGATAGGGGGCGGGGGCCAGGCATGCCTGGCTGTTTGGGGACAACCAGACTCCCCTAACCAGCCCTCCATACAATTTCGAAAACCAGATGTGGCCCTCAGGCCAAAAAGTTTGCTCTCCCCTGGTCTAGGGTCAAATGTGAAATAAGACAGTTATCTATATTGTGCGAACTCCAACTAGTTACTCTCTAGTGCCCTGGTCAGACCAGCACTAACAGTGTTTAAAGCAGAAAATCAATGAATACCAGATGTTATATCAGGTTTTACTACCTTGAACATATTTGGAATCTACTAAAAATGAGTCGCTTAGCGTGGCATTGCATCCTATACAGAGCAGAAAATATTCTTTGCATAGTATAATTTTTATTGAGTCTAAAATGAGACAGCAACACTACTGAGTTTTCATAATTCAGCTGCTTCATATGCAATGCTTAAATCCAGTTGTCAGTCCAGATCAACTACTAAGGGTCAGAGCTATATGACCAATAAATATGACCATTTATTGAAGAATTCAAAGTGTTATTGCCCAGAAAATCTAAAAGCTCATCTTCTCTCCATGCTGAATACAAGAAAAATGCCCAAAAGCAAATGTATAGCTGAATCCTCAGTCTTTAAAAAAGCATACTCAATGAAGTAAGCAAATGATCGCAGTGTTACTTTCCCTTCTGATATTTCGTTTATGCTCCTGCTCCAATAATATCAAGGCAGCATTGCATTTCTATGCTGCCTCCCATGCTAGAGCCCCCAAAGAATCCCAGGAGCTGCTATTAGCTAAGGAATCCTTGACATCATGGCTACAATGGAACTGTGCTGTCAGAAATTTGGTCAGGGATGCCGGAACAGGGGGGGCTAGAAAGCCATAATCCCATCACTTTTTACCAGCCGTAAGGGCGAGCAACAGGGGGTGGAGAGGAGCAAGCGGGGAATGGGGGAGGCGGGAGGTGGTGCAGGAGCGGGGCCTCGGGGGGAATGGGTGGCACGACGGCGGGGCGTCACGGAGATGGGGTGATGCGAGGACGGATCCCCAAGAAGGGGTGGCATGGGGGTGAGCAGGGGCACGGTTCGAGCGCAGGTGGCCCTCCCACTTTTATGGAGCTTCCGCCGCTCCTGAGTCAGGTGATGGGACTTAGGGGTGCTCCAGCTGATCCAGAGTTGGCAAAGTGGCACATACTCACCATAATGTTAGAGCTAAAGGCTCAGTGCAGCAATGGAAGTTTAAGAGCCTCATCTGGGCTAGAATGTGCCTCAAGGCAGAGAGTCCTGAGCAAGGGATGGTGGTGCAGAAGATACAGCACAGCAGGAGTAGCACCAGAAAGCACTGTGGCTGAGATGCCTCTATTTGCTCCCTGCTCCTCTCCCTTGCTGGGGAGATAGAAGGTAGTGATTTGCTGCAGAGCATATACTGGCAACAAATCAGAAGGCCTCTGCCATGTGGCTTAGCCAAGACTACCTGCTACCCTGCTCTCTTTTCCCATCTGCTCTGAGGTGCATTCACTTACTCCTGGGCACCTGGACCCAAGGTCCATGTCACTGCTCTCCTTTTTATGCACATCTTGTAAGCGTGGGTGACCCTTAAACCAGACTGAAAGTTGGGAGGTTCCAGGCCGAAGCTAGAGGTCATCACTATTACCTCAACTGTGGTAGCACCCAAGAGCCTCAATCAAAGACCAGGACGGTGCTTGGCACTGTACAAACATGACAAAAAGACAGTCCCTGCCCCCCCAAAACTTTTGATTCTAAGTATGAGACATGTAGAAACAGAGAGAGGAGCACAAGGAAACAATGAGACAACACAGGTCAGCATGGAAGGCTGCAGGCTCTGCACACTGTATCAAGTTTGTTACCCATATTACATTAGCATTTGAAAGCCCAAATCAGGGTCTGTGTCCTTATTATGCTAGACCTAAACGCACATAACAAAACCATGGTCACTGTCCCGAAGAGTTCACAATCTATGAGACAACACAAAGGTAGCAGGTTGGTCTTTTCCTCTTCGTTGGGAACTGGGTTCTCTTTAATTGCAATGAAACGTTTGTTAGGTGAAGAACAATTACACTCAATAACAATATTGCCAATCCCAAATGTGAATTAGGCCTACAAGTGACGAGATTAGATTACAAAATTAGATTTTTGAAAATCACAACAAATTTGGGGTACTTTTTAATGCACTTTTGTTTTTTGAGACTTTAAGATTCACTCAAGTCAAGTTTTCAAGGTTTACAATGAGGGTTAGAAACTTTTTTAAAAAATGAATGCTATTGTAATTACTGATGCCAGGAGCTGATGTTTTAAGGAAAATAGCTATCACAAGGCTCATAATAAAGTCATAATAGTTGGTAAGGTGTCTCTCTAATATTCTGGGGCCCACACAGCTACAATACTACTTATGACAGTGGGCAAGATTGCTACAGCATCTAGCAAAATGTAGACAGTTTCTGAGAATTTTTTTCAGTACCAAAGAAGTGTGAGGGCCTGTCTTTCATGCAAAATTATTGCATTGCTGAAAGGCAGCTGTAGTTCAGTAGGTTGCATTGTTTCAAGTAACCTATCAAATACTGTCCTCATTCAAACATTTGTTCAGCCCAAAACAAACAAAAACAAACACAACTTACAGAACCCACAGCTGCCACTGCATACACATTCCAATCAGTATCTTTCTCTTTCTGGCTCTTACCCGAAGAGCCTAATGGCAATAGGCATAACATGGTAAATCTCTCCTTTAAGTACCACACAATCTGGGAACGCTGGAGACATTCCTGAAAACACATATTTGGACCATCAGACATCAACATCTATCTGTTGAGCTAATTAGTCTTAACGTGAAACAATTAACTGGGAATTCTGTACTTTGGGAGAGTTTAGATTAGAGTCAACATTTCCCAGTGTTTTTAAAATTAAGTCTTTGTTATGCACAGAATGATTACTAGATCCACTCCTCTCCATAAAGTGCATATGAACGGGCTTTGTATAGGGGAGGTCTGCATGGATCATGAGGAAAGTGGAATCCTCTCAGACGCTAAATGGGCTATTAAATGGCAGCTAGAACCCTCTGACCCCACAACTGCTCAGGAGTACATTGGTGAGTAGGCTGACTTACTATATGAGGGGAGGGATAGCTCAGTGGTTCAACCACTGGCCTGCTAAACTCAGGGTTATGAGCTCAATCTTTGAGGGGCCCATTTAGGGAACTGGGGTAAAAATCTGGGAATTGGTCCTGTTTTGATCAGGGCGTTACACTAGATGATCTCCTGAGGTCCCTTCCAACCTTGATGATCTATGAAATCACAAATCAACTAGCTATATTCTACACCATTCCCAGTTCACCCCCAGAATGTAAACATTTTCCATTTATGCATGTGTTAGAGACCTCATATGTTAGTCCACTGCACCCTAACTTAACAGGGTATTATCTGCTGGTCATAATCTAGTTTGTATAATGACATCCTACCCGCTGAGACTTCAACATGAGCATGCACAAGTAAGGGCAGAACTTGGCCCTGAAATGGTTTGTTATGTTACCACTGCGTGTTACAGTGTCTTAGCCACAAAAATAAATGCTGGATTTCTTTCAAACCAGTAGCAGCTGAACTTCATTACACTTTTGTCAACTGTTTATTTAGTTTGATCTTACGGCTGAAATAAGCAACCTATAATTTTTAAGTATAGTTTCCATTCTTATCATATTTTCCCCAGTATGGAAACATATATAACACTATTAAAGAAATTCATGGTTGCAAGCAAAATAAGTGGATTTCATACTTCCAGGAAGAGTTCATTCAATCAATTCCTGCAGTTACCTTCTATACAATACACATTTTAATATGGTCTCTTTTTATTGCGGGGGGGGGGGGAACTGTTTGTGAAATGATTAAGTGAATTGAAAATTGATTGTTTCTTTGTGATTAACTGCTTCTTAGCCAAGAAAAAAGAACTTTGTTTTGCTAAAATCCAATATTTTTCTTTAAAAAAAAAAGTAGCTTAAGTAGTATTATTCTAGAGAAGGTTCTTTCAGCATCTTAGGCACTAGCAAGATAATGGCGAACATCTCCCTACAATGCGTAGCTGTCACGCATATCGGGATAGAGAGATTTTGTTGTGAGATGGAATATAACTTTTTTAATTGTCTGAAGCTATTCAAATATCAATCATGAATGACTTCTGAGTGGATTACCCCCGACCTTTAACTTCTGTGATATTATTCACATCTACAACTGAATATTGTCCTATTCAGATGGCTTTAAAATGTCCAATTGTCCTATTCAGTTGTCCACTTTGACTTCCTATTGACATCCGATTTATTGAAAAGGGATTCACAATTATAGATTGATGCTGCAGAAGGTTTCAAGGAGACTAATAGATGGAAGTATTTTTATAGAAGGGAAAAAACACAACAGAAGATGTCTCCCAAAATGCGACAAATAATAAAAGACAAATGTGACAGAAATGCTTATTTTCCCTTGAAACCTATAAAAGTATTTCATCCCAAGCCTCTAAAGGAAACCATTCATTACTTAAAAAAATTAAAAATAAAATAAAAAGTCTAAAAATGAAGTTGTAACATCAAAGACCCAGGGATCAAAGTAGACTCACACTGAACATGAGAGTCAGGATGATGCAGGAGTATTTTATTTCTCAGGGATGAACTATGAGAATTTGGTAAAATGCCCTTGCTATAGGACTGTGTGTGCAGTTTCTGTAAACAAAATAATGAGAATGATGGTTTTAGACATCAGACAAGGATATAATTAGCAAATGAAGGGTAGTATCTTTCAGTCTACTCAAGGCCCAAATGCATAAGTTGGCTATTGACTTCTAAAGGATCAAGATTGTGCTCAAAATTCTCATTTAAGTTTATGGGCCAGATTCTCTTCTCAGTGAACTCTGTATTTACTGAAATGAGACCAGAAACTGTAGCCTGAGGATTTTATTTTATTGAATACTGAGCAAGGAATAAAAGATTTGACCCAAACTTACCACATAGACTATACTTAGGGATATATATTCCTCCTACCCTCCTTCACAAAAAATAACATATTATTAAATCTAGTGGCTTGCCTCTAGCATAGATCTCATTTAGAATAAAAAGTTGCAGCATTACACTATTAGTTCTTGGTCTACCCTAAGCAAGGTCACAACCACCACCAAACACCTTTTTATTTCAATATTTTACAAAACTTTGCTACTGGATTATAGCAAAATACTACAAAGAGAATACATAGGTCAAATATGCAGTTTATCTGCAGAGGAGGGGGTAATGTAAGCCCACTATCATTGGTTCTAAAGTCCAAAGGTGTTCTGAAAGCAAAGCACAACCATCCCATTCAACTTCTGAGGACTGAAAGCCAGGCGAGTTTGGCAGCTAGAGCATTGGATTCATTGAATTGGATAGAACTTGAGGCTTTGCTTTTGAGGTGCTGTGTCAATTTCAGCATCTTAGACCAGAATTTTTGAGAGCATTTTCTCAGGCTGGAAGTCAATGGCCATCTGCAGGTATTCGGCACTCTGAAAAAGCGGGCTCAAGATATCTCTAATTGGGCACACAAAACACAGCCTAAATTAGAGGCCATCTTTGAAAAAATAAGTTTTAACCTCTTTGACCCCTCCCCAATATCCTCATCTGTTGAGTGGGCATAACACCACATCGTCTATTTGTCTGGAGTTTGGTAGGCCCAACTAATTCAAATTTTTCAAGCAGGTTGAGTTTGCTGGATGAAAAACATAACTGAAGAGCGAATAATTATCATTCTCTTCTGGTGTGTAGAGAAAGAATTAAAACAGTAAGAGTATTCCTATTCCACCACTTCATCAACTCTTTTATTTCATGGCACCCAAACCACAGAAACAGACAGGGTGTTAATACCTGGAGAGAAAGAATCTCAAGTGAATAATATAATGGTGGCCTGGTTTTGATATCACTTACACCTGACTTACGCTGGTGTAACTTCATTAGCCTCAGTGGAGTTACTCTGAGATTGTACTAGAGAGGATCAGACTCATAGTATGTATTCTCCCTTGCCTGCTATTCAGTTCTCTTTCTCCATCTGTGTAGGAACATCTCCCAATGTGCTGTAAAACAAAGTCAAAAACTCTCCCCCTACACAAATTAACAGTAGCATACAGTCCAACTCATGCCTTTCTTCAGGTTTGATTGTTCCTAGGGTTCCTCAGCAACTGCTCAGCCCACACTCTAGAACCTCTCTCGCTCTCCAGAAAACCACTTCCATCGCCCTTATAGCTGGGTGGGGTAATGCACCACCTACCTCAGTAAGTCATCAGATCTCATTTGCTAGCAAGGTCAGGATCAATATTTGTTAACAAGGTCCTCAGTTGGTTGTAAATCAGCAAAGTTCTACTGAATTCAATGAAGCTATGACAATTTATACCAGCTGAGGATCTGGTCCAGGATGGAGCGTATCAGGTAAATGCTGCCAGACTACTATATTCCACTAACCTTATTTAACTGTTAAGCCCTGTGGCCATAAGCCTACAAGGAAAGATAGGAATCTGAGTAAGCTCTCTGCTGGCATCTGCTGGAGAGCAAGAGGAGTTGATTGAGCAAGGCAATGCCTCATTTATATATTAATTGTGGATAGTTTGTGGGCAATGGGGTATAAATTGGCTTAGTTTGGTACTTGGGGATCATACTTTGGTGACTACCCTGCTGGGACCATCTGAACAAAGCCTGGACAATGACTCAGTATGGGATTACCCTAACAAAACTGATATTTTCTAAGGTTGGATAAGAAGCCCTGGACAGAAGCAACATTCAAGAGAAGAAGACTACACATTCATGACTTATTCCTGGGAATACCTCTCTGAGTGGGAGGGACTGTGGTGGATCCCTCAGACCACCAATCCTCTGGTCCCTGAAAGACCTGAGTTGAGAGCCACGGTGGCTTTGCATGAACAGAGCTCTTTTAAGTGATTATAAGTCATCTGGTCAGTAGCAAACAAAGAACAGAGCCCTGCAGCAGGCAGAGCAAAGGGCAGCTGGGCCCACCCCATCACCCAGCAAGGGAGTAGCAGACTGAAAGCAGTTGTGTGTGCTACGGTAGGGGCAGAGGAGTACGCAGAATCCATCTACATCAGCTTAAAGACTTTGGTAAGTCTTCCCTGTCCCAGCTGCTAAAATCATTATAGCAGCACAGGAGGTAGAGTCAAAGGCCTGCCTAAGAAACAGAGACCCTGATTTTACCTGGAGCACCTGGACCTACTAACTGTTTTGTTTGGAATTGTGACTCATGCACCCTGAGGTACTTGGCTCTAGAAAGTGTTACCTAGAAAATGTTAAATTGCAATGTTTATTAAAGTTCATCCTGTCCTTTCCCCTTTCTTCCCTCAATAAAATTATTTAACCTCCTAGTTGAGTGTGCTTGCAAGTGGGTACAGATTTGCCTGCATAAAGGCATCTAGAATGAATACAGGGGACCTGACTCTTATTGCTGTTGATGCTGTTTGCAGAAAGGTTACATGACTAATATGTACAGAAACTCTAAAGCATTTTATACAGTTTTTGCTATATATATTAAAGACCTGATTCTCTGCTGCCTTACACTTGTGTAACAACTGTCAGTCTAGGGTGACCAGATGTCCCGCTATTATCAAGACCACCTTGATATTAGTGGCTTTGTCTTATAAACACAACTCTGCTCCCTGCCCCAGAAAAAAATGTCGTGTTTTTCGCACTTGCTATATGGTCACCCTAAATGCCACCTGTGCAGAATTGTAGCAAAACACTATCATGCTGCTTTGGTATTGGGGCACTCTTGTCCATAACTATTCTAAGATGTAAAATTAACAATCAAGAGGAAAAAGAAAATCCACAGGATATGAAAGATTTTTCAAGATTGAACTTGTTGAATAAAAGAGGAGACACCCTGGTTATAATCAGAACCAATTACTGTCCATCAATATCACTGTAAGGAAGTAAGTGACACTGTAGTGTTGAAAGTTTCTTCCAGAAGCCTACAATGGTGGTATATTTCATTACTAATGAAATGTGAAAACAATGGACAAGTAAAATATTTTCCAATCTGTATTATATTAAGAAGTCATATTTCTTCAATACAATATTTTAAAATACTGAATACTTATGGCATTTCACCAGTGCCATATCAACATTTTTAATATACACCAAGATGAAACTAATACACTATACTTCATCTAGCAGGGTATGAAAACTGACTTCAGCAATATGTTGCAGTGTTTAGTTAATAGGACACAGAAACCACCAATATGTTAAGAAATGAATGTCTGCATGAAATTGGGCCAATAAATACAGAACATGCCAAATCTGTTGAGTGTTATGTGCTAGGGTCTAAATTCTAACTAGATTCTAGACCTTTCATTGTTTATAAAGAGGTAAGTAAAAACCACAAGAAAAAGAAGAGCATGGGTGAGGGAATAAAAACTGAGATAAGGTTTAAGGTCTATCATCAGGACTCTCAGTACAGATGAACAGACAGACAGATTTACGACAGAGTTTTCAAAGCTACCTAAGGCACATTTTCAAAAGCATTTGGTGCTTCAGAATCAAGGTCAATGGTTCTTAGGCTCTTTAAATGCATATCTACACGGCAAAAAAAAAACACGGCAGCGAGTCTCAGAGCCCAGGTCAGAAGCCTTTGGGCTCATGCTATGGGTCTAAAAATAGCAATGTATTCCTTTGGGCTGGAGCCCAGGTTCTGCAACTTGACTTGGTGGTTGAGTCTTGGAGCCAGGCTCCAGCCTAAGTGAGAACGTCTACTCTGATATTTTTAGCCTCATAGCGTGAAATGCAAGAGCTGAGTCAGTTTACTTGGACTCTGAGACTCACTGTTGCAAGGCTGTTTCTCCCCTTCCCCCATGTAGAAAGACAGATAGCATGGTCCTATGGACCGGGCACTGATTTGGGCCTCAGGAGAGCTGTGGGTCTATTCCCTGCTCTGCTAGTAGCTTCCTGTGTGACCTTTGGCAAGTCACCTCAGCTATCTCTGCCTCAGTACTGTATTCCCCTTGTGTGAAATGAAGATAATGATACTTACGTGCTTTGCTCTGAGATTTACAGGTGAAAATCCCTATATAAAACTAGGTATTATTGAACTCCAGTAGAAGCAGCCCATGCTCTTGGATCAGAAGGTTCCAGATTCAGTCCTCTCTGACAACGGGTCACACTACACAGAGAGATGACCCGGGACTGCTGAGAGTGGTGGGGCAGATGTTACTGGGTATGTTCAGTCTGTGTGACCATGCTCACTACAAGCCAAGCAGCAAATCGGGGAGGGGGGGAGGAGCGCGGTAGATGACCTTCTGCCATGCATCACTTCTGACTGCACATGATATTGTTTCTGTTTTCCAACAAGAGAAGAATCATAGTATAATGCTTAAGTTACAAACAGAGAAAAAGAAGGATCTCCTGATGACATCCTTTGGTCCAAAAGTTCCATTACCTAAATTGTGTTTAGGCCCCCTGGCTGTGAGGTGTTGTACCACAGATACAAACTAAATCAGAAAGCAAATTCTGTTTGGTTGGAAAGAATAAATAATGATGGAATGAAGTCATTACAAAGAGAAAAAGTAAAGAATGATGTAATGAAAAAAATGAGAAATTAAATTTTCTACATCTATGAATGCTAATATAATAATTAAAATATTAGAAAGAGAAGACAAAACTCTTTGGAACTTATATTGTTTCATGCACTCAAAATCTGGTGTAATATTTTATAATTTTCATATGTATTTATTTCATTGAAATATTACAGATTAAATTATTTCATAAAAGCCCAAAGGCAAAACATTTTTCCTGCACAAGAACCTGTAAAGTTACTCATTCTAGAAGGTGCTTTGATCTACTTAAGGATCTCTTGAGCAGCTGTTCTAATCCCCTGTCAAATCCTAGTATCACATTTTTGGTCATTTCATAAACTCATTCACAACAACAAAATAAAATGGGCCTCTCAGCTCCGGTCCAAAGAAATACCAACTCAGATCTTGACAATAAATTGTGGACAAATTGAAATGAGGATTAGAGAAAGCCAAAGGTGTCACTGCAGTGGTAATTCATTGATGTGACCTCTGCACTTGTTTGTTTAACTCAAAACTTCAAAGCAAGGCATAGCATGGAAGGATACAGCACAAAAGACATGAAACACTAAATACCACTATCCTACTATGAAAGACTGGACATATCTTGTTGCTAAAACAATCTCTCCATTATACTTCAGTTTTTAATCCCTGCATTTCCCAGATTTTGTCACATTCTCAAGAGAGTTTGTAGCTTTTACAAGTTTAATTAAGTGGGGCAAGGAGTCAGCTTCATATCAGCATCTTGGAAGTTTTTTTCCCTTCCATGTAAACAAGACTTTTTGGCATATTTTCATTTGCTGTCTGAATCAGGCATTTTACTTGGTAACTTTTAGGAAAGAGTAATCACTAAAATACTGGAATAAATATTAGTGGAAAGAGTTACTTGTAAAGTCTGATTGGAATATTTCCCAGTCATTGACACTTATTTTAAATAAGCAAATTTAATATTTTTAGGGCTTTCTATATTCTCCTTTTAAAAGTTGACAGAACCTATTGCCTACACAGCTCTATTGCAAATTGGGCTCGTTACTCACAAATTAATATAATTTATAGCATTGCTAGTACCTTTTGTTCTAGCCCTATATTAGAATCTTTCCTTGCAAGGACTTATGCACAGTGTTAGCACCAGGACATAATACTAAGCACATGCTTAGTCTTTGAAAATACCATTTCAGAATCAATAAATACAAGAGCTGTGCTAACAACTGATTTTTCAGTTTGATGGCTGTGGCTGTTCTCCCCTTCCAGCGGAGTGGCCTAACCACTAGGCTACTGTGACTCATTCTCTCTCTCTGGTCCAATGATTATTTAAGTATTTTATATAAAGTGGAATAGCATCAACAGGAAAGAATGAAACAGCTACACCCCAGAATACCCACGCTTAGGGATACCCTCTGGAAGAGGGAAGACCAGGATTCAGGTGCCAGCACCAGGGTGGAGCTTTGAACCTGGTTCTCACATTCCAGGTGAGTGTCCTCCTACCCACTAAGGTGTAAGGGAGGTGATAACGGCCCCACCTTCTCATCACTTTTGCAAATGGCATCTAAATTCCCTTGTGAATCTAGACCCCTCTCCCCAATCAAAGCATTTCATTTTGATAATGTTGAAATTATTTGTTTAGACACTTCCAAACATTTACTGTTTTCATTTCAGCTAAAACAATTTGCCAAAATAAACACAAATTTGTGAAATATTTCATCAACCCGAAACTGCATATTTTTAGTGAACAAAAAGTTTTGCCTGCCAAATTTCAGCTCTAATGATGACTAAGATTGGACTTGCCTTTCACCTTTACAAAGACAAAACTCCCATTGCACTGATAAAGGCTTTGCCTGAGTACAGATGACAGGATTTGGCCCCTAAACACTTGATGTTTCCTAAGTTCCTCAAGAAGCCATGAAAAGTGGATGTTCCATCTTGTGATGTAACCAAAACTGGATTTTTGTTCACAGAAATATCTAGAGCCTAAACCCTGCTCTTTCTTGCTTGAGTCTCAGATAGGGTGACCAGACAGCAAATGTGAAAAATTGGGATGATGGTAGTGGGTAATAGGAGTCTATATAAGAAAAAGAACCAAAAATCGGGACTGTCCCTATAAAATCGGGACAGCTGGTCACCCTAGTCTCAGAGGAAGAGAAGGGTAGGGAGAAGGGAAGTGTAGCCATGCACCCAACAACAGAACTAGCCTCAAGTCCAAGGTACGTTGACTCCCATTAGGGGAGGTGGGGAAGGATAAGTGATAAGATGCACATGGTTACTCCTGTTTTCCAGTGTATAATACACAATAGCACATATGCGCCATCCAGCTGGAGGCCTATCCACACAATGCTCCTTTCAAGAGGGGGAGCAATGATAGCTGCAGTAGCTGAGTTGCTCTCAACCACCCAGTACGAGCACTGCATGAGGGCACCAATGAGGTGAGGAACAGAAACTCCATATCTCCCCCATGAAGTTCCCACCATTCAGAGTCAGTATGGTCCAGAATGATACCGGAAAAACAAGGCAAAACCACACATTAATTTCTGCAAATTAAGACAACCTTCCCAGCTGTTCCTTTCCCATATTTTTCTGGTCAAGGAATTTAAAAAAAAGGGGGGGCACATGAAAAGTAGGATATGTTTTCATCTCTTTCCCTTTGGCTATAATTAAATTTGCTGTCACTTCAGTTTTTACACTCTGATATTTCATGTGCAATATATTTCTACTTTTAAAAGAGTTCATCTTATTTCTGCTAAACACTGGCAGCTTTAAAACAGCTTTAAAGGCAGGACAAGATGATTTATGGTCACAGTCACAAACCTATAATTTAGACTTAAATCCGTTCATCTTTAATGGCTATGTTGGTATATATCTGAGTTTAGTTTTATCCCTAATAAGTGAGGCTTAGAGGGCAAAAATAAAGACTAGCTTACAAAAAATGTACATAGCAAAGCTACTGTTTTATGGAATAATTTATTAGTAAGAGAGGTAAAATTTCTTCATATTTAAATGCTTAAAAGAGATTATTTTATGTGCAGTTAGTGACATTATGGGTTTAAATAACTTACCCAGCATTATTTTCAGTGATAATGTAATTTCTCCCCCATGTCTTTTAGTTAATTACATTTTTAATAACCCCTTTGCTCTATTTTGTGCTTTCCTAGGCTTTTCCCCAATTCAGCACGTGCTGTCATTAACAGCTCACCATTATATCTGCAATAGAATTATTGCATTTGATGTTCCTGGACTTAAGTAATTTCTTATGTAAAAATCCAGGAGTACAGGGTTACTCGCTTTTCATGCAACCTCTGGAAAAGGTAGTGGAATACTTTATGTCCAGTGCCTCATATACAGACTGGAAGGACAGAAGTGAAAAAATTGTGCTCTGCAGACCATGCTGAGCAAAACCTCAAGAGTTTTTCTGAGCACCAGTTACGGGGAAAAGACTGCATTCTAGAACTAGCAATGGGAACAACATCTCAAAGAATCCATGAGACACTTCTTAAGTGAGAAAGCAGTTCAACACATGGAGTAGTCTGCAGAAACCAAGGAGATACAGATCCAACACAGAACCGAGATCTACACATCCCCTATATTTTGGTAAATTCAATAAGAGCCAAAATTTGTGGCTCAGGCCCCTCCCTATTATTAAATCACCAGGAATCTGATGCAAAGCCATTGAACTCAATGACCTCAATGAGTTTTGCATCAGGCCAAATGGCAGAAGATCACATCTACCAGCCTAATCCATCTGTGTGGTAACACAAGAAAAGAATTTACAGAATAAATACCTTATTGCAGTTATCCCATGTTATTCGCTTACACAGGAAATAATTTTTGTATGTTAGAGCATAAATTTAAAAGTCTAAAAATTCAGCTATGCCATCCCCCTTAAATATTATCTTTATAAAAAGTTGCCAGTTCAAGTATGTCAAACCACAACTGAATCAGAATCCCATTTCTAACACGCCTAGACATTGTCGCCCATGTCATTCTAATCATGCCATTCCTCTACTCCACTTCCTCCACTGGCCTTCTATCTCTTTCCACATCAAGATACAAATTCTCATCCTTACCTTCAAGGCCACTGAGAGAATACTACATCAACTCAAATCAGTAAAGGGCACGCCATTTTATAAATTAATACAATTAATAGGCCTTTACACAGGCTAAATTCCCAAGGAATTCTTCGGGACTTGTGCCTGAGTAAGGACTGCAGGATCATGCCCATTCATGCCCAAATGCTAAGAGATGTCATTAATCATACATATACAGTTGACTGCCATCTGACAATTCCTGGTCCCTTTACCTCACATTCATCTCCTCTCAATTGAGTTTCTTCTTCATATTAGAAGATTGCTTGTAGGAATCATAAAAAGAGGATGGAGGGAGGGAAATGAAGAGGCTTTTCTGCTAAACACAAAAGGATTGATATGGAAAAAATAGCCGAACAACAAGAAGTTTCTCAGTTCATTGCTTAGGAAGGAAGGAGGGACAGATACAGTTTTAGAAAAATCAGGCAAGATTGTCCATGTTAGCATTTCTGAAATACTTCAAAAATGCCATATGTTGCATTCAACATATTCCAATTTTTTTAAGTAAAAGAGGTCAGATTAAATGCTTTTCCTAAACTGGGACCACTCAGACCTGCACACCTTACATATTTCTCTAACCTTCCCTACACTGATTTCTCTACATAGCTTCCCATCTTGAACCTTTATGGAAGAAAAGTCATATAGAATTTAATTTTATTGAAGCCTATAAGCTTCTTTACTCATTTAAAAAGATACAGAATTTAATAGACAAGGAGATCAATTCATAGGTATTTTGTAACCATCCTGTAGAATTCTGTATCAGGGACAGAATTCTCTATAAAAGTCTATAGGATGGTTAAAAATTCTACAGAAAAATTAACAATTATTAGTTGTTAATAGAATATTTTCTATTAAATGCTATGGGACTTTCCATAAGGAATATATAATGAACCTAAACACTTCTCATAGTGAAGAAACAACTACTACCAATCCTGTTTAAGAGTATGGGGAAATGAATATGCAGATACATAGTGCTCACCATATGCCTGTACCCCTATATTTCACAGCATACATCCAATGCCAAGTCTACAAGATTTGTAGCAGCCTCCATCAGGCAGCGTGTGCTACTGCTAACTCTAGACATTTCTTTGCCCAGCAGCAAGGTGCTGTCATCTTTACTCCCTTTTCCCTGATCATGGAAAGGACTCTGCTGCCCAATCCTACCCTATGTATACATATTACATCTTGTGCCTGCTATTGCTTTAGCTGCAAGTCCACCTCAGGTTGTTACAGTAGTGAAATAAAATTTACAGGGAATTCTAGGGAGAATAATAAGATGTTAAAGGAATGTTTTCTCAAATGGCTTCTGCTGGATCAGAGACTAGATGTTTATTTGTTGTACCAACTGTAAAAATGCTTCCTTGTAAGATTAAGTCCATGAATATTTGCAGAGCTATCTAATAATTATGTGATCATATGGTGCTTGTTCCATTCTATATAAAGACAGAGGAAGTTCTTCAGTATGCTTTTGCAACCCACATCATTTGGTTTATACATGGAATAATTAATACAGTTAAAAGAAAAAAAGCCACTTCAGTGAGTCGTCTTCATTTAGATGGTAAATTTAGTTGCAAGAACTACATGTCTCTCAACTTATTAGTGGCTAAGAGATTTAAAAATCACATTAATTGTACTATAAAACTCAAACTTATTATGGCTTGCATGATATCTCTATTTTCCCTAAAATGTGATTCTGAAATAAATGGTCACTTAATTGCAACACTGAATATGTGATTTTGATCAAACATCTAAGAATGATAAACACAAGTTTTCCTTTACAATCAATCAAATCAAAGATTTTTAGTATGGTTCTAAACTCATGCTTCAGGCCATTTGCCAACCCATTAACTGATGCGGTAGTTTCCTAATGGGCCGTAACTATCTACTGAAGAGTTTCTTGCAACTAGGCACTGTCACAAACAGGATACTGGACTAGAGCGACCATTGGTATCAATGGTATGACAATTTCTATGCTCCCTGTTTAGTTGGTCACAGAACTGAGTTCTCATGTAATAATATGCCATACAATATCATGCAATATTGCACAGTATTTCCAATATGTAAAAATGTGTTGTTTGGGATCCCTTCTTATATACCAGAAGAGTAACCTTGATGTGACTCACATCACCATTAGAATCAATGACATTTTAACATTTAATATTTAATCGTTAACATTTTTCATTAAATTTTGTTATCACTTTTCTAACAGATATAGCCTGGAATGAAAAAGTTTTATTAAAACAAAGTTGATGAAAATATAAAACATTATTATGTGGGAGAGAAGGGATTTGGAAAATACCTCACTGAAGCTGGTGGATGTAACAGCCGCCTTTCAAGAAGAGTGTGGGAATGAGGGAATAGTTAAATGCTCCTTTGTTTAGAGATAGCAAAAATGATAGGAGCCACCACCCAAAACACAGACTACATAGATGTAAGGCTGCTTAGGAATCTGAACTATGCAGGCTGAACACAAACCACCAGCTTCAACATTCGGCACTAGAGCTGTTATAATTTTTCTAACAAAATATGACAAAATGTTTAAAAAGTCATTGACTGCTCATGGTGACATGAGTCACTTTGAAGTTACTCTTCTGGTATATTGGAAAGCATCCCACACAACACATTTTTACATATTGGAAATACTGTGCAATGTGCCATGATTGTGTGCATGTGTGTGTGTGTGTGTGTGTGTTTGTTTTATAATATAAAAATAGAATGAGAATTACATCTTCTCACCCCCAACTTCCAACCAGCTGTACTAACCACAGGCCACAAGCAGCACATATTCAAAGTCAACAGTTCACAAACATCTTGCAAGATGAAAATTGTTCATCCAAACTATTACACTATTGAAACATTCTCAGAACTCAGGATCACTTTGTGAACAATGGAAATGCAGAGAGACAAATAGCTAAATTCACTCAAAATATTATTTGTAACGACTAACAAGACTTGTTCTAATCAGAAATTACTCCCCAATTCTTGGAGATCTGATCTGACAACTAAGATATCTAAACACACATGCTTAAGTAAACTGGTATCCTGCCTGGCTCAGGTCAGAGCAGTAGGATACATTTCTCTGTAGCTTTCTTCTGGTGGAAGTTAATCCTTGGAGAACCGCCACTATTAATGTTATTTATCATATCAGTGATCCAGGAATTGACACCTGGTAAACTGTACAAACCACCTTCTTTAACATGTCATTTATGTAAAATAATGCAAAGACTAAAACCGCTAGTAATAAATACTAGCAGCCACAGGTTATCTGCAATGACTAATTCTCTTGATCAATACTTGTTGCATTAATTACCATTCATAGCTATTTCTTCTGACAGTTGCCAATACTAAGGCACAAATCTCATGTCCAGTGCCCAGCTGAATTAACTGGGCTAAGCAATGGAGATCACTGCAGATAGAAGAATTCTGTCCCTGGGCACGGAGTAGAAGCAGACGCCGTATATTCTCTGGAGTAGTCTCCGTAACCTTTGCACTCACCAACTCTGCAGGAAGAGAGTGGAGGGATGGCCACAGATTCAAACAGCGTGGAATTCTCCAAGCCCCATCAATCCACATGCCATACCTCCAGAACTTCAACACACATTCCCACAGGGTGCTGCACTGCCAAAATTTACAGTTTATTACATCCGGGCAATGACTATCACAACGTCACACAGGTATACCTGAGAGCACAATTTCAATCTTTGTGTTTTATTTATTATACTGATTTTTCAATGTCTTTAAAATCATGCTTCACAATTGCATTTTAACTATCCAGTACTACGAGCATTTTTGTGGAGAAGTGTACACTTGATCAACAATGGGCCTGATTCTCCACTCCATTATAGCAGGTAACCATTCAACCTGAGCCAGAGTAATCCATGTTCTTCAACAGAATGGAGAATCAGGCTTAATAACTTCAAATGCAAGAATCAACATTTAAAGAAACAGAAACATATGAGTAGTTGACAGCACATTTAAACTGGTTGTTTCATTTTGACACAGTACTGTTTTAGAGGCATATGACTAAATGACGATGTCTACAAAAGTATCATATTCTCTTAAAAATGCATAATGCACAAAGTTAATTCCTCAGATGGTGTAAATCACTGTGCCACTACTGATATCAATGGAATGTCACTGATTTACACCTGTTCTGGATCTGGTACAGCGTCTTGTTGCTTACAGCCAAAAACAGGGAAAACAAGCAGATCTGTGCATTTACTGAGAAGAGAATATGGGAAGCTGATTCAGTGCTGCTAATGTAATGTACAGGGAATGGAGTTAGAGATAAGGGAATGTTGGTTCTGGATCTGGTTTGCCACTGACCTTCTGTGTTTCCTTGGGAAAGCCATTTCATTTCTCTGTTCCTCTGTTTCTCCTCTTGTCCTTTGTCTGTCTGTCTATTTAGAAAGAAGTCTCTTTAGAGCAGAGACTGTCTTACTATGTATCTGTACGGTAGCCAACACAGGTGCCCAAATTTCAGCTGGAGGTTCTCAGTGATTCTGGAACACAAGATAATAATCAATCAATCAAGTGCAAGTTAGAATTTTTTTTAATCCAACAGCCCTTTCATATTTTATCACTGGGAAAAGATTTAGATAAAGCCTATATGAGAAAATGCATTTCCTTGAGACTATGTCCATAGTACACGATTAAAGGGTTGCCACAGAAATGATTTTATATGAATGTTTACTCTGATTCAGTAAATACTCATGTGTAAACATTAAATAGCAAATTCCAAATATGAATTGGTCCTTGCAGGTTTGGATTATTCATTAATGATTCAGAGAGAATGTATATTGATAAAGGTGCCAATTTTGCTCAGGCTGAAGAGGTTATTATAATTAATGTTTAAAAGAGTTTTAATTACTCAGATGTTGCACATTGCACACTTGTACTAAACAAACTCCATCGAAAGCCCATGTGAAGTGTGGAATGCTTTTGTGAATGTAGCCTGCATGTATGTTAAGGACCCTTATCTAGTTTTGTCTTCTATGCTGCGGTTTGCTTTCCTAATTTCATTATGTAATGCTCCAATCTTGCAAATATTTATGCGAATGCTTAGTTTTATTCACATGAGTAGTCCCATTGATTTCAATGGGACTACTCATATGAGTAAAATTTAGCAGGTGCCTAAGTGTTTGCAGGAAAGGGACCTGACTAGCTTACTGAAAAGCTTTTATTCTTCTGGTACCCCAAAACTTCTCTCACATTTTGTATTTCATCATTAAGAAATGTATTCAAGTAATATTTCACCTAAATGCTACATACCTAGAGTACAAAAACTGCCATTGCTGTAATTCATTATTACTTTGTACTGTTAATGGAAATGTACTTGCACCAAGTAAAAGCTATATTTAGGTCCAAAGGTTCTCCAAATTTGGAAGTGTTCGAGTTTGGGCTGTCAGTTTAGGCCCATTTCTAAAACAGTAAACAAATTAAACAGGTGTTGGCTTATGTTGGACTAAATGTCAATATCACAGGAAACTTGATACACAACTAACCAATATCTATTCATTGGCCACCGCAGGAGACAGGGTAAAAGTCTACTGGAGGTATGGCGTTTGCTAGCTAAGACACTGTTATATTATAATGCACAAAAGAAAGTATACAGTATGTAATGGTATGGTATAATCCATTTGTAGACACCAGGCAAGAAATGTATGTGCATCAAAAAATTCTTTTTATCAAATAGACATTCACAAAAGAGCACAAATCAATAGAGGCCTTAACATTTTGTGCTGTAAAATATACTCCATGCAGAAGCTATTACTTCTCCCATATTTCATTAAGCTCTTAGTCTTCAGAGCTATTCAACCGACTTGTCCTTAAATTACTATAGCATAAGCCACAGAAAGCTAAAAGTCTATTCTATATTTCCTGTCTCTTCAATGTAATTAATGACTGTTGGCCAAATTGTGAGAAATTGTTCCCATTTGTTCTCCTAACAGCAAATACAATTCTTTCTAATGGTTCACAGGTTATTAGATCACATTACCAATTCCTTCAGAAAGCACTTTTTAATCTATTCCAACTCTCCACTCTTTGCTATTGCTTGGCCATCATTCAAGACCTTTGTTTTAATAAAAGTTCTGTTATCTCTCTAACCTCTAAATTGTTCTGCAAGCTAATTAATGGGCCCTAGGGGATAGTATATATTCCACAATCATAACTATTGCTTGGGACGAACATCTGAGACTATATGGGTAAGAGTGATTCCAAACCAGATGGTAAAAGCATTATTCTTTTGTTTTACATTTTGACAGTGTGAGTCTCTCAGTTTATCACTATGATTAATCAAATACCACCACAGCCAGGCTACTTGTATTATTCTTTACATTTTAAACAGAACAGATGTTTTTACAGGAATAACAATATCTGGTTATTAAACTTCTCTTTTGTTTGTTTTGCATACAAAAAGTTTCCATCTTTATAGATGTTTGCAGTGTAATATATCCCCATTCTCTGTGGCAGATTTGTTATCTTTCAGCCAGCCTGGTGGGTTTGGATGTGTCTATAGAGATAATGCTGGTGGGAGAGACATTATTTCACACATGCACTCTTCTGTAAAATCCTTGGACATTAAAACACTGTAGTTAGTACGAGTTTGGAGCCTGTCTGGATACATACATACATTTAGTATGGCAAGTTACTTATTGCTATGAGGAGGTAATTCAGGAAGGAAAAGGAGACAGAGAGGGACTAATAACACTCCAGAAGACCAAAAGCTTTCTCCCGCTGCCAAAAGGCATCCCGATCTGTACAAGTCAGTTGTGCCCCTATACAATATGTGCAGTATTTACTACATATATTTTTCTTTTTTATTTTCTTTCCCCTCCTTCTGCTTTGCTCCTCTTTCTCTGCCTGTTTGATTCTGTAACAGCTGTCTTCTTTTGTCCCAGACTCGCCTTGAATATGAATCAAACTTTCCAACCCACAATGTAGGTTTACTCCTCCTTCATACTAAACAAATAATCACCAAAGTGGGACGATCTGGCCATGATACATACATTTTTTTCCACAACTCCACCCGGGTCTGTTTCCCACCCACAAAATAAAACAAAACAAAAACCATTGTTTACGGGGGCAGCACATTTTCATATATGGTCCCTCTGTTATGCATTCTCCCCCTTCTTCCCCAGGCTAATTTCATACCTTTTCCTGGACCATCACACACACATTATCCTCATCAGGCACTGTTTAAATTTCCCTTAAGTATGTTGATTGATTATACTTTTAAAATGACTTAGAGTGGATATTGAGGCCATTTATTTCTCCAAATTTTGCCCAAGTCAGCTTTCCAGTACATGAGGAAAGCGTCTTTAGCTGTGATACATTTGTCATTTGGAAGCTTTTCTAAATTAGATATGTATTGTGTTCTGTGAGATAGGGCAAATGCCTGCTTTTATTTCAACATTTGTTAGCCACCTAGTGGACCCAAAAGAGAACTCTCATGACGTGAGTGAAGGAAGCTATTGTAAGTAATTTCCATTACAATTCTGGAATATTGAAAAGTTGTTAGATACTATGTGGCGTGCTTTTGAAGATCTGGGTTTATGTGGCAAATTTAAAGAACTGTTACATTTAAGTTCACCAGCCCCTTCTTATGTCCAGGAAGACACAGTTCCCCAAAGAAACTTGTTCAAGTATATGGAGGTAAAGGAAAATCAGGTTCCACCATATAGTTCAGAGGTAGGCAAACTACAGCCCGCAGGCCATTTTATTTTAAGGTGGTCTGCAAGCTCCTGCTGGGCAGTGGGGTCAGGGGCTTGCCCCGCTTTGGTGCTCCAGCCAGGACGCAGGACGCAGGGTCATGGGCCACAACACGTGGCTCCCAGAAGCTGCAGCATGGCCCAGCTCCAGTTCCCACCCACTTCAATGGACCAATGGGAGCTGCAGGGGTGGTGCCTGCGGATGGAGCAGTGTGCACAGCCGCCTGGCTGTGCCTCCATGTAGGAGCCAGAGAAGAGACATACTGCTGCTTCCGGGAGCCACTTGAGGTAAGCGCCGCTCGGAGCCTGTACCCCTGAGCCTCTCCCCATGCCCCAACCCACTGCCCCAGTCCTAATTCCCCCCCTAACTTCTGAACCCCTCGGTCACAGCCCAGAGCACCCTCCTACACCCCATACTCCTCTTCCCCAACCCTACCCCAGAGCCCACCTCCCAGCTGGAATCCTCACCCTCCCACACACACACCCACTCCCCCACCTCAGCCTTGATACCCCTCCCACCCTCCAAGCCCCTCAATCCCAGCCCAGAGCACCCTCCTACACCCCAAACTCCTCATCCGCAGCCCCACCCTGGAGCCCACACCCCCAACCAGAGCCCTCACCCCCTTCCGCACCCCAACCCCAATTTTGTCAGCATTCATGACCTGCCATACAATTTCTATTCCCAGATGTGTCCTTCAGGCCAAAAAGTTTGCCCACCCCTGATACAGTTGTTAGAAACAGCGGGTGGTATTTCCTGTGCATATTCACATCATGACTATTTCTTATCAACAGCTGTCAGCAAATAAACCTTATTACTGATGGAAGCACAGTACAGAAAGACCAATCACAGAGTTGCACGAAGAACTGCAGTCAGGGAAAAGCTGAAAAACAAAGATAATTGGTTTACAAGTTCCCAAACAATTGAGCTTTTCCACGAAGAGCAAACATCTGTTCCTCTAATTTGATTTAATTATTCTGCCACTGCTTCACTTTTACAACAAAATCTGACATAGCATATTATTATACTCAGACAAGCATGATGAAGGAAGCCCTCCAGAGCAGAAAGCAACAAGCCAAACACCACCACACACACACACGTACACACTTACACACCTCTACTTTCTGATGGAAGGCACTGGAGAAGTGCAAAGTGCTTTACAACCATTAATAAATTAGCCCTTGCAGCATCCCAAAATAAATATTTTCCTGGTTTATAAATATGGCTATGACATCCCAAGGTCACAAAGGAAAACTGTGGAAGAGCCACTAATAGAACCTACATCCCTTATGTCTCAGAGCAGGGTTTTAAGAACATGATTCTCCATCTTTTGACCAAAGTTTTGATATCATGTGTGAACAACCAGCAGTGTCAATAACAGGGCCGTACTCTAGCTGTGAACAGGTGTCAGAGGGTCAGAACCATGTTGCCCATCCCATGTTGCTAAATGAGAGGTGGTGAATCTCAGTATAAAGTTGAGACCCACTGACTGATATGAAAATAAGAGAGAATTGTTTTTTTTAAAAAAAATAATGAGAACTAAAACCAGAAACTCAGAAATGGCCACTAAAACCCAACTGGCTTCATGCAGAAATCCAAAAGCCTCTGGCAAGGAAATGAACCTGGCATTACCAGACGTCCATATTTAAAACAATGCATGCCAATCTTCAGTTCTAAACCTCTAAGATTCACTGAGAAGTGGGGCTAATTTCTCAAAAATTGAGGGTATTTTAATCTAGGGGTTTGGTTCCGCACTTTAGGGTGTATCTAAAGTGTAAAAAAAGTTCTGCAGCAGCGAATCTTGGAGCCCAAGTCTACAAACTTGAGCTCCTGGGGCTGACATTATTGTGCTAAAAACAACTGTCAGGGTGGAACTTGGGCTGAAGTTCAAGCTATTTTTAGCGCTGTAATGCAAGCTCCTGCAACCCGTGCATATAGACTTGGGCTCTCAGACTCGCTGCCAACAGGATTTTTGTTTGTTTGTTTGTTTTTCCAGTGTAGACGTACCCTTACAGACATAAAGGCATGTAATAAAGTTCAATCTGGATCTGAATTCCCTCTAAGTTCAAATGTGTGCAGATCTGGTTGGGTTCATTTCTAACTAAAAGTATATGAATTTAGCTACTTACTGACCCTGGGCAAGTCACTTGCCCCTCTCTGTACTTCAGTTCCCAGTCTGTAAAATGGGGATGATTGAGATCTATGTATAAAAAGCATAATGTTGGTGCTAAATATTATTATTACTTAACTGTAGTTCTTCTTTCTAATCATGGTAATACAGTACTATCTTAGTTTTCTGAGTTTTCATATTCAGGAAATTACATGATCAGAAACTGTGTTATAATCATTGCAAATTCCCCCATTTATATATATAAAAAATTCTATGTTCTGTATACATACATGAGACCCTGTTCTAATTATAAGTATTACAGAATCTACCTCTTGCAGAATAATTGTGGTACAAAATCTAAGCCTTCATTTTTTTAAATTTATGTTTTGTAACACCTTTCAAAAACAAACAAAGCATAAATAATGCAATGATGTAAAGTATCAAAGGGGTAGCCGTGTTAGTCTGGATCTGTAAAAGTAGAAGAGAATCCTTTGGCACCTTATAGACTAACAGACATTTTGGAGCATGAGCTTTCGTGGGTGAATACCCACTTTGGATATTCACCCACGAAAGCTTATGCTCCAAAATGTCTGTTAGTCTATAAAGTGCCACAGGACGAAATGATGTAAGTATCTGAAACAATAGCTCTGAGAGATTTTTTAACAAGTGACTTGCCCAAGGTCACTAAGTAGCTACATTCTTTTAGTTAGAAATGAACCCAACCAGATCTGCACCTTTGAACTTAGAGGGAATTCAGATCTAGATTGAACTTTTCTGAAACCGGCAAGAGGGGGTGAGTCTCAGTGAGCAAGAATGTCTACACAGCTATTTTAGAGCTGTAGTGCAAGCCCCCTCATTGGTTGTTAACAGGGCCAGTGCAACTATTAGGCAAACTAGGTGGCCGCCTAGGGCACCAAGATTTGACTGAGCCAAAAAGCAGTGCCCAGAATGTCTGGGAGGCTCACCCGGAGCTGTGGCTTTAATCAGCTCCAGCTGGCCGGGAAGTGATGTCCTTCCTCCTCCATGCTGCGCTGCTCCCTGCTGCTCTGGCTCTTCTCCAGGGCCCCCGCCCTTGCTCAGCCCCACCCCACCCCCACTCCCCTGAGCTCTGCAGAAGGGCCAGGCCTGCACTCACCAGCAGGGGGAAGTGCAGAGACCCCTCCCCGAGGCCTGCCCCCCCTCACAGAAGCATGGGGCCCCCGAGGACCCTTCCCCAGTGGAGGCCTGGGCAGAGAGGCGGGCGTAGGGCCCCAGAATATCTAGGGACGGCCCTGGTACCTGCTACCTTGCCCCACATCCCCTGCCTCCAGCCAGCACCACACCCCCTGCCCTGCCCGCAGCCAGCCCCATCCCTCCTCTCTAGCAAGCCCACCCCTGCTACACCCCCTGCCTTGCCTCCAGCCAGCCCCACACTCACTGCCCTGCCTGCAGCCAGCCCCACACCCCCTGTCTCCAGCTGACCCCTGCCACATCCCCTCCCCTGCCTGCAGCCAGCCCCACACCCCCTGTCCCAGCCAACCCCTGCCGCACCCCCTGCCCTGCCCACAGCCAGCCCCGCACCCTGTCTCCAGCCAACCCCTGCCGCACCCCCTGCCCTGCCCGCAGCCAGCCCCGCACCCTGTCTCCAGCCAGCTCACCCCTGCTGCACCCCCTGTCCTGCTTCCAGCCAGCCCCACACCCTCTGCCCTGCCCGCAGCCAGCCCCACCCCCTCGTCTCCAGCCAGCCCACCCCTGCTGCACCCCCTGCCCTGCCTCCAGCCAGCCCCACACTCACTGCCCTACTGGCAGCCAGCCCCACACCCACGTCTCCAGCCAGCCCCTGCTGCACTCCCTGTCCTGCCCGCAGCCAGCCCCACACCCTGTCTCCAGCCAACCCCTGCCGCACCCCCGCCCTGCCTGCAGCCAGCCCCGCACTCTGTCTCCAGCCAACCCCACACCCCCTGCCCTGTCTCCAGCCAATCCCACACGACGTCTTCAGCCAACCCCACACCCCCTGCCCTGCCCGCAGCCACATCTCCAGCTAGCCCCTGCAGCAACCCCTGCCCTGCCAGTAGCCAGCCCTGCATCCTGTCTCCAGCCAACCCCACACGCTGTCTTCAGCCAACACCTGCCCTGCCCACAGCCAGCCCCATACCCACGTCTCTAGCCAGCCCCTGCCACACCCCCTGCCCTGCCTGCAGCCAGCCCCGCACCCTGTCTCCAGCCAACCCCACACTCTCTGCCCTGCCTGCAGCCAGCCTCACACCCCTTGCCTCCAGCCAACCCCTGCCACACACCCCTGCCCTGCCCACAGCCAGCCTCGCACCCCATCTCCAACCAATCCTTGCCGCACCCCCTGCCCTGCCCGCAGCTAGCCCCACATCCCCTGCCCTGCCTTCAGCCCTGCACCCCGTCACCAGCCAAACCCTGCTGTACGCCCTGCCCTGCCCGCAGCCAGCCCTGCACTCCCTGCCCTGCCTCCAGCCCTGCCCCTCCAGTCCGCAGCCAGCCCTGCACCCCCTGTCTCCAGCCAACCCCTGCCACACCCTCTCCCCTGCCTCCAGCCAGCCCCACACCCTGTCAGGTTATTCATTTATTTTCATTAAATATGTAGACTAAATAATGAAATTAATAAATTTTCAAGTCGAACGTGTATTCATTCTAATAAACAATGCCATATTATGCATATTCATTTTTGAAAGTTTATAATTGATGCTCTGGGGGGGAGGGGTGGTGTTGGTGGGCACAAAGTGGAAGTTTCGCTTCGGGCGCAAAGTATCCTTGCACCGGCCCTGGTTGTTAAGCCTGATCATGATAATTTTGAAGCTAATATCAACTATTTTGCTAATACAATAATGCCAGCTAATGCGTGTGCCCCTCCGCCCCCAGTCACCTCCACAGTCTTCCCATGTGCCAAATTAAAACCACCAATTATATCCCTATCCAGCTACCAAAAATGTCCCGCTCCCCCCGACATGCCTAATGCATATTACATGCAGCTGTGTGTGGATATACACACTTTAGCACCTTGAACTTAAAACATTTAAAGGACAAAATATAACATTGACATTAATATAAAAACGAAGACCACAAGGTCTGTTGTACTGACTGGATTGTTTACGATCCTATTTAATTGAATAAAAACCTAAAGCTGTCACAGAATATCCGATACGGTCAATACAGTGCCTGAGAAACCTGGGGACCTTGCTGCAGAACCTACATAAAGCTTGCTGCAGAGTACTTGTAACCTTGATTTAAGGTCCCAGATGCCAAGCAGTAAAAAAAAAATTCTACCAGTGATGCAGTTTTTATCCTTCTTTGGTGCATACCATTGACTGCTTGGCAGTTATTGCCTCTGGGTCTTCTGTGGGACGTTGGACTAGTTCTAACATCTCCTCTGGATGCTGTTTTCTTATATTAACCTTCGGTTCCCAAAAGATCATGTTGTTATTCATTTTCTGAATCAACCCCCATCGCATTCTCTTAGGAAATCCCACACAGTCTTTGGTATTAAACAAAGGAAATTGTTCACGTCTTCTGCATGAGCTTTCCTTTCCGAATAGATGAGCTGACCACATAGCACGATCTGGCCTGAACACAGTTTTCATTGACAAATACACGTGAAAGGCAAGAGGTCCTCTTCAGTGGTAAATCAAAAAATTAGGAGCTTCATGAACTCTCTTAGTCAGCAGGACTGCATTTTCAGTTCATTTATAACAGATATGGGTTTAATTATAGGACCACATGTCTGGGATTTGCATGTTAGTGAAACTGGCCATGCAGTAAACATCAAATGATTTCTACTTTTTTTTTATTCCCCAGAGAGAAATTCTTCCCAATCTGTCCAGAAAGTCTCAAACTAGAAATCCTCTTGCTATCCAGTCCAGAGTAAATGAATAAGAAGATAACAAGTATGGGTCACTAAGAGAGACTAGAGACTCTTTGCTCTTATACAGATGCCAGTCATTTCTCAGGAGGTTTGGATTTTAATGTTTCATGGAGAAATGCTCCCTCCTCTCTCTTTTCCTGAGAGGGAAGACCCTTTTGAAAGGGATTAGCTGCTCTGATTTACTCAGAAATCCAAGTTAAATCAATTCTAAACAAACAGAAACCTCAATTAGTTTTATTATTAAACCAACAGGACAGGGCCGCGCAGAAGATTCAGGGAGCCTGGGGTCCTCGGCAGTGGGGGGCCCCCGCTTCGGCGGTAATTCAGGGGTGGGGGTCCTGCCGCCAAAGTGCTCTGAAGACCCACGGCAGGGGGCCTCTGCCACTGAATTACTGCCAAAGACCCGGAGCGGAAGAAGCTCCGGGGACCTGGGCCCCAGGAGAGTTTTCCGGGGCCCCCGGAGCAAGTGAAGGACCCTGCTCCAGGGGCCCCGAAAACCTCTCGTGGGGGCCCCGGCAGGGTCCGGGGCAAATTGCCCCACCTGCCCCGCCCCCGAGTGGCCCTGCAACAGGAAAGCAAAAAGGACCTGCTCATCATTCAACAAAAAACAGTCTTCTGATGTGAAAATCTGCCTTCTGGTTTAACCTGCTCAATTCTATTCTATATTTTGTTACTGGGGTTGAACTGTTGTAATAAAGCTCTGGTGCTGATCCCGATAGGTTCTCTGCACACAAATCTGTAGAAGCTGAAGAGGCAGTGTGGCCTACGGTTGCTAACTTTCTAATTGCACAAAACCAAACACCCTAGCCCCAGCCCTTTCCTGAGGCCCATCTACTACTCACTACATTCCCCCTCTCTCAGTGGCTCACTGTCACCCACCCTGTGACGATGTGGTTCTGGTGGGACCCAACTGAGAGTGCCAAATCAGGACCAATTGCTCAAACAGGGCAGTCACAGCCCAAGGCTGGGGTTTTTCCACCTCTAAGGCAAACCAAACCAGCCAGACAAAAGACTTCAGTTTCACCACTGGCTAACGGCTAAGTCACACAAGCAATTTCCTTAGACACTCCAGTCTCCCAGTATCACACCAGTCCCACACGTCCTGGGATGAAGGTTATGAAACCAACACCCCAGTAAAAGAAAAGGTTCTCTCGATCCCAAAGGACCAAGCCCCAAACCCAGGTCAATATACCCCTCGATTTACCCACAAATCACGCTGTTGCCTAATCCTTTAGAATCTAAAATCTAAAGGTTATTCATAAAGGAAAAAGATAGAGGTGAGAGCTAGAATTGGTCACAAGTGAATCAATTACATACAGTAATGGGCAAAGTCCTTAGTTCAGGCTTGTAGCAGTGATGAAGTAAACTGCAGGTTTAAAATCCAGTCTCTGGAGAACATCCCCCGCTGGGATGGGTCATTCAGTCCTTTGTGCAGAGCTTCAGCTTGTAGCAAAGTCCCTCCAGAGGTAAGAAGCAGGATTGAAGACAAAATGCGAGATCAGGCTTCCACCTTATATGACTTTTCCAGGTGTAAAAACCTTCTTTGTTCTTACTGTGCGAAAGTTACAGCAAAATGGAGTTTGCAGTCACATGGGCCAGTTTTCTGCTCACTCCAGTGAGTCACAGGGCGTATCCGCCTTCTCCGATGGGTCAATTGTTGAAGTTGATGGTCCTTAAGGGCCATCAAGCAGGCTAAGCAGAGCTGACACCAACTGTTCTGGGTGTCACCAGAACTGCAGCACCAATTTAAAATACAGACAGTACAACAGCCATTATTCATAACTTCAACTACGAAAATGATACAGACATACAGACAGCATAATCATAACCAGTAACCCGTAACCTGGTCTTAGACACCTTATATGACCCCCTTTACATAGGATTTGGTGCCACTACAGAACCTTGGTTGCAACCCATGTTCTATATGATCCCAGTTTATATCAATAACGTCACACACCCTCACTCACTTTCACTGGGCTGGGGCAGGAGGTTGGCGTGTGGGAGGGAAAGAGGGCTCTAACTGAGGGTGCGGGCTCTGGGATAGGGCCAGAAATGAGGGTTTCAGGGTGCGGGAGGGGGCTCCAGGCTGGGGCAGGGAGCTGGGGTGCAGGAGGGAGTGAGGGCTCTGACTGAGGATGCAGGCTCTGGGATGGGGCTGGGGATGAGGGGTTTGGGGTGCAGGAGGGGGCTGCGGGTTGAGGTAGGGGGATGGGGTGCAGAAGGGTGTAAAGGCTCTGGATTGGGGGTGCTGGCTCTGGGATGGGGAGAGAGATGAGGAGTTCAGAGTGTGGGAGGGGGCTCTGGGCTGGGGCAGGGGGTTGGGGTGCAGCGGAGGTGAGGGCTCTGGGGTAGGCTCAGGGATGAGGGATTTGGGGTGCAGAAGGGGGCTCTGGGTTTGGGGGGGTGCTCAGGACAGAGGCAGGAGGTTGGGGCTCGGGGCTGGTGAACAGTCTTACCTTGGGTGGCTCCTGGTCAGCAGTGCTAA
Organism: Chelonoidis abingdonii; assembly: GCF_003597395.2. Lineage (NCBI taxonomy): Eukaryota > Metazoa > Chordata > Testudines > Testudinidae > Chelonoidis > Chelonoidis abingdonii. Next base: position 20,191,775 of record NC_133769.1, on the reverse strand, counting down.
GGCTGACTGGCTCTGCACTGTGCCCCAGAAGTGGCCAGCAGGTCCGACTCCTAGGCGAGGGGGCCTGGAGGCGCCCTGCACTGCTCTCACATGCAGGCACCACCCTCCCCCCACTCCCAGCTTCCACTGGCTGCAGTTCCTGTCCAGTGGGAGTGTGGAGCCAGTGCTCAGGGAGGGGACAGCGCACCGAGACTCGTGGCCCCCCTACCTAGGGGCCGAACCTGCTCACCACTTCCGGGGCACAGTGTAGTGCCAGGACAGGTAGGGACTAGCCTGCCTTAGCTCCACAGCACTGCCTCCTGGACTTTTAACAGCCTGGTCGGCGGTGCTGAATGGAGCTGCCAAGGTCTTTTTACGACCAGGCGTTCTAGTCGAAATCAGACACCTGGCAACCCTAATGTGGCCTAATCAATAAAATTCTGGACTGGGATTTAGAAGGCCTAGGATCTATTTCCAGTTTTGGCCCTGGCCTCCTGTGTGACCTTGGGCAGTTCACCTCAATTATCTGTGCCTCAGTTTCCCCATCTGTATAATGCTATTGCCATACTTTGGACAGCACTTTGTGATCTATGTTGAAAAGCATATAAGACCTTGGGTATGTGTTATTATTAGTTAGTTAAATGGTGCAAACCATTGGATATCCTTATTTTGATTTGAATGGCTTATATTGGTTTAGCTCAGAGGTCCCCAAACTGTGAAAAGTGTCCCCTTAGGGGAGCATGGAGGACTGTTCAGAGGAAGGGAAAAGGGTGCTGCTGAAGTTTGGGCCAACCCGCATGGGGAGCTGGGAAGAAGCACCAACCAGCTCCACTCCTGACCCGGATGCCAGCCCCACACTCGGGACCCCGGCTGCTGGCCCTGTGCCCAAGGCTCCGCTCCCAGCCCTGCACGCAGTACCCTGGCTCCCCTCCCCCCAGCTATGGCCACAGCCTCAGTCCCCTAACCTCTGCCTGTGTTTCCCCCCGCCCCAGCCCCAGCTCGAGGGGGGAGACGGACAGGAGTAAGGGGGACACAATCCTGAAAAGTTTAGGGACCACTGATTTAGCTTAAGCCTGTTCCTAATTGACTTAAACGGAAACAAGCTTGATTTAAACTGAAATAAGAGTGTTCACGCAGTCTTTGGCATCTGTTGAACTCAATTCGTTTGAAATCACACAGTTACAGTTAAAGCAGTGCAACTCTGTGGGTATGTCGACACTTACCATTTAAAGTGCACAAAGTCCCTTTTTTGCACTAAAACCACAGGAGTGTCTACACTTGTTAATGACTTTTTGCAGTGTTTTTTTTTTCAGAAGTTTCACCACAAAAAGAAAACCACAAGAGGCATACAGCTCTTACTGCTGTTCTTTTTGCGCTGCTGTGAAAGTGAAGACACGTTCTAGCAGTGTAAACACCTTTTGGCCTCTGGAGGATATCCCACAGTTCCAAAAGTGACTACTCTGGCCAGCATCTCTGCTGCTCTGACGCGTGGATATATGTGGCGCCCATCCCACCTTAAGAGTACGTCCAGACTACCCGTCGGATCGGTGGGTAGTGATCGATCTATCGGAGATCGATATATCGTGTCTTGTCTAGACGCGATATATCGATCCCCGAACGCACTCTCGTCAACTCCAGAACTCCACCAGGGTGAGCGGCAGAAGCAGAGTCGACGGGAGAGCCGCAGCCGTCGATCCCGTCCCATGAGGACGGGAGGTAAGTCGAAATAAAATACGTTGACTTCAGCTATGCTATTCCCGTAGCTGAAGTTGCTTATCTTACATCAACCTCCCTCCCTGCCAATGTAAACCAGGCCTAAGCCCCGGGAAGTTTGAAGCTCCCTTTCTCTTTGTTTGTTGATGTGGCAGGGAAAGCAGCCAGACAGCAGGAAGTTTTAAAAAACATGTCACAGAAGAAACAAGGAAGTAATGGTGCTCCTGAGACAAGAAGCAGGGCAGCACGGGGCACTGAGCAGGGACCCAGAATGCCTTCCACTCTCCCCCACATCCCACAAGACCTATCGAGAGAGCTGCACTGTGGGATAGCTGCCCTACAGCACTGATCTCATTGGCAAGGGAAGTGCTGGTAGTGTAAACACCTTCTGACACCTGAGGAATTGAATGAGTACACAAACCAGCACTTTCACCAGTTCCCTATCACCGGTGAAACTTACAGTGCAAAAACTCTGTAAGTGTAGATATACCCTGTGTGTAGACCAGCCCTGAGACCCCTAATGCCTTCATTCAGGAGCCTTGACTAATTAACTCCTCCCTCTTTCATCTTATGTGAATATGGGCTGCCAGACATTGCCATAAGGGAGTTAACTCCCTGTCTGTCAGATCGAAGGTAAAATCTCTGCACCATGTCATGGGAACATGCCAAAGCTGCAATGTATGTTTTTTTTTAAAGAACGGTTTTGAGGGAAACAGAAAAACTGAGCTTGACAAAGAATAACCAGGAAGCTGTTCCAGACATGGGGGAACGGCATCATAAAAAGGTGCAAAATTTGCAGAGGATGAAGGAGGCAAAGGGAGCAGTCAGAAGAGAAGCACTGCTGCCTTCAGAGAGCATAAAGAGGTGACTGAGGCAGAAATGTAACCGGGATGGACATGTGAAATTATCTGAAAGTGAGGAGGAGAAGCTTGAAGCTAATGTGCAAGGAGATAGGAACAAGCAAGACAGGAAGAAAATCTTTGCAGCTGCATTAGGGATGGATTGAAAGGAAGCAAGAACAGAGAACAACTGAACACACTGGATAATGCTCAGTCAAGTGGATTGGGAATTTTATCTGAATTGTTCCCCAGTCATAGTCCAAGATCCTTTGATCTTTATCTTTTTAAAGTGCTCTCCTTTGGTCAAGCCTCCAAGAAACAGCACTGATGTTGAAATGACATTCCATTCCATTCTGAAGTATTAAAAGTAACTTTCTTTCACTTGGTTTTGTCAAATCCATGAAACATCGACAGAAACTATTCTCCTTCAGCATATGCAATCGAGTAAATCTCTTTTGAATCTTTATGCACTGCTGTGGGTTCTTTCACTATTAATGACAAGTGTAAAGTGATATAGTCATGGCAGTGGGCTACACAATTTCTGTACACTCTAAGTTAAATCTAAGGTCATTCTCTTTGCCCCTTTCTGTGTTCAGTGCACAGTTAGTGAGACCCATCCCAATCCATTACACTGTTTTTCTATTGGGAATTTCCTGTTGATGTGTTATATCTCTCCACATACCCGCCACTACACAGAATAACTATGTAAATGAAATACACGAGAGACAACCCAATCCTGCAATGCAGTAAGTATTTTCTACAAGACATGAAAGAATTCCGTTGAAGTCAATGACTTTCCTGGGACTTTGCCTGAGCTAGAACTAAGTAAAATATGAATAGAGGCTTCAGGATTTGTATATATGTTAATATTTTTCCTTAACTGCATTACTAACAACCTATGCCCTGATCCTGCAAACATATATGCATGGAATACTCAAATTGAAGTTAATAGGGCTACTCATGTATGTAAAGCTAAGCACATGTGTAAATTTTTGCAAGCTTAGACATTAGATTAATAAATGTGAACATTTTAAAAATGAAATTTAGTTTCATTCATTAAAAAGACTTTGATTAAAAAATATTTACTATACAATCAAATCTACTGGACTTTGAGACTCTGGTGGAAAGTGAAACACAGAGAAATGAATGCCTGAGGCTCAAAAGAAAACATTGTGCTGGCATAGCTAGTGGATTCCCCTCTCTATTAACTACATGCATTAAAACAATTTCTTTAAAAAAATAAACAAAAAAACGCACAACCTTTTAAGGTGAGTTTGACTCTTCCAAATGCACTAGTAGAGGAAAGAAGTAGGATGAAATGAAGACCAAGACTTACACTGCTCCACTTGCACTCGCAAACACCAGCTCACAACTATTAACTCCTGTGAATGAGAACAGCTTTGCAGGAAACACCAAGTGCAGGACTGAAACAGAACAGGATGTCTGTTGTCTCTGAAATGTATTGCACTGAATTTGTTCCCTGCAGTTCAGCGTAGGGTGACCAGACAGCAAGTGTGAAAAATCAGGACAGGAGGTGGGGGGATAATAGGAACCTATATAAGACAAAGCCCCATATATGGGGAGTGTGCCTATAAAATGGGACATCTGGTCACCCTAGTTCAGGGGAAGAGATTACTTGAAATCTGGAGGGGAAAGGGGAGCTTGCACTCCCCTACACACGGTCACTAATTATTTCATACTGCACCCAAAGGGTTGATGACAGCTTTCTCTTCCCCTCAAATCCTAGCCTTATCTTAGGCTCCACATGAGTTTCCTGCAGAGAAGCACATTGGTGGACTCCCTCAGTAGGTTTGCTAAGATCATAGCAGTGAATCCTTCCCTGCCATGCCTTTCCCCAAACAGTAGCAGTACAGCCTCTCCCTGCTGGTTCCCTTTTGTGCTACAATGAATGGGGTAATAGTGAGAAGGAGGAGGATGAGAGGCGACTGCTGAAACCAACACAAGATTGACATCAAGTGGCTAGAGGGCAAAATAGCAACAAAAAAAATCCCCCCTCCCACCCTCCTACCCCTGCTTCTTCCAGGTCAAAGAGCAGAGAAGCATAGCAGGGGTCAATTTCTCTGTCCCCCCTCTTTTCATATGCCCCCATTGAAGGGGACAAGGAATTCAGCTGGAGGGAGAATTCCAAGCACTAAGATCCCAGGAGAAAAAGGATAGCAAAGCATGGCTTTAGCACTTGAACATGTGCTAGTTCACAGACCATGCCTACGGGGTCCATGAAAGGTTGTTGTTACCATAGAATAGTGGTCAGTAGAACCCTGGGGGTCCACAGACTATATCTAAGATTTCCAAAGGAGTCTGCACCTCCATTCAAAATCTTTTAGGAGTCCGCAAATGAAAAAAAGGTTGAAAACCACAAGCTTAGACAAATAAAAATAGATTATTTTAACAGTATAAATACAGATAAAACAGACTACTTCTGCGGCTTAGATAGACAGATACATGTTGGATTGCACTGCAAGAGTTTATTTTAAGGTTGGTGTCGATTCCTAAATTGTTAAAGTATATTAAAATATAACAAGCTAGAATGCACTATATAAATATCTGAAAGTACTAAAGGGGCATTTGGAGTCTGGGCAAGAGGAATATCTTTGGATATGTCATCAATAAGTTGCCTCCGTGAAAATGAATTTCTAGTGACAGCTATATCACACAACCCCTGTGAGCAAAATATTCTCCGAATTTCATTCTTCTTTCTTGATCAGTTCAAGACATGATATTTATCCCGTTAGCCTCCATCATAGACATATAGACACAGTAAATATATGGTGCACATCTGCTATTGCTTCAAATTCCTCAAATGAATAGCAAAACATTGGCAATCTCTACCCCATGCCAAAAACAAAAGACATTACTCTTCATTCAAAATTGGTAAAACTTCCATAGATATTGAGGGGATTTTGCACAGAGATTGAGGGCAGTATGTGTTACATGTGTTGAAAGGTTGTCTTTTGGGGGGGCCATTAACTTGGCCCCTTGTAATTCGCTATGGACTGATATGGGGCAGACACACATTCTCTTCTTAAGAATGATATTTTGAAAAATGTTTTTCAAACTTTCCTTCAATTGATTCATCATCCTTTTAAACTGAAATACAAAGTTCTTGAGCTGTTAAGTCCAAAACCCTGGAATCCAGTAATTTCAGAAGACTGGTGTAAGTTTTGATTCCTTTGCCAGCTACTCTTTTAAGTTTATTGCCACTATACACTCCACAACTCACCTAGGTTGGTGCATTTTAGATATGTTATTTGAATCAAATCATCCTATTCTCTTAACAAGAGCGATTATTCTTCTGTTTGTGAAAGAGCATAATTTACACTTCTCTTGTTTATAAAAAAAATAATTGGAGATACACCAATCACCTAGAACTGGAAGGGACCTTGAAAGGTCATTGAGTCCAGCCTCCTGCTTTCATGAGCAGGACCAATTTTTGCCCCAGACCCCTAAGTGACCCCCTCAAGGATTGAACTCACAAGCCTGGGTTTAGCAGGCCAATGCTCAAACCACCAAGCTATCCCTCCCCTGTTACCTGCTCATTAAATATTAATTCTGTGAACTTCATTCTAGGTAAGTTCCTCTCTCTTTTCCTCTTTGAATAGTGCCAATTAAAACCAACAGTTAGCTCAGTGCATTATGTTGCTTTGTGTCTATGCCTGCACATGTAATATCAGCTTAAAAAGAAAAAGAATGTAGCCTAAAGCATCAGATTCTGATTTGTGGTATAATGGGTACTGATTGGAACAGTATTATAGTAACTCAAACCAACCATATTGTTGGGATCTGGTTGCTACAGTGGGTAATAAAGCAGTTTGGGCTATACATTTAATTTATAAAACAGCAAGTGTTCTACTTGAGAACACATTCAGTACATGTTTTAAATAAATCATGTACATGAATATAATTTGAGGTATGTATGAAAAGTTCCAGTCATCATGGTAAGCCTCTGGTATATTGTCATTCCGATGTGCTAGGATTTTGTGCACACAATTTATATTAGCATCTCAAGAAGTAATCAAGTCCAGCCCACTGCGCTGAGGCAGGGCCAGGAAAACCTTGAGCATCCCTGACAGATCTTTGTCCAACCCGTTCTTTAAAACCTCCAGTGATAGTGATCCCACAAGCCTTTTGTCTCTGGAACACTTTTCCAGAGATGAACTTTTCTTATAGAAAGATGTTTGTCACATCTAACCTAAATCTCCATTACTGTAGATTAAGCCAATTGCTTCTTGTCCTAACTTCAGTGGACATGGAGCACAATTGATCACCATCCTCTTTACAACAGCCGTAAACATATTTGAAGACTGTTATCAGGTCCTCCCTCAGTTTTCCTTGCTCAGTACTAACACACCCAGCTTTTTTAACCTTTCCTTATACATCAGGTTTTCTAAATCTGTTATTTTTGTTGCTGTCCTTTGGATTCTGCATCTTTCTCAAAGTGTGGCACCAAGAGCTGAACACAATATTCCAGCTGAAGCTTCACCAGTACTGAGTAAAGCGAGACAGTTACCTCACGTTTGACATCCAGCACTCCTGTTAATACACCTCAGAATGATATTAGCATTTCTTGCAGCTGCATCACACTGTTGACTCATATTCAATTTGTGATCCACTATAACCCTTACATCCTTTTCAACAGTACTACCACCTACCCAGCCATTCCCCTTTTTATAGTTGTGCATTTGATTTTTTTACTTTCTATTACATATAGTGTATTATTTTGCACTTATCGTATTCAATTTCATCTTGTTGAGTCAGTCCAATTCAATTCTCCAGTTTGTTAAGGTCGTTTTGAATTCTAATTCCTGTCATCCAAAATTCTTGCAACCTCTCTCATCTTGGTGTAATCTGCAAATGTTACAGGCATATTCTCCACTCCATTATCCAAGTCATTAATAAAAATATTGAATACTACCAGACTCAGGACTGACCCCTACAGATCCTCACTAGATGTACCCTACCAGTCTGACAGAGAACCATTGATGAGTACTCTTTGCATATGATCTTTCAAGCAGTTGTGCTCCCACCTTATAGTAATTTCATGTAGAAGGCTAACAAGTGACTGATTTCAGTGTATCAGTACCTACATGGGAACAAATATCTAATAATGGGCTCTTAAGTCTAGCAGAGAAATATAATATGATCCAATGGCTGGAAGTTCAAGCTAGACAAATTCAGACTGGAAATAAGTGTAATTTTTTAACTGTCAGAATAATTAACCATCGAAACAATTTATTAAGGTCCATGGTGGATTCTCCATCGCTTTCAATTTTTAAATCAAGATTGAATGTTTTTCTAAAGGATATGCTCTTGGTATTATTTTGGGAAAGTTCTATCGTCTGTGTTATACTGGAGGTCAGACTAAATGATCACCATGGTCCTTTCTGGCCTTGTAATCTATGAATAAAGGTGGATGTGGTCAAAAAGAACACCATGAGAACGATAAGAATAGATGTCTTGATATTCTGTTCCTTAAACATTTGTCATGATCAAATCGCTTGTTTGAAAATATAACACATATCGAGATGGCTATTTTTTTGCTCTACACACACCCCTGAGGGGAAAGCATGGCTAGTTGGCTGTATTATTTTCCTTCACCTAACAACTTCACAGAAAATTTCCCCAATTCTTGTCTCTGGCCAAGCTATGGATAGGACCCAAGCCAAGCACAGGACCCAAAGCAATGGGAGGGAGAAATGTGATTTTTCACCACGTTAGCATTCCCCTGATTCTGAGGCAAGTTCAATTGCCATCATAAGTTAGCACAGCCATAACGCGGCTCGCTCCTATGCTGAGCTGTCTGTTGCCCCAGTCGTTCCTTGGGTAAGGTGAATCGGGGTGATGGCTCTGGATCCCACACTTTGGGGGGCTCCTCGGGTCGATGAGATTGGCTGGCGTGATCAGTCTCGGAAGAGCCAAATCTGTCACTTCCGTCCCCAGCCCTGCACCCCCTTAAGGACAGCACAGGCCCCAGCCATTTGCCCTATGCCTGGTGTCACACTGCCATAGATGACTCGTGCCTCCTGATGTTGGGGGGACACAATCTAAAGGGGAGGACATGTGTCTCCTCTGCCTAGCAACCCCTGTGCCCAGACTCGGGCTACCGCACTCTCCTTGCCCCACCAGAGTTACCTGGTGGGGGACTCTGTCCTTCTCCTGCTGTGGCTCCTCCTCCCACTGGCACTTTCAGCTGTTCTCCCTGGCAGCTAGGCCCAGCTGGGTAGCGGGACAGAACCGCTTCTCACATGGCTGAAGTTGGCTGCTTCGGGTTGCTGCTCTGGGCAGCTCAGCAACTGCCTGAGAGAGAGCCTGGCTGGAGAGGTGGTGACAACTGCCCACTCGCCACCCAGGCCCAGCTGCCAGGGACAGGGACCAAGCAAGCTGGAAACATGTCAGCGGGGAAAGGGGACTCTGGTTCACTCAGCCCCTGTCCTTGGGCCCAGACCCAGCTGGGCCCAGACACGAGGGTGGTCTGCTGTCACCACCTCCCCAGCTGGGCTCTCTCTCAGGCAGCACAGAACAGCGACCCAGAGTGCTGGCATGATAAGTGGCTGGTCCCACCCCTTCTGCTCTCCTCCCGGTCTCTGCTGCCAGGGACAGGGGCTAAGCGTGCTGGGAAGGTGCAGCGGGAGAAGGACAGAGCCCCTATCCCTCCCCCGTGGCAGGTCAAGCAGAAATCTTATGGGGCACTTGACCCCATATGTCCCCCTATGCATTGCCTGTGCACACTGCCTCGTATGGGTCACAACTGAGAATGCCAAATTCAGGACAAACTGCTAGGAACAGGGCAGACACACCCCAAACTGGTGGTATATTCTATAACTAGATATCCCCAAGCCAGTAACAAAAGTGAGATCTTGTATCACCACACCGGTTAACAAGAAGCCAAAACACAGTCCCCTTAGGCAACCTAGTCCCTGTCTTACCACCTAGACAACTGGACTTCTGCAATAACTTATTATTAAAACCAGAAATCACATATAATAGGTTCCTGCAACTCCAAGGAGCTGGCCACTCACCCCAGGTCAATATATGCTTTAGAACTTACCCCAAAGCCATGCTGCAATCAATTCCTTTAGTAACTAAACTAAAGGTTTATTAATAAAAAAAGAAAAGAAAAGAAGAGAGTTATGAAATGATTAAAAGAATCAGATACATTACAATCGATTTTCAGAGTCAGTAGGTCAGTATAATAGCAGTGATGGTAAGTCTGCTAGATTGCAATAAGTCTCTCCGGGTCACCCAAAATATTGAGGGTCATCAGTCCTTTGTTCAAAGTTTCCCTGTTGTTGGAAATCACAGTCCAGAGAAGTAAAGCAGGACTGAAGATAAAGAATGATATCACAGTGTGCAATTTCTACCTCTAAGTCCAGGTGCATGGAAAGTCACGGGAACTAACAAGGAGTTCTGGGTCACATGTGCATTGCTGAGTCCTGAGGCATTCATTGCCTACCTGGTGCCTGAAGAGACCTTGGGAGAGGTCCCTGGACGAGCTGTAAGGGACCATCGAGCAGTCTGGCTAGCCTTTATGCAAATCTCTTTTTGGGGCATCACCGAAAAAAACATCATATTTAATATACAAAGACATAGCAAATATTCGTAACTTCATATACAAAGATGATATATAGATTTAAACAGGATAATAATACTTAGCAGTCTATAACTTTTCCATTAATACCTTACAAGGCATTCTTTATACAAGATTTATCATAGCTGTACAACAGTGGTGATAGATGAGTGATGATACATTAGTGTAAACATGGTCACCTTTCTTTTATACAGAATCACACCAGGGACTGTGGGTTGGGGTACTATAGGACCAAAATGCTATCTCTAGACCACATAGTAATTTCTACTATGTAAGGGGAATTGCCAGCTGGCCAGCTGTGCTAGCTTTACAGACCTTTTGCCTAGCAGTATAGTGCAAGGAAGCTAATTGGAATAGATAATAGGGCCCTCATAATTTTATAGTTAAAAGAGCAGGAAGCAATCAACCTTATAGTATTCTTTCATGATGCAGCCTAGATGGTGTCCAGACAGGATCTCATATTTAAAAAATTAGTACCATTCAACTATGAAATGTATTTATCCAACAGTTTTTTCACTCCACTTTCTATGGAGCTTAGCAGTCAACACTCAGATAAAAGCATTAGAGCAGGAGTGGGCAAACGTTTTGGCCCGAGGGCCACATCTGGGTATAGAAATTGTATGGCGGGCCATGAATGCTCACAAAATTGGGGTTGGGGTGTGAGAGGGTATGAGGGATCTAGCTCGTGGTGTGGGCTCCAGGGTGGGGCCAGAAATGAAGAGTTCAGGGTGAGTGAAGGGGCTCCAGGATGGGGTGGAGGGGAGGTGCAGGATGGGTGAGGACTCCAGCTGGGGCTGTGCAGCTGAGGATGAGGGGTTTGGGGTGTAGGAGGAAGGGAGGGGGATCAGGGCTGGGGCAGGGGGTTGGTGCACAGGAGGGGCAAGGGCTCTGGCTGGGGGTGCAGGCTCTGTGGTGGGGCTGAGGATGAGGGGTTTGGGGTGCAGGAGGGTGCTCCAGGCCGGGATTGAGGGGTTTGGAAGGTAGGAGGGGGATCAGGGCAGGGGAAGGGGTTTGGGGCACAGGGGGGATGGCTCAGAGATGCAGGCTCGGGGAGGTGCTTACCTCGAGTGGCTCCCTGAAGCAGCAGTATGTCCCTCCCTTTGGCTCCTACGTGGAGGCGTGGCCAGGCAGCTCTGCTGAGCAATGCCCTGCCCACAGGCACTGCCCCTGCAGCTCCCATGGTTCCTGGCCAATGGGAGCTGCGGGGGCAGCGCTTGGGGTGGGGGAAGCGTGTGGAGTGGAGCCACCTGGCTTCCCCTACACATAGGAGCCAGAGCAGGGACATGCCATGACCCTGGGCCCTGCTCCCCGGATGGAGCGCTGGAGCGGGGCAAGCCCCAGACCTCGTTCCCCAGCGGAAGCTCGAGGCTGGATTAAAACAAATGGTGGGCCAGATGTGGCCCTTAGTTTGCCCACTTCTGCATTAAAGTATCCAGAGATCAGCCATTATTTGGTCAGCTATTAGGGGCCTATTTTTAAGAGTGTGAATATGTGTTAAGTCCTGACATAGAACAGCCTTTGTGACTGTACTTTTGATGCTCCTGGACTGGGACAGAGAAAGAGCATTTAGTTCTTTTAGGGCCTGATTCAAAGCCCATTATTCCCATTGACTTCAACGTGTTTAGCACTAGACCCTTCATAATTTATGCCCTGCTTCCTGCCCCTCTTCCCCCATTGTCATTCAAAGTGAGTTTACATCAAATATAGAAATGAAAAAAACCCACATGCAAATATAGTGTAATTAAATCCCATTAGTGTTTTGTCTATGAAAAATGTCCCCAAACCTATCTTGGGAAGATCATTTAAACTGCAAACCTCCTGGATATGCAGTATAAATCTTACATAATTTTGGACTTTACTGTGAATAATGTAACAAGCTACATTAAGCAGAATGCAAAGCTACAATGAAATCTTTCAAAACTTCAGTAGGAAAGACTCAGCTAAATCAATGGATAATCACATTGAAGCCAGGAAAGATCATTCTTAATGTGGGATGCCACAAAATGCTTCCCAACATCACAATGGCAGTCTATGTGTTGCTTTTGATCTTCAAGTAATCTTTACTTTGCAGGGGAAAGGATGGAAGAAGAAAAGCCTAAAGCAACAAACTGTGCCTTCAGCTAAAGCAACTTCTTCCACTTCTGGCACAGTAGCATTCTAAACGTCTGGAACTATTTTTTTGAAGCGTTAGTAAATGAGATTTATTTCTTTTCTTCAGACAACTTTAGTAACTCATTCCTTTCTGTGGATATACACAGCTCCTAGTGCTCTGAGGGGAGGAATGGGAAGAGCATGACGGAATGTTTTTTTTAAATGGATTTGTCATGAATGAGTGCTAGATGAAATAGCACTGAACAGTGTGAAACAAGTAAAACCTGGAACCAAACTCAACCCCTTTTTAAAGGGGTTCAGATTTGGAGCTGGAAGTTGAATTGGCTAAGCTGAATTTGGGTGCTTATATGAACTGAACTGATGAAATATTTGAGGTCCCCATCACTACCTGAGATCAGTTCATAAAATTACCTTTACCACAAACACATGACCAAATGTGACACAACCCTGACCAAATGACTAATCCTGACAGGCCACATACAGTACATTAGCTGTTATCCCTCTTGGCATTTAAGCAGGTTTGACACACACTTTATGAATCAGATCCTCACACAGTGTAAACTGGGATGGCTCCTTTGAACTCAGTGGAGCTATACCAGTTTATGTCAGCTGAGGCTGTGGCCCTCTGAGTTAGAAGGTGGATGTGGCTGGCTTATGCCTCCAGGGGGCATGGATATTTGTATATCTGCATATAGTACGGTAAATTGCTAACCATCAAACTGATTTTATATCAATGTTAAAGACCAAGCTTAAGGGTGTTGCAATAGGCCTGCAGATTATTTCACATTCCTTGAATTGGCTCTGACGGGCTACAAAGCAGCAGAAAACTGAAGCCTAGGAAGCCCCCAGAAGTATTTAAATATAACTATATGAAAAAATGCTTCTCTTTCGGAGAGTGATATTTTTTTCATGATATCCTGGTATGACTCCATTTCAGTTCAGTGCAGACTGTGATCGCTACTGGTTATGACCATGAAGGTAATATTACAGCCTAAAGTGACCTTAAAAAGTTAAATACAGAGCTTGAGGTTCCAGACTCTTTGAATGCTATGATAGAACACAGACTAACACAGCTGCTACTCTGAAATCTGTCATGATAGAACAGGAATGTCATGTTTACGTTGTGGCCAAGTGTATTGTACTATATATTTTCTCTTCTGCTGTAGTTTAGTAGAGAGATATCTATCAAATACAATGCAAATTAAGTTATGTGATTTCTTTTTCTTACTACAGGACCCAAATCTTTCACGTTCATACCAAGCAGCATGCCATGTATATTCTCTCAATGCTATAACAGAAAGACACTAACATGCACAGTGAGCCTGGTGTATAACTGAATGTCAATCTTTTTACTGATTTCAGTGGGCTTTGGATCAGGCCCAGCATACACAGATACAAGTACAGGAAAAATCCTTGTGTAGACTATAAAGCAATTGGACTCTGGGGAGAGAAAGTGACCAGGGATACAGCAGTCTGCAGAAAAGATTTATCAAATATGAGTGGCTAAATTCCCATTTATCGGAAGGCAAAAGCCTTTCGGTCAGACAGTGGATGGTCTGCCTCGCTCAGGATCAGGCTCTTTGTGAGCATTGCTGGTTTGAATCATTCCTTTTTTTGTTTCCCAAACCTATCAGAAGGCATTAAAGTTAAGATTTATCACTCCAAAGAACCTTTTTTCTTCCCTTTCTCCATAGATATAAACATCGGCTCAACAAAATATATTGATGTTTGCCTTGGCGACAGGGCAAACTGCACTTTAGAATCTTTCAGTCCCTCTCTAAAGCAATTTTCAGGTGAAAATTTACAGGTGGCCTGTGAAAAACACAATTGTAAGGTTTTAGAATGTCAAATGTGAAGTTTTCAAGACAGTACTAGTTGTAAGATTTCCTGTGTACATTTGACACATTCTTACTTTCCCACTTCTATGTTTCATTACACACAGAGTGGAAGAGATCCCTTCATACTTTCTATCTTCCTAGCAGTGAGTATATCTCAATGGGGTAATTTTCTTTCCATAGCTCTGAAGCAGACATTTGGAAGGAGCTCAGATTCAGTATTTCTGATTAAAGGTGATTCCTTGTATGCACCGCTGTCCATGCAGGATGTAGTATATGACTGAAACTTAACTGGTGCTTGTGATAATGAGGTGTAAGTGCTAAAAGATTATTACAACCATTAGCACAGTAGCCAAAAGATTTTGATACAAATACTATACTGTAATTAGAGCCAACATGGCACATTTTTGTGTCTGGAGTTTTGTCTCAAGATTTTCACTGGAGCAGATTTAAAAGTTTAATAGAAAATATTAAAGAAAGGTGATACAAAGAGTTTGATGTGTCAGTCATTGGTCATCGGGGGATGATCTGAGCTCACAGAGAGCCGAGAAGCGACATTCCAATGTAACATCTTGGCAACTATCATGTAAAGTAACAGAAGAATTGGAATCACTGTGTAGTGTGGTGCTCAGGAGGGCCTGATTAAACTCAGTGTGAGTAATTACAGGAGGCAGTTAATACAGGGAAACAGAAGTGTGCACTGGTTGGGACTGAAAACAAATGTCTGCTGCCCATTAAACATAAATGCTGTTCAGTCCATTATATTGACCAGGACAACATTGCTCTGGGTTAGGAGAACAGAGAAAGGAGTTTTCAGAGGACGCACTGCAGAAGGAAATCTGGCAGAAGGGCCTGAAATAACTCCATGTGAACTAACAGAACTGCAGGCGAATAGAGCAGCAAGGGAGGGGTATGTTTCCTTCCCCCAATTGCTTTATAGTCTACACAAGGATTCTTGAAGCCCTGCCATGAATTTATGAGCAGAACAAATTAGTTTGGCTTTAATGTGTTAGCCAAAGTGTGTTTTGAGACGGACATTGCCTGAAATAGTTAAAAATATCTTAGTTTCCAGGATCTTGAAGGGTTTCCCCACAAAATGTGCAGCATTCTCAACAAAATGTTGAGACTAGTTTTCTAAATGAAATGTGAGCTGAGTTTGCTTTTTGTTAACTTCCAGGACCCCCATAGTGTCTGAGCCATTATAACACTGTAAAAACAGAATAAACTTTCAGCCTAATGAATGGTCACATTGTGGGGAACCAAATGTTTCTGCGTTTCACATATGGCAGAAAAAACCCTTCTACTGAAACATGGCATCTACATTTTCAGCCACAACGAAGTGAGTCAGGACTGTGAGTGGCAGTTAGAATATAACCAATTTAGAGGTGACTATTCACTTCATAGGCTTTAGCCACAATGAAACAACATAAGCAGCAACAGGCAATATTTTTGTCCCTCTGAAGATGATATTGAGTCACATACTGGATTTAGGCTTTGTGGAAAGCATTTTTTTCCCCTAACATCAAGGAATGACAATATTTTGTTATAGCTAAATAAGGGCATGGAATTTATAACTAAGGTTTATTTTAGAGATGGGCATGAATAGGAAAACTCTGGTCCAGCTCCCATTCCGAATGTCAGTGTCTCATCTGTTAGAAAGGCAGCATCATTTCAGCCTTGACAGTGTTCTGCATAGCGCATTTACAATAGCTAATCAATCCAATGAAGAAGAAACTGATAGTATTGCTTATCAAACAATATATCTTTCTTTGTGCTACATTAAATGTTTTAGTCCAGAAACTGGAGCCAATCTTTTAAGAGTAATGAAAGCTGATTTACTTCTGAGGACAGAACAACACTGTTCCCTTGAACAGCAAACACTAACAATTATAAGGATGATAAAGATTTTGTGGAAAAAGTTATCGAGCCAAGGCACATTTTCGCAGCAGATATTCTGAGACATTTACTTATAGCTTTTGTAAACAAGGCCGGGCTCACACAGCTTTCTCATAGGATTGGGATATAATTGTTATTCATTATTTATACTATAGTAGCATCTAGAGGCTTCAGCAGCGGCATGCTGGCACATACCCAACCACCTGTGCATTGTCCAGCTCATGGCCTGTGGGCTGGATCTGTTCCAGCCTCTGTGGAGGTCACAGTATGACCCTGTGTGCATTGTATGAGTGAGGTCACGCTTCATGGAGGATGCCATTTTTGGACCGCCTAAAGCATACAAGTGAGTTGTTGTATGCCTTACTAAAATTGTTACTGTATACCACTGCACTTCAGAGAGGGATCAGGGTACTGTCTCACTGAACACACATAATAAATACACAGCCTCAGCCCCAAAGAACTGATAGTCTGAACATCAGAAAGGACCGAGTTTTCTTTCAGCTTAGAGAAGCATCCAAAAGCTCAGATTCTTATCAGAAGCAAAATGGTCTTGAAATCTTTTGAGAATAGACGCTTAGGAGAGTTCTAGAATCCCTTGTGTTTGGACTGGTTTTGAGTATTAGAAGAATATTTGTTCTCATTGTGTTCCTGCTTCTTGTCAGACTCAGGGGAGGCAAAAGCAAACAGATGTTGAGAAATAATATTTTGTTTACAAGTGGCAGTGTAATCCACATGCCTAAGAGGGAGATATCTCTTTAAGAAGTCTATAGTGAAGTGGGGGGCAGGGGGGAAGAAATGAGTTGTGTCTGGGCCACTGTTGCTAGGCAGCAAATGCACAATTAGCCACTCCATGCCCAGAAGTTTCTAGAATTGGGTGTGGTAGTTTTGGGCATGGTCAATAGGTTCCCTGTAGCTGGACTCAGTCTCCACTGCGGGCAACCAGTCCAGGCAGATGCTTTAGAAAGGGACATGTAACCTGGGTGGGTTGGGAGAAGCTGAGCTACTGGAGCAGAAAACAGTAGCTGTTTTGCCCTTAATGGTAAAGCATTTTGTAGCAGGTTAGTGCTATTGTTAACCTTCCAATGGGGAAGCCCTTGTGGTGTTAATGACAGAAACAGTAACTTGGGAGGAGAAACTAATTTTTCATTTTAATTGGATAGTCTGAATGTTATTTGATTTTAGCTAAACTGTTTTATTTGAATTGTCTCAACCAGTCTGGTTCACCAGCTCTTTTCATATTTACATGTGATGATGGGGAAAGAGTCAGATATTTTGCTGTTCTCGGTTTATTGCATCATGGGTATTTATTGGTTAGTTGACTAGCTGAGTGGTTTCAGCAGAGGATCCCAAAAAGAACCTTTTATCACAGGAAGAACAATACAAAGAGTGAATAGTGCTCCCACACTAAAAAATAATCATAATAAAAAAAAGTAAGATAACTGAAGTTTGAATTAACTTTCTGCTTATTTTTGAATATTAAACACAGAATACTCATTCAATGAGAGTCACAAACTCTAATAGCAATTAGCTATCTTTACCTATTTTGCAGTCTCAGTACATGAAGAGGCAGCTCCTGTCTATAGCACTCAAACACTGACATGAAACTTGAAGGCTAGTGGGAGAACTTTCAGTGTTCCTGTTTATTCTTGCCATAATCTGGTCAAGTTGCAGGCAGAAGTGTTTGTGGGGTTACCTGAAGGAGTGATGCCCCCCACTTCCTTCATGTAAGTAGATGGGAGCAAAAGAGGGTGTAACAAGGGAGGGAGTCATGGAAGGAGACAGCAGTAACTCTGTAGCATGCTGTTCTATTGTTTGGAGGCCACAGAAGACCCTCTAAAGCAAATACATACACTTGGGTAGGGGTTCTCAAACTGAGGGCGTGAGCTGTCAGCCTCCACCCCAAACCCAACTTTGCCTCCAGTTTTCATAATGGTGTTAAGTATGTAAAGAAGTGTTTTTAATTTAAAAGAGGAGGGTTGCACACAGGCTTGCTATGTAAAAGGGGTCACCAGTACAAAAGTTTGAGAACCACTGCACGTGGGTCTCTGTAGATCATAAAGGGTATGTTGGGATGGAAGCAAGTATGTAAAAGTGCTGTTCTCTGCATCCTGCTCTCCTCCTAACTTGGATGCTGATCCTGTTCTCCCTAAAGTCAAGTGGAGTTTATACATTGTGTCCGGTGGGACCAGGATCAAGCCCTTGGAGAATTCTTACTGGAAGACCCATGTGGGAGTTAGTGCTCTAGAACAAGCACTTACTCCCTTCTACCATACATATGGTTTCTACCATAGTGAACATGAGCAGTCTGGGTTGTAGCTGTGAAGGGTTCTTCTATTGATAGCATAGCTAATAAAGATGTTGGAGGACATCCCTGCACCTTCTATGCAAATATTCCAGCCTGCACCAATATAGTTGGCTTGCAGCCTTTTCAGTGCTAGTGTTAACAAGCAATAAAAGCAGCACAGCTGCACTAGTTCAACTAGTCTTCACTGTGCAATCCCACTCTTCTGCAGCAATGCTGACAGGTCACAACATTTTAAACCCAAATGATAGACCTCAGTGATTCAGGAGCCAAATTAGCAATCAGCATTACCCAAAAGAGACACAGTAGTGTGAATTCATTGTTTCATTCACTGTAGTGCTATCTATTCATATTTAAACAATATGACAGGGGAAATATGTAGTGTATATATATATATTATTCTCACAGCAAAATAACTGACCAAGTACTATTTCATGAACTACAATTGGTTAATAACATAGTAAAAACATCCTGATTGATTATTAACTTAGATTGGTTAGTAATTAAATCAAACAGTGTTTTAATTTCATGTGCTGCAAAGAGCTGCAGGCCACACATTAAAGAGACTCTTGTGGCTCCTGAGCCTCAATTTGAGTATCATTGCTTTAACCTATCTCCCTCCCTCCTGCCCTGCCCCTCATTTATTGCTGTTCCAGCAACACTGTGTGTGGTGTTCAGCTGCTCTTGACTCTCACAAGCATCTCTTCATCCCACCTTATTAAAGATACAGTGCATCTTAATACTATTATTTTTTTTTCTGTGTCACAGGATCGCTTAGAGGCACCAATGGGAGGTTGGAGTGCCATGATGTGAGGCATTGTACACTCTTTTGAAAAGGCAGTTCTTGGCCCAAAGAGCTTCTTATCTTCATTGATGACAAGATACAATAGCTAGGTAAAACATATGGTTTTGGGGGAGGAGAATATCTTCTATATTATGTACTTATGATGCTCATTAATACGGTATCTGAGCACTTCAGTATCTTTAATGTATTTATTTTGGACACTACTGGAAGGTAGAAAAGCACTATCTTTCTATAATACTTATAGAGCCCTCATCACCATAGTATCTGATATGGTTAGATGTTCAGTTGCATGTGTGTGTCCCTCCTGTGTGCTGCCCCAGCACTGCACAGACACATAGCAAAGCAGACCTTGACCACCTAATGACCACAAGATCTGTTTAGATACGAAAGCACCTGGCCAGGTTTACTGTCAACAAAGTATGGTGATAGCACCTGGCAGACTCTACACGGATACTAAGACGTGTATGCCCATGACAATGGACACAGCTCAGTGAATGGTGGGACTTTCCATTTGCCCCCTCACTTGGACCAATACACTCTCTCAGAGATACTTCTTTACACCCTGATACAAACAAGTTTCAAACTGCCCCTCTGATATAGTTAGTTACTGCCCCCTGACATGGCTAGTTATTACTCATCTCCTTGTACATGTTGGTTCGATTAAAACATCTCTATTAATCACACTGTCATCCTGATTTTATCTTTTAGGAGGAGTCAGTGTACTCTTGTTATCTTTGGGGAATGTTTTTGTACCATCTTTGATATTGAGATGTTCTGGTACTACTTGATATTGGGTGTGTTTGCTGAGTACTCTGTGCCTAGCACTTCTTAGAATGTGTTTCTGCAGTATCAGCCCCGTTCTTGCCAGATTCTGTGAACTTGTAAGCAGGCAGAGCCTGATGTTTGCGCACAGCCTGATAATTGCTCACTTATATATCAGCAAAGCCTGCCCACTACTTTAGCTCAGGCCTCATACCAGGCCTCTAATACAAGGGCTTATAACTCAAGCTCTCTTCCCACTACATGAGTGCCTCAGTCTTTAATGTCCTTATTTTCACAGCATTCTTTTAGGATAGGGAAGTGCTATTCTCACCATTCTACAGGTGGGGAGCAAAGGCACAGAGCCACTAATGGACTTGCCCACCATCAAACAAGAAGTCTTTGGCAGAGTAGGAAATTAAACCTGGATCTCCCAAGTCCTAGGCTAGTGCCCCTAAACATTGGACCATCCTTCCTATTTAAGAACACAGTAAAAAGAACATGCTTTGGCACAGAGTAGCTGTTTTGAAACTATTAAAGCCATTATTCAAGTAAAACTGTATATATAAAACGTTAAATTAGCCTTAATAATCTTACTTTACATTTCAAAAGAAAACATTATTTTTTTTAAAAGAGAAAATGCATCATTTATAATATTGTTCTACAATAAACCATAAAAAAGTGTCATCTCCTGAAAAATGCAAGTACAGTACAGAAAGTGAAGAACGGTGCCTGGAATTGGCCTGCGTGGGCATTTATATTAACTAATGTTGGTTAATGTGGATGGAACCAAACCATTTCAAGAACAGAGAGGTTCAAAGACTATTCTGTTAAGCTGTAGTGTAGGCCAGCCAACAACTACATTCCCCCATCCCATGTCCTTGGCAGTCTAATTGATGTGTTCCTGCATGTAAAATAATATGAATAGAACTCATTCACTAAAAATTAATTGAAGTTTCCTGAAAATTCCAAAAAGGTTTGGCAAGACCTACAACAAGTGAGAAAACAGAAGGAATGAAATGACTTGCCCAAGGTCATGTAGCAGGTCAGTGCCAGAGCTAGGAATATAATATCCAGATCTCCCAGACCAGTGTCTTATTTACTAGACTTTTCCAACTTTGTAGGATGTAAGAAAAATATTAGGTTGGAATAGATTTTGCAAGGCAAGGCTCTGATTTTCTATATAAAGGCAGTAACTCTGGGACCAATAGAAAAAAAACTCAGTACCTCCCTCCTTGTTCGGCATAACTGTTGGTTAATTGGCTATTTGCAAGTCAACCATCACCACATGGATCAGGCAGGGCTTGTGAGCTAATTCTGATCCATCACTACTCTATAGCTTTATTGGAAGAGTAAAATTATATTAGACCTGCATGATGACAGACTCTTTGACAGAGGTGTCGAAATCTGAGGCAGTGAAAGGTTAGATTTAAAAAAAAGGAATAAATGGGACAGACAACATGACTATCGTAGCTGCTGGAGACTTTGTTCTGTCGAACTCCACATTGATTATGGTAAATTATACAACATCTGATATCCACACAAATTACATTTTATGGTAAGATTAAATCCATATGTAGTTATTTCTCTACCACTCAAGCAATGCAGAGAGCTGCCTAAATTGGTCCATACCAATGAGAAGGCTTCCCTTCCCTTTGACTGCATTAAAGCTAATTATACCCACTCATAAGGGATTGCCTCTACTAAAAGTAACTGATTTCTTGGGAGGTCAACTATGAACTACTCTCTGCCCTGCTCCTGCAAGAGCTACCACTGGATATCGTTTCATTTCTGGCCTCTGTGCTATTCTGATCTGACATGCAATTCCTTGTGATTTTATTTCTATTTTTAAAATAAAGGATTTATATTTTCCAAAGTGACTAGCCATTTTGGGTCCCAATTTTTAGCTGCTCAACTTGAGACACTTTAACGGGGGTCTGATTTTGAGAGAGTAGATATTCAGCCCTTTCTGAAAATCAGGCCCATTTAAGGACTCTCAAGTTGGACACCTTAAAATGAAGGCAATAAAAAAACATTAGTCACACTGGGAAATTTAGGCCCAATCACAGGAGCATTAGGAGCCTAGTCCCTGTTACAGAAATTAGCCAGTCAAGGACAGTCAATTTCTGCTTCCACGGCTCAGAAGTGGAAATCCTCCTACGTGCCTGGTACTGTATCTAAAGCTGCCCAGGTCAAGTAGTAAAGCCTCCCCTCGCCTCCCTTACTTATCATTTTAAATTCTGGTGGGATCCATGTACCTCCCTTGCTAGGCTTCAGATAGAGGGGTGCACTGTCCATTTAGTCCACCCAATTAGCCAGTGGCAGGGGCTGAACATGACAGCTGAATGCTTCAAAGTGTCTCTAGGACTCAGGTGCACAGATTGTTAACCTGCAAAGCACAGAGAAGGCTGGTATTGCCCTGAGGATATTGTTTGGGTGACTAACAGAATGGTGGTGTCAGAGAGCTAACACCCAATTAAACACAAGTAATTCTTCGGGGGGATTAGATGGGGCGGAGCTTTGGGGGGGGCAGTCGGGGCAAGGAGAAGGGCGGGTAGATGGGTCAGGGATTCAGGGGGGACATCAGGGGACAGGCATCGGTTGGATAGGCATGGGAGTCCCGGGGGTTTGTCAGGGGCCAAGTAGGGGGTGGGGTTCTAGGGAGGAAGTTGGGGGGGGGTCTCAGGAGGGGGCAGTTGGGGACAAGGAGAAGGTAGGTTTAGATAGGGGGTGGGGTTCCAGGAGGGGGCAATCAGAAGACAAGGAGCAGCGGCGGTTAGATAGGGGGTGGGATCCTGGGAGGCAGTTAGGGGCAGGGGTCCCGGGGGGCGGGTGATCAGCGGTCAGAGAGCAGGGAGGGGGTTGGATGGGTTGGGGTTTCTGTGGGGGGGGCAGTCAGAGGGAGTGGATGGTGACAGGGTCGGGCTACCCTCCCCAGGACCGGCCTTAGGAAGTGAGGGGCCCAATTCGAACAGTTTTGACGGGGTCCCGGCAGGGATGACCGAAAAAAAAAAACCACATGTAAAAAAACACGTGGGGCTTGTACTCACCGGGCGGTGCTCTGAGTCTTCAGCAGCACTTTGGTGGCGGGTCCTTCACTTGCTCCAGGTCTTCGGCAGCACTGAAGGACTCGCTGCCGAAGTGCTGCTGAAAACCCAGAGCGCCGCGAGGTGAGTAAAAATTAAAAAGGCACCTCTAGCCAGGGAAGGGATTCTCACTGGGCGTGGGGCCCTCTTAGGCTTGGGGCCCGATTCAGGGGAATTGGTGGAATAGGCCTAAAGCCGGCTCCCTCCCTGTGGAGTGTCCTGTTTTTTGAATGTTAAAATATGGTACCCCTGCCTTTCACAGTGCAGCTCTCCATTTTCACAGCAGACTGCAGCATGAGATCTCAGTTACCTCACTCCCTCCCCCGCCCTTTCCTTTTGATCGTGCCAAAGGGAATGCTAGGAAATATAGTTCTTTCCCTGCTCCAGGACTGGCTCTATAGGCAAGGAGCTGACCAAGGAACTACAGCTCCCAGGGCACCCTGTTGGTTCTCAGCACCCATGCTGGATCCCTGCCGCCCCTGTAAATGGGCTGCCCCAAGCACGTGCTTGCTTTGCTGGTGCCTAGAGCCGCCCCTGAGTGTCATCAGGCAGCTTTTTATAATATATGGTCTTCAGATATAGAATTTAAAAAAAGAAAACATGTGATATGTACCCTGTGACGGTTTCTCAGGGTGCCCAGGACTGTCAGTCACCTTGTTATCCTCCTACCTCCACCAAAAAGAAGAATTACTTGTGTTTAATTGGGTGTTAGCTCTCTGACACCACCATTCTGTTAGCCACCCAAACAATATCCTCAGGGCAATACCAGCCGTCTCTATGCTTTGCAGGTTAACAATCTGTGCACCTGAGTCCTAGAGACACTTTGAAGCATTCAGCTGTGGTGTCCAGCTCCTGCCACTGGCTACTCCCAGAAATACCAGGTTTTCTATCCTGAAGGGAACAGTAGCTTGTTTGAGTCAACTGGGGATCAGTTGCTCTATAACATCACAGCCCTGAGATATATTTATAGTGAAAACAATAATAAGTTTGTTATCAAAGGCTAAGATTTAAGAGCTACTGAGCAAGGATAATAATAGAAACAGAAAGGTTACATATAAAACAAAATCAATACCTGCCTTCTACAGACTAAATTTAACGTTAACATGCTAAACATCTGTGTAAAGGCTGTCTTAACTCACCAAAATGTCCTTCACAGCAATTCTAGCTAGGGCAGGTTGAGGTCCTGTTTTCACTAACGTAATCACACTGCTTGATTACTTCCTGTGATGTGGGAAAAGAAGGCTTTTGCCTTCTCCTTTATATCCCTCAGTGTTCACTGCTGGTCTCCAGAGTCAGTATGACTTGGGGTCTGTTTTCTGGTGTGCTTACTTCCTGTTGTTTTCACATCCTCGTGTTGACTTTGTATGCAAACATGGCTTAGATTGTGTTGGCTTACAAAGCTTAAATTATATGTGAACTGACAACCTGATTGTCAACCCTGGATTGATTCAGATGTTTTTAGGGACATATTTTCAGTATATTCTTACTGTATTTATTCATACATTTCACTACGATATTAATGGACAGTATGACCCTGGCTTTTATTGAAGACCTCACATGACATTCTTTGTGGATAAATACTATGAAAGAAGTATGTTAAATGTAGTGAGTTTATCAAGCCGGTCAGGAATTACTGTGACAGAACATTGTACAATCTGTCAGTTGGCATTGAGAGGTTCTTAGGAGCACAGACCCTAAATCAGCTGGCTGCCGGATTTTATTGAGTACAGGTAGTTAAGGTGGGGGGGCTTAAAGCCCCTGGCTTTGCTTGGGTGCACAGCAAGGGTCACAATTTGACTCCACTTGAGTAAGGCTCCCACTGGAGGAAGGAGGGAGTTAATAACACAACAGAAGCTAAAGATTCTGAAGCAGTACCTATCATACTGTGTTGTACATGAGCCCATCCTCATGCTTCGAATTTCTCATAAAGTTGTCTTTAATAATAATACAAAGCCCTTATCCTTTTTAATATAGCAGAGCAATATGAATCTTCCAAAGCAAATAGAAAAAAAAAACCCTTCAAGTATGAATGAAAAATGTTTTCTAATAAAAATAAGGCTTCCAGCTAGTGAACAGTACTCTCCAGATACCTCTACAGAAATCTGAGCATTTGCATTGTTTCATCTATGTAGGGCAGAAAATCCAACCCATAAAGTGAAACCATACCATGCAAGTAACTTCATGTTGTTAGCAGAGAGAATTTGGAAGTCAGATGAAGGAAGGAGCTGGGTAATGAATTGGATCATCTTGTTCTAAGTTCCACTAAAGGGCTATCAACCCTCATTCCTTTTTGAGTGTAAACAAATCTCTAATTGACAGGAATTAGAAAGAAGCTTGCACCTTCATTTGAAGTAACTGGTTGTGGTCACTGTCAAGGACAGGATACTGGATTAGGTGGACCATTGGTCTAACCCAGCATTACTATTATTGTTTATTAGTTGAATTGTGGTAGCCCCTTGGAGCCCTAATTATGGACCAGAACCCTCACTGTGCTAGGTACAAACACAAACACCAAGCAATGACAACAGATAATATGGAAATGTCTATGGTCCTTATTCATGAACCAGAAAACCCAATTCAGAACTCGTGTGTGGACAGCTTTGCTTTTCAGTGCTGCCATTGTGATACCAACAGCACAATATAATTCTGAACACAAACAAATGAAAAAAGGGTTTTGTCCTCATAATTGCACAAAGGGAAAAGTGCAGAAATAATAGAATATACTGATGAGAAAAAAAGAGAGCAGTATGCCATAATATTTTTCAGAAGATATGCTGGGGATTATACACAACTAATTACTTTACCACTACAGCTGAAAACACTGCTAAATTATTTGTGGTCTTTAATGGAAGCATTGCTTTGTGATTTCTAAAAATGATATTATCAGTTCATGGCCACCTGGCTAATTATATGACATCATTCCTGGATGTTACATCTCGTGAGAATCTCATCAGAACATAATACCTTATTTTTTAAAAAGCACCCTGCAGGATCACAAAGCACTTTACCAATTATTTTATATATATTAAATGCATCATCTCTTCTCTGCCATCAATATTACACAACTATGTTTAGGAGATGAAACTAAAGGTACCTCTAAGCAGCGAGCAGCAGCCCGGGCCATGGGATCTTTTATGATGGCATGTAGTCAAAACCTCGACTTACATGTATTCTAAGAGCTGACATCTCAGAAGCAGTCCCTCCTTCAATCCTGTTGTCACATTGGCTCAGTGCTGACTCAAAAGGAAAAGTGTTACCGACCTACCTTGCACATCTGGGTTTTACATAGAGGTCTTATCAAAGTTTCAACCGAGCTATAACCCATGCTTATTTTAATGTATCTGCCCTGATGACAACTCAAAGTGGCATGGCTGCAAAGTGTGCCTGTGCTTTGCCGTACAGAGCCTCTAGCCATGTATGCAGGCTGTTCTGTGCTGTTCCAGGGGCAAAATGGTTCCAATACCCCCTCATTGCTGGTACAGGGGACATGTCTGGGGAAAGGGAGATGGCTAAAGTGTTCATGTGCACAGACAATCACCGTGTCTCAAAATGGCCCCTTTTGGGCTCTGGTAACTGACATAAGCTACAGGAGCCTTCCGGTTACTCTAATTTGCTATGGTAATCTGGCCCAAAGGTCTCAGTCACCTTTGCACCTTTGTCCCTGAACTGCTTTGGATGCATCACACATGCACCACCGGAGGATCTGGCTTTCTGTGCGTAGCCTCTTGCAGCAGTCAGTCAACTTGGGCATTTCCATCTCAAGTAGGAACGCATTTAGACAATTAAGACGCCATCATATAGCTTTAATAAGCTCTCCTACATCACATTATGATATAGCATGGTTTCTAGCTCTCACATTAACCCTGCCTGATGTAATTAAGGTAGAAGATGAAATTTTAATCAAATCAGAACTAGATTTTAGGCACTTTATAAACACTAGCCTGACCGTTGAAGAGCAGGCAGTGACAGGGAGCTATAATTATAGTTTAGAGTTGAGTTGGAGATGACTAACTCATTAGTTACAGTGATGGTAATCGTTATTTTAAATTATTCGTACAAAATTAAGTCTTTTCAGCTCTTAAATCTTTTGAAAATCTTGGCCAATGTTTTGATATACAACATGCTGAGTACACAGAATCATAGAAACATAGGACTGAAAGGCACCTTGAGAGTTCATTAAGGCACGACCAAGTATACATAGACCATCCCAAAGAGGTGTTTCTTTAACTTATTCTCAAAAACCTCCAAATGAAAAGTATTCCATAAACACCTTTGGAATCCTTTTCCAGTGCAGAACTACTCTTATAGTTACAAAGTTTTTCCTAAGGCCATGTCTAGACTACGCGTCGTATCGGTGCGTTAAAATCGATTGCTCAGGGATCGATATATCGCGTCCAATCTAGACGGGATATATCGATCCCTGAGCGCGCTTGTATCGATTCCAGAACTCCACCAACCCCAACGGAGTTCCGGAAGCGACATGGCGAGCTGTGGACATCGATCCTGCGCGGTGAGGACGGGTGAGTAAATCGATTTTAGATATTCGACTTCAGCTACGTTATTCACGTAGCTGAAATTGCGTATCTAAAATCGATTTTACCCAGTAGTGTAGACCAGCCCTAATTCTAACCTAAATCTTCCTTGCTGCAGTCAATTACTTCTTGTCCTACCTTCAGTGGACCTGGAGAGCAATTAGAGAGACAAGGTGGGTGAGGTAATAGCTTTTATTGGACCAATTTCTGTTGGTGAGAGAGACAAGGAACAAATATCCTGGGACCAGCATGGCTACAACAACACTGCATACATGGAGAACAAATGGTCATTGTATTTATTATAACAGCTATTAACATATCTGAAAACTGTTATCAGCAACCTCTCTAGCTTCTTTTCTCAAGATTAAACATGCCCAGTATTTTTAACCTTTCCTCATAGGTCAGGTTTTCTAAACCTTTTATCATTTTTGTTGCTCTTCTCTTGACTCTCTCTCCAGTTTATCCACATCTTTCTTCAAGTGTGAGGCTCAGAACTGGACACAGTACTCCAGATGTGGCTTAACCAGTTCCGAATAGATTGGGACAGTTACCTCCTGGGGTCGATATACAACCCTCCTGTGACTACCTCCCTGAACGATGTTAGCTTTTTTTGCAACTACATCACATTGTTGGTTCATATTTAGTCTGTAATCCACTATAACTCCCAGGTTCTTTTCAGCAATACTATCGCCTAGCCAGTTATTCCCCATTTTGTAGTTGTGCATTTGATTTTTCTTTCCGAAGTATATTATTTTGCACTTGTCTTTTTTGAATGTCATCTTGTTGAATTCAGACCAGTTCTTCAATTTGTCACCGTTGTTTTAAAATCCTGAATGGAAAATCATGATGCCTACTCTTAGAATATGGTCTTTCAACAAGTTTCCCACCAAGTTTATAGCCATTTAATCTAGATCACATTTCTTTAGGTTGCTTATGAGAATGTTATGTGGATCTATGTCAAAAGCCATATAGAATCAAGATATAGCACATATATATGACATGACAATGACGAAGTACAATTCCCATGATTTAGACACATAGACTTTAAGATGAGAAAGATTTAATCATTATGATCATCTAGTCCAGAGGTCCCCAATCTGTGGAGTGTGTCCCCTTTGGCGGGGTGGGGATGAACATTTGGGCGAGGGGGTCTGGGGCATGGGCCAGCCCCCATGGAGGTGGGGATGGAGTACCACCCGGTTTTGCTCCTGGCCCCAGCCCTTGCTGTCAGCCCCGTGCCCAGGGTCCCGGCTGCTGGCTCCACTCCCGGGGCTCTGTTCCTGGCTGTGGCTTCTAGTCTTGTGCCCAGGGATCTGGCTGACAGCCCTGTTCCCCGGGGCTCTGCTTTTGGCCATGGCTGCCAGCCCCGTGCCTGGGACACCAGCTACTGGCCTCAGCCCCTGGCTGAGGCTCCACTCCCGCCCTTCAGCTATGGTCCCAACCTCGGCCCCCTTACATCTGTCCATGTCCTCTGCTCCCAGAGCCATGGCCCCAGGTTCAGGGACTGGGGGGCATGGACAGCGGTAAGGGGGGTCAAGTGCAAGGTAAAAAGTTTGGGGATCACTGATCTAGTCTGATCTCCTGCACACTGATCTCCTGCACACAGAACCTGACCCGCCCACTCCTGTAATAGATCCATAACCTCTGGCTGAGTTACTGAAGTTCTCATATAATTTAAAGACTTCAAGTTACAGAGAATCCGCTATCTACACTAGTTTAAATCTGCAAGTGACCCATGCCCCTTTCTGCAGACATAACTGGAAATGCCAACTACATTCAGAATGCAGGTTTGGAGTCTATGGGCTGGAATCCCTAGTTGGCTAATGCCAATTTGTGCTGCATATTCTATTCTACGTATTTATATGCCCTCCACTACCATATTATCTAAGCACTTTGCAATATTTAATGTATTTCTCCTCTCAACATCCCTGTGAGGTAAGGAAGTGCTACTCTCCCCCATTTTAGAGATGGGGACCAGAGTTACAGAGAATATATCAAGGGTGCACAGGCAGCCTGTGACAGATCAAGGGATTGAATGCTGTTCTCTCAAGTCCTAGGCTAGTGTCCTAACCACGGGTCTATTCCCCCTCATTAAGTGCTACAAAGCACCTTTAAACCAGCTGGAGATAGACAGAGGAGAATTCCTCCTGCACAGGGGAACCCTCCACCACCATAAAGTTGGTGAATGTGACTCTGTTCCTTCCTGTGCCAGCTGGCCTAAGGTGAAGGAGTGGGAGTGCTGCAAGTAGGTTGTCTGTGCCGTTTTAATTTTGCCAAGGCCATGTTGCCCTGAATTGGAGCCCCGGTTTGTCTGAGTGGCACTGGCCCAGAGTGGAAAATCAGGGCCTATATGTCTAGAAATATGAATGACTGTTCTAAAACCTGCACTAACTTTCACTGAGTTGCTTTCACAAGGTTTTATTTTTAAAATGTTTCATACTGCCTGCTGAGTTGGCTGTAAATCCTTGGTATATAAAAATGTTTATCTTTCTAAGCAGCATGGAGAAGTAATGATATATAGAATGCTATGGACATACAGCCTTTTGTGCTCACTAAGGTGAATGGAATGTAGCAGCTGAAAACCCCAGGTCAAACTGTACGTGAGCTGCTCAGGTACGCATGGGTCAGTGACAAGAACAAAACTTCATATTGCATCAGTCTCCCTCCAATGTTTAAAGGAGAACCAAGGCTCCCTGGGTGCCTAGAAGTGAATTTATATTCATTTCTGTTTCATCAGCTTTCATGTCACGTAGATAAATGTTTCAGCTTGCCTTATAAACTTTAACAAGCCGTGTTCTCCATTCTCAGTGGAAACTGACTGGCTTTCCATCACAGAAGCTGAGACATTAGAGAGGGGAAGGCCTAGGAAGTTATCCAGTCCATCTCTCAGGATTACTCCCTGGAGAGTATTTTCTAATGCTTTTTTTAAAAGTGGTGGCTTTTCCACCACTTCTTTTGGGAGACTATCCTTCATGTTAATTCATCGTGCTGCCAGGAGGTTTTTCCTGATATTCAGCCTATATTTTCCTTTTCTTAATTTAATCCCATTACTCATTTCACTCAAACTTGAGTTTTATTGGGGACATAAATGTAAAAGGGAGCAGAAACGAGGCTGAGTAAAAATGAAAACAGTGGAAAACAATAGATACAGCATAAAGACACATGCAGCTAGAGATGGGCAGGAAATAGTTTTCCTGTCCTGAGAAACACTGAGATTTCAAAAAATGTCCTTTTCCACCTTGAGATGAAAGCGAGACCTGTCAGAGATTTTCATGGAAATGCAGTGTCTTTGGAATAGCCAACAAAGTGGTGGGTAGGGCACTCGCCTGGGATATAGGGATCCATCTTCAAGTCCTTCCTTTGGAGGAGGAACTTGAACCTGGATCTTCTGCATCCTAGTTGAGGGTCCTAACCACCAGGCTTATATAGTCAGTCTTGCTGTGGTCCAGTGAATGTTTATTTGTACAAATCAGAACAGCTCCAACAGGAGAGATTGAGAGCCCCTCCAAATATCCTCTTGCTCACTGGTTTGGGCACTTACCTGGAACGTGTGAGATCCAGGTTCACATTCCTGCTCTGAATCAGCCAGTGCTTGTGCATGCTTTCATTCTGACCAAAAGTTTCATACTATTTGGAAATCTGTTTTAATAAAAGTTTCATTTAAACTAGTACATTTCCATAAAAAGATTTGAATTTGATTAATCATCATTTTGTGATGAAAAAAATACGTGCAAAAATTCGTAACCAGCTCTATTTGCAGGGTAATCTCTGTAACTCTTCAAGTACTTCTATGGCCCTCATCTGCATCATAGCTACAAGCATGTTCCTATTCAGGAGTAGCTTGATTTAGGAGATGGGGAGATTTCCAATCATACATTCCTACCTCAAGATGTTTGGCTAGCTCGGATATCTCTCCAAACTTTTGGATTCATACCTAAATCAAATCCAAACTCCAGAACCTTTTGAGAATCATCCTTTCCTGGTGCAACTCCAGGATTGATGGGGACATCTCATGCTCTTTTTTAGTGAAAGCACAGACAGATTTTTCCAGTCTATAAAGCTCAGTTATCATTTGAATGTAGGATGATGCAAGCTGATACATCACAGCCTATGAAAGAAAGCATCCTATAATGCAATGTGAGAGGTAGAATGCAAAGTGACAGGTATGAGGAAAGGTCTCTGTGAATCAGGAAGGCTGTTTCTACACCATGAAGATTATATCCTCGGTATCATCAACAAAACAACTGGACAATAAATTGTATTTCTAAGACATCTATTGATTCCAATCTAAAAATACTTTGCAAGTCAATGATATGCAATGCACATTCCTTGCAGAATGACTTTAGCTGATGTATACCAAATGGTTGTCACCAGAAATGTACATCAGTGTCAGGCAATATTCAGTAATGATTAGGAAAAGGGCCATTAAGCAGGACAACAAGCATTTCTAAATTCTTGTGATCACTGCCCTAGAGACTTTCACATCTTCCCAGACCATTGGAATCTCACTGGGTGAAGTTTCCTCAACAAAACTGAAAAATGCCAAAGCATTCTGTGACCATATATCCCTAAAAGCAGTCCAGTTCAACCCCAAATTCCAGTCAATAGGGCTTTTCTACACTTACTGGGGATCAACACGTAGTGATTGATGCATCGATGGTCAATTTAGCGGGTCTTGTGAAGACCCGCTAAATTGACCATAGATCGCTCGCCTGTTGACTCCTGTACTCCACTGGAACAGGAAGAGTAAGGGGAGATGACAGTAGACAATCTCCCATTGACATAGCATAGTGTGGACCCCCATGGTAAGTAGATCTAAGCTATGTTGACTTGAGTTACACTACTAACGTAACTCAAATTATGTAGCTTAGATCAATTTACCCCCGTACTGTAGACAAGGCTTAAATCAATTTTACTATGCTTTAGTGAAAATTCCAAATATATATATTAGCATGGTTGGGAGAGCATGCTGAATGTTTCAAAGGTGTTACTCAGACAGGACTCCCCTAAACCTCTGTGATAGCTTTGTGCTTCAGTTTCTCCATCTGTGAAATGCAAAGAGAAAAGAAGGGCGAGAACTGAAAGATGCTCACTGCATTGCAACTGTAACAGTGCTTTTAAGTGCCTCTACTTAGGCGGCCCCTTTGCTTGAATTTGGGAGGCATCTTAGTCTTTCTTTCTTTCTTTCTTTCTTTCCAAAAGGACAAGAAAACTAGAATTCTCTCCCCAAACAAAACACAGAAATAGAATTTAAAGTCCTTCCCCTGCTTCTTAACAAAGAGCCCAAACTAAACAAATATTAGTATAACAGAGCTGGCTTCTCTTCCGCTGTGGCTTTAAGAGAAAGCTGGATTTTATTACAAGTTTTGGCTCAGAGATGTAAATTAGTTTCTCCAGCTAGTTTAATATCCAGTTGCTGTGGCTGTGAAGAAACCTTGAGAGAAAGATTTGGCTTCTCCAGCTAGTTTAAAACTAAAGTAAAGAATTTCCATAGGATGTGGGAGAGGGGAAGAGGGCAGATGGGAAAGGGTTGGAATAAAGATCTCAAATAATTAGAGTAAATTATTATTACCATAATTAATACAGCCCTGTGATTTGCTCTTAGCATGGACTTTGCAGGACACCATGTAAAATGTGACAACAGCAGCAGAACCTTGGAGTTAGCAGAGGCCTCTTTAGACACTGTTTGTACTAGGAAAATGATCCCTGCCTGACAATAATTGTCAGCCATGGGCCGTTTTCCTAGTGGAGACAGGAGGATGGATTCTGTAGTCCACAAAGTTTACTTTGTGCTCCAGGTGGAAATTTCCCATGGAGAATTACAGCCATGTAGAAGGATTTCCCCAGCCAATTTAAAGCTGATGGAGGCAGCTCTGCCATCTCCTTCTGCTGCAACAGGATGGAGTGTAGAAAACACTGCCAGAAGGAGCCTGAGACTGTCTGTTCTGGGATGCCTGTGCCAACCCCTTCTATTCCACAGAAACCCAACTGTAGTAAAGTGATCATCAAGAAGTTAATTGGGATTGTCAGAGTATTACAGATTGGAGCCATGATTAGGGTGACCATACATCCCATCTTGGCTGGGACAGTCCCTTTTTTAAGCCCTGTCCTGGCTGTCCCCACTTTTTTGCAAAAGTGGACATTTGTCCCATTTGCTGTTGCCGATGGGGCATCAGCTGGCAAGAGCAAACTGGCAAAATGCAGAGTTTTGCCAAAAAGGTGGGCTGTGACCCCTAGCAGAGGACAGAGGAATGTGCAGGAAGGAGGGGGAGGCAAACGTCAAAGCCAGCCCTGTGTGGGAGGGAGGGCTCAGGAGAGTGGCTCAGGCTGGGT
Organism: Chelonoidis abingdonii; assembly: GCF_003597395.2. NCBI lineage: Eukaryota > Metazoa > Chordata > Testudines > Testudinidae > Chelonoidis > Chelonoidis abingdonii. Next base: position 20,157,978 of record NC_133769.1, on the reverse strand, counting down.
CAGTCCACACGAGTGAGTGGCGAGGAGTCTTGGGATGGCCCCATGTGCAGGGGGTAGATGGAGTCTTGGGCTGGCCCAGTGTGGACGGGTGGCAGGGGGCTTGAGCTGGCCCCACAGGCGGTGGGGGATGAGGGAGTTTGAGCCGGCCTCATAGGTGGGCAGCAGGGTGGCTCAAGCTGGCCTCTGCGCATGAGCAAGGGCTCAGGCCAGCCCCATGCTGTGTCCCATTTTCCCCTTTGGGAAAATATGCTCACCTTATGCTCCACTCCCTCCTTACTTCTGTTTATTTAGTGGGCATTTCCACCCACTTCGGAAGTGATTCTGTAATATAGCAGCATGTTCCCAGCCTGCATCCCTCTAAGTGGAGTGTGTTTCTTATGCACTGAGTGGTCCCTTTATAAAACTGTCAATGAGGAAAATATAGGAATGGCCATTTGTGGGAAAACTGAGGCGTTTATTGCAGAAAATGAGTATTGGCAGCAATACATTGAAAGATTGGGTTACTATTTTCTGATATTTGAGATTATAGATATGATTTTGTTACATCCACAAAACCCGGCAGATAGAACTATCCACAGTAAACTGGGAGAGGACAGAAGGAAGGCACAGTAGGAAGTTAAAACACAATCTAGTTCAGTGGTCTGCATATGGTATTTGTGCTAATTTCATTCCCTATGTAGATGCCATAGTGATTGGTGCTTTATAGTTGTCTCTGAGCTTTATGTAGGTTCTTCTATGGTCCCCATCATCTTAGTAACTGAGATCCTCAGAAACAAATTAAATGTATTTTCACAATACACCTGCAGGGTATAACCAACCCCATTTTACAGATAGGTAATAAAGACTGTGAATGGCTTGCCAACTACAGAACCAGTTTCTCCTCCCTTGGTTTTCACACCTCAACTGCTAGAACAGGGCCTCATCCTCCCTGATTGAACTAACCTCGTTATCTCTAGCTTGCTTGCTAGCATATATATACCTGTCCCTGGAAATTTCCACTACATTCATCTGACGAAGTGGGTATTCACCCACGAAAGCTCATGCTCCAAAACGTGTGTTAGTCTATAAGGTGCCACAGGATTCTCTGCTGCTTTTAGGCCCAGAGAGATTATAGGGTAGATTTTCAAAGATACAAAGAGCAGATAGGTGCCTGAAACCCATTGAAAGTCAATGGTCATTGTGCATCCAATTCTCATTTGTGCCTTTGAAAATTTCCCCCCAGGTGACTCGCCCAAGGTCACACAGGAAGTCTGTGGCAAAGCTAGATCTTTTGAGTCCCACTTCACAAGACCATTCCTGCCTAAAACAGGTTCATAGATTCTAAGAGCAGAAGGGACTATTATGAACATTTAGTCTGACCTCTTGTATAACACAGATTATAGAACTTCCCCAAAATAATTCTTGGAGCAGATCTTTTAGAAAAACTATCCAATCTTGGTTTAAAATTTGTCAGTAATGGAGAATTTGGGTACATTGTTTTAATGGCTAATTACTCTCAGCGTTAAAATATGGCACCTTATTTCCAATTTGAATTTGTCTAGCTTCAACTTCCAGCCATTGGACTGTGTTATATCTGTCCCCGCTAATACACAAGAGATGCAATAGAAAGATAGGGAAGCACAAAACTAGGATTATACCTTTGCTCATAAAAACGGTATTTTCTGGATACAATATACCGAGTATAAGTGCCTTAGGGACATCTGCATAATCAGTGAGGTAGAACACGAAAACTGATCTTTCCTAGCTACTTGTTTTTATTGAGCATTTGGTTATAAATTGCCCTTCATTCCACATGTGGTTTCTATTAGTCTCTGATTATTATTGTTTGGCGCAAGTAGACCTCAGAGCCTCCTGCAAGCAGGTAGATTCAAGTTTACTAATGTTTCTCTTTTTTAGTAATAGATAAATACAACCTGCGAACAGCTATTTAGAGCCAAATTTCGAGAGATAAGGTTTCTGAGGGGAAATGGCCCATCATTCTTTTGACTTGTGCTTCTCAGTTTATGTTCCATTTCATTTAAAGCACTAATTGAACTGTAAAAGAATATGTCTCATAAAAAGCTTTCAGAGGATTAAGAAATAATACCCCCATGATGCCATATGTCCTGCGTTAGTAGTCTTACACTAGGAGTCAGTCAGTCAGCTATTTAGGAAGGAGGCCAGCCCAGCTGAAAAAAAATGCACTTTTAATAGACAAGAAAACAGAAACATAAGCTGTGAAAACTTCAGATAGCTTAACTTCTTCCTTGTATTGAATGGAACAATCCAACAGATCAAAGTCTTTTTTTAATGGCATGAGAATGATGTCAAGGTGTGAGTCATTAAATGTCATGCTTTATTCTCTTTTACCAAGTGGCTGAATGATTCTTATCATGTAACATATAATGCAGGATAATGGACTAGCCACGTAAGTAGGGGTAGGTGATTTTCTGAATGCCCCAGCATTCTTGAGCCAGGGCAGCCCACAATCTGGTTTTAAGGCTGTACCTGCAAACAACTGGAACTCCCCTGTATGTCTGCATCCCACTCTCGTCTCTTATACTTAGATTGAAAGCTCTTTGCAGGCAGGGACTGACTTTTTGTTGTGTGTGAACAGCACCTAGCACCCTAGGATCCTAGGCCATGACTAGAGCTCCCAGGCATGATGACAGCATGAAAACCAATAACATTTGTAGATAAATGATGGCTGTCACTAGCCTTTCAAAGTGAGAAGCTGTCTTCATTTTACTAGCTGACTTTTACAAATGTAACTCTGAGATGACAGAAAAAAAATCTACAAATTCAACAGCTGTAATACTACTCTCAAAAGCTTTTGATATTAAAAAGAGCAACTGATATTCTGTCTGAACAATTGCAGCAGTGAATCTGAAAGGCTAACTTATCAATAAGAGGCACAGACACATTTAATAACTGCTAAATACAGCTGCTAATGGTCAGTTGAAGGGAACTCCATTTGGGCAATTTGTTTTTCTCACTCTTCTCGGGGACACTGGGATTTCATTTTTCAACTTTATAAGCTGTTAAGTCATAAAGATGTTGTTGCCTTCCTGGTAAAATGAAACATATCCAAACCACTATAATGTCACTAAGTGCTCCACACAGATTCTATTTACTCACTCCTGTTGGAGAAATCAATCATTTATTTTTTCCCTTCCAAAAAAGTTAGTATAGGCAACCCCAATGTCTGACTATGAACCAATGGGAACATCTCTGATCCATGGAATGCTGTTAACCCCCATCCCGACTGATTAGTGTCAGAATCTTAACAATGGAATACAGGAGTGCTGGACCATTTTTATAGTGGGGGTGCTGAGAGTCATTGAACCAAACCGTAAACCCTGTACATAATGGAAACCACTTCAAGCCAGGAGGTGCTGCTGCACCACCACTTCCAGCACCTATGATGGAAGATGCATTTTGGATGTGCATTATTGGAAGGCTCTGTGAAATTTCATTTAAAACTAATATCTTTCAAGGTTTTTAAATACATTTTTCACTGAAGAATTTTTGAACACAGAGGACTGAATCACATCACAGCCTGCAGTTTTTGCAGTCATACGCATCTATGCAAAAGGCTCCCAAATCAGCATTTTACCCCCTTATTGGACTAATGTAAACAATTACACAAGGTTCAAAGCAGTGGAGAGTGAGGACCATGGAACTGTTCATTTTATATTGCCAGTGCTTAGCTGGTACAGGGCCACTGACTTCAATGGACTTGTGCTGATTTGCATAAGTTGACACTCTGACCAGTCATTCTAATTCAATATCATTTGACATTCACTTTGCATAAGTATAAATGACTACACCAGGTCCAGCATGGGAAAATTGGCCCCACTATTAATTATTATCAACAATCCATGCAAATACATTGTTTTAATTCAAGGGGATGAATTTAGTCCTGGTGTAACTGAATATACTTCCCACTGACTTAAGTGGGAGTTGCTTATTTTAGGACTTCATTTTGTCAGTTTTTTTAAATGCAGACCATTTCCCCCCATATTTTTAACTTTCTGTTTTCCACAAAATGTTCTTGATATGTTATCCAGATAGCCATGGGAATTATTTGTTTACCAACAAATCCAATTTTTAGTAAGCAAAAACATTCTGATGACATTATTAAAAAATCTAAAAGTTGTTAATGAAAAACAAAATATTTTGGCAATTTGATGACTGTTCATAATTTTGTTTGAAATGGTCATTTTCCAATGAATAGGCTTTTCAGATTAAAAATGCTGACCAGTTCTAGAAATGCTTTCCAAGTTATAAGAAATACTCCAATTCAGGTATTAAAGCTTTCGCATTCGTATCTGAACTGATATAAGAATATGCACTCTAAGCCAGTCACAATGTTAGTACCTTCTAAATCTCATCTTCCAAAAAATTGCTGGCTTTCTTGACATTCAGTTGATAAAAGGGAAATAAGTAAAATAAACTTCCTCAAGTAGTGGTAGGTTTTTATTTAAATTAAGATGCCAAGGTAGCCACAATAAATTTTCCAATGCAACTATTCAAGGAGGGAATTAAATATATTTCTGGGGATAGATTTATAATTTTTATAGTAGAGATTCATCTTTGTGTTTCTGAAGCATTCTCAGAAGCAGCGTGTGAGGAGTTGATACAGAAATTAAATTGACCACCTAAATATTCAACATTAATTTTAAACTGCCTGTGAACTTTCACTGATGAAAGCATGCACATCTTCCTTTTCCACATTAAATATGAAGAGTTCGTTTTCTAAACTGACTGGGCCTCCATCAAGGGATGATATCGTCTACTCTAGTCTTCTTGTATTGTAAGCTGTTTGAGGCAGGGACTCTCCTTCTGTGTTAGAACAATGATGTCTTGATCCCTGGCTGGAGCCCAGGCTACAGAAACACAAATATTAAACAACCACCACCTGGGTTCTGTAAACTGCTTTGCTCTTGTCACATAAAATGAATTTAAAATGCAACCATTCCAATGCTCACTTTGAACTCATGTAAATGGCTATACAAGGTGCAGGAAAATAATGAATAAGGTCCAATGTGTCACTGCTGTCTCTATCGTGTTGAATTAAAATAGCTAATCTACCTCCTTGAAAATCTAGTGAGGCTGACTCCCTTCTCACGCTAGTTTTACACCAATATAACTCAGCAGATGTCAGTTATTTCTGCTTTATGGGAGTGTAAGGGCTTGTCTAGATCGAGACTTAATGCACTGCAAGATAGAACCTAAATCTCTAGTACACTACTTTGCCGCACACTACCTAGCTATGTGGACTGTACTACTTTGCATTAAAAGGAAGTGTCTTGCCCTATCTATTAATGTAAACTGCTTTAGCTTTCAGGAACACTATGAAATATACAGCATGTTTGCTACAGATTAATGTTTGATGTTCAAACTAGGATTCTGCATAGCCATATTGAAAATTAATATTCCCTCCTATTATTATCGCATGCATTCAGTATCTGGTTGTACTTTACATAAATTAAAGACAAAAATGTTTCCGAAGTACAGTAACAAAATACCCCACAAATCTCTGTAGCACCAAAACTTTAAAGCATGGTTCTACTTTGAAAAGTATGTCTATAAAAATAGCATCATGGGATTGCATATATAATATCTTCCAATGATTTCCACATTGAATGCAGACAGTTTACATTTTAAACAGTTATTTCCAAATTCTCGCCCTGTTTTCTCAATCTGGGATCTGAAAGTCAAGACAGTTCTTTCCTTCTCAGATGTGATCACCAGCTATAAAGGGTCTCTCGGGCCAGATTCTACCCTCAGGTACACCTCTGCCATCTCATTGTCTTTACATTCTGTCCTTAATTCCAACCATACACTTTGACGCGTGCAGATGAGGAGACTGCCAATTTTCACGAAGTCTTTTATGATGTGGCCTCCTGCCATGTAAAAAGTGAATTGAAACCACTGACTGTTGATTTTAAGAATCAGATTTTAAACAGTAATGGTCAGCATACACATCCATTTGGTGGCATAAAGATACAATTTTGTAATTATAAAAGAGAACCATAATGAAGCTATATTTATCAGAACTCATTTATTTTGCTCATAGGAAGCTTAATAAGGTTACCTTTTTGCAACATTAATAAAGCTTAATAAGGTTATTACTTTTTGCAACATTAATAGTAACAGCAGTCTTTGTACAATTATAAGGAAGAGTTTCTGCTTATTAAATGATTAGAAATTCTGGTTTTTAATTTAGTTGTCATTAGGAAATAATGTTTTTTCTCCACTGAGAAACTGTTCCAAAGACATAGGTGAATTATCATTAGGTCAGCTGATCAATTTGGAGTGTATTATAACGCCAAAAATGTACTTATAATTGAGAGCTCTATCAAGTATAAGCCAAAAATAAACTGTGTATTTCTAACCTTCTTCTAGTCCACATCCCTAACTTTAAAATGGCCCTTTTATTTCTCCTGCATCTACTGCTCAAATCCAATATGTCATATGTCCTAAAACAATAGTGTTGCAACACAACGACATACTTTCAAATATAATTTATTAGGCTAATCAATCAATGCATGTGGAATTGACCAGGATTCCGTCTTCTCCAATCCCTGTGAGAACCAAGCACCTGCTTTCCAGGTTTGGTAAAGGGAATGAATTTGCATAGTCTAGAATTCACTAGCCACAAAAATAACGCATCCTTTCTTTTTATCATCCTTCAGACCCAAACTTGTGGCCCAAATAATTGGTTTCACTGGGCAGAGGTGCAAGATGCAAAGACTCTGTGCAGGGGGTTCATACCTCCTGAAAACCATATAACTACACACTCCAATGTCTCAGTGCAAACACCCATGTAGAGTATATTTCCACAACCCACAATAACCAAATTAACCCCTGCATATTTTTGTGCGTCCTGCATCCTCATTCAGCAGAACTGCACCCACATACAATGTGAACCGTAAATACCCACAGGTCTGCCACATTGGGTTGATTGCAATATGACTCAAATTTAGAACAGTTTAGAACCACTGGGCAGACCTCTGGAAAAAGTTATACATCTTAAGGAAAAAATTCTCCCCCTGTTCTCTAGTGTACAGGAGAAATGCATGTGCTGCATCTCATCTCAAATGGTGCATTCTTTCTCAGTGGCCAGCCAGTTTTCTGGGCTGCTACTCAGGGCATGAACCACTCTCTCCCCATTTCTTCTGGTAGGGGGTGAATAGAATGTTTGGTCCCTTCACTCCCATGAGTGTAGGGTCTGCTGGCCATTCTCCTGTGCTGTTTTCACCCTTCCCTTTGTGCACTCATACTAGCATGAGGGACAATTTGGCCCTAAAGGAACAATATCATAGCCCTAGTTTCACTCTAATGTACTTCTGGGGAGTCCAGCCTATGCAAGGTGATAAATCTGTAAATGTTAGTTCAGCCTACAAAACAGTATTCATGGCTGCAGAAATAGCTTTCCTACAGCTACTGCTATCTGAGGGCAGTATTTTGGTGCATGATATAATTATGTGGTAGGTGAACAAATATCTAGCTATTGAAGATGGCTATGCAGAGTGTGCTCTCCAAACTAGAGCTGAAACAAAATAATACTGATAATCACTCACTAATCAAACCTCAACTTCTCTGTGTCGTATTATGATTATCACTATTTTACAGGGAGTTTTTACAGAAGGAGACTAAGGGTTTGGCTACATTTGGAAGTGTGCAGCGCTGGGAGTTACAACTGTCTTCATATGGCTGTGTAGGGAAAGTGCTGCAGTGTGGCCACACTGACAGCTTTTGCAGAGCTGTTGGGAGTGGTGCATTATGGGCAGCTATCCCACAGAGCACCTCCTCCCATTTTGGCGCCATTTTGGCTACGTGGGAAGGGGGCGGAGGGGGCGGGTCATTCTGCTTCCTGTCCCATCGCCCCGTGATACATCACTTCACATCCCAGCAATCCCTGTATTTCTGTCCACGTTTGGTGCCATCTTGACTCTCTCAACGGTTTCTGTGCAGTGCGATTTCTGTGGGAAATGGAGCCCGAACTGCTGAAGAATATGCTGATGAGTCTCGCTAGCACATCACGTTTGGCAGTTGAGCTATTAATTAGGATCCAAAGTGATGAGGAGTCTGACGATGATAGTGAGTCGCGTGACGCGTACGACACGAACTTGCATGTGGCATTCACGGAAATGCTCAGCACCGTGGAATGTCACTTTTGGGCTCGGGAAACAAGCACTGAGTGGTGAGATCACATCATCATGGAAGTCTGGGATGACGAGCAGTGGCTGCAGAATTTTCAGATGAGAAAAGCCACTTTCATGGGACTGTGTGCTGAACTTGCCCCCACCCTGCGGTGCAAGAACACGAGATTGAGAGCTGCCTTGTGGTTGGGAAGCGGGTGGCTATTGCAATCTGGAAGCTGGCAGCTCCAGACAGCTACCGATCGGTCGGGAACCAGTTGGGAGTGGGAAAGTCAACTGTTGAAATCGTATTGATGCAAGTTTGCAGGGCCATTATTTGCATCCTGCTAAGAAGAACCGTGACTCTGGGGAACGTGCAGGACATTGTGGATGGCTTTGCACAAATGGGTTTCCCTAAGTGTGGAGGGGTGATAGTTGGGACGCATATTCCTATTCTGGCACCTCCCCACCTAGTATCCGAGTACGTTAATCGAAAGGGGTATTTCTTAGTGGTTCTCCAGGTGCTTGTGGATCACCGTGGGTGTTTCACTGACATTAACACAGGCTGGCTCGGAAAGGTGCATGATGCAAGCATCTTTTGGAACACTGGCCTGTTCAGGAAGCTCCAGGTCGGGACTTTTTTCCCAGACTGGAAGATCACAGTAGAGGACATCAAAATGCCCATTATGATCCTTGGAGACCCCGCTTACCCGTTAATGCCTTGGCTCATGAAACCGTATACAGCGAACCTTGACAGGAGCAAGGACACGTTCTACTACAGGCTGAGCAGGTACTGAATGACTGTGGAGTGTGCTTTTGGCCATTTAAAGGGGCGCTGGCGATCTCTGTATGGGAAGCTAGACTTGGGGGAAAGCAGCATCCCCGCAGTTAAATCTGCGTGCCGTACCCTCCATAATATTTGTGAAGGGAAGGGTGAAAGATTCAGTCAGGCATGGACCTCTGAGGTACAACGCCTTGAGGCTGAATTTGCACAGCCAGAGAGCAGGGCTACTACAGAGGCCCAGCACAGGGCTGCAAGGGGGCACCTACACTGAACACTATCCCAACATTTTCCACAGGAGTTGATCCTGGAAGATATCTCGCTGCTGCTGGTCACCTGGGAAGCGCGGGAGGGTCTTCTACAGCAATGGTCCCCCCACCCCTCGTGGCACAGTGGTGCGGATGCGTTAGCCTGACTGGGACAAGGACCACAGGGGCACTCCCAATAAACTTGCGCAAGCGCATTGCCCACACTCTGGCTGAAACTTTTGAAGAGATTACCGAGGCCGATTACCGCGATGTGATAGACCACATGAATGCGCTATTCCACATCTAGGCATGCCTGCATGCAGCCCTAACCCTCCCTCCTCTCCCGAAAAATTTCCATCCTGAAAATAAAACTGCTTACCAGAAACCCGCTCCTCTATTTGTCCTCCAAGTACTGGCTGCTGCGACTGGCTACCTTCCTCCTGGCTGGAGAAGAGCTCCTGGCTGCATGCCTCCAGGGACTCCGGGGTGTCTCCCCCCACCCCAGTACCCTCACTCTCGGTTTCCTCCTCCCCTTCCCTGCCCCACTCTGAAGTGTCCATCATAGTCCTCGGATTGGTGGTGGGGTCACCCCCAAGTATTGCGTCCAGCTCTTTGTAAAAACAGCAGGTCGTGGGGGCAGCGCTGGAGCGCCAGTTTCGCTCGCGGGCTTTGCAATAGGCACTCCACAGCTCCTTCACTTTAACCCTGCACTGCAGGGCGTCCCAGTCATGGCCCCTTTCCAGCATGGCCCTTGATATCTGCCCATAGGTATCGTAATTCCTATGGCTGGAGTGCAGCTGGGAGTGCACAGCTTCCTTCCCTCAAACACTGATGAGGTCCAGCAACTCGCCATTGCTCCATGCTGGGGCTCGTTTGGCACGTGGAGGCATGGTCACCTGCAAAGATTCACTGATTGCACTCCACACCTGGCTGAGCAAACAGGAAGGGGATTTTTAAAATTCCCGGGGCATTTAAAGGGCGGGTCACCTGAGGCCAGGGCCATAGAGTTTGAACTGATGAGCAGAGTGGCTGAACAGGCATTCTGGGATACCTCCGAATACCTCTAGAAGTCAATAACAGCACTTTTGGTGGCCACAGTGGCGGAGCAGCGCTGCATCACCAGCACTGCAATCGTTATACTCTAGGCAGAGGAGGAATACAGCCAGCTCTGTAGCCAGGGAGATGCAGCGCTGTATGTGCCTTACAAGTGTGGACGGTGAGTGAGTTGCAGCGCTGTAAAGCCACTACCAGCGCTGCAACTCTCCAGTGTAGCCCAGGCACCTGGCCCAAATCCTCAGATGTAGCTTCCAGTGCCTTGAAATCGATGGGTGTTTAGGCACCTAAATACCTGTGAGGATCTGGACCTAAGTGGCTTGCCCAAAGTCATATAGCCACTGAATGATAGATCAAAGGTGAGAACTTAACAGCTCCATGTGCTCAGTCCATTAGTTCACTCTGCTTCTCATATTGTAATATAATCGGCTCTCTGTTGCCAGTGATTATGAACATCTTTGGATAGTGGCTGCGTCTATGTGAAGTCTCTATAATCTCCCTAACAGTGTTGCCAGGATCCTTTGTTTTTTTCAACAGAAGCGTTACATATTTGGTCCCAAGTAAAAAAGGATGTACTCGTGTTTCCCTTTACAATCCAATCCCCACACCACCTGAGTTTAGTTTACAAGCTGTGCTAGCCCTTTGTGTTGGCAGCAATGTTAAATACTGGTTACTTGTTTCCCTCTGAGTGGGAATTTCCCCACTCCAGTTGGCTATTTTCCATTCTACATTGATAACATCCACATGTTGATTTTATTCCACTTTATTTAATATTTTTTTACCCTGGGATCTCTTCCAAACTTAGCTGTATGTAATATGGCCCTTCTTATTCAAATATATGGCCCACACACAATCTAAAAGCTCAGCTAAGAAACGTTTTCCAGAGCAATATTTGAAAAGGTATAGTTTGGACCAGTGAATGAAGAACAGAAATCTCAGGCTCTCATAGGAAATCTATTATGAAAAAACAAAATCAGAGTGAACGCATACAAAGACACAAGACAAATTACCAGAATAGAAAAATCATACAGTTCAGCAATAGCAGATATAGAATAATCACACTCACTAGTTAATTTCTTTTGAGACTCTAGTTATGTTACATTAACCTTTATTCACCCATTATTCCAGAAGTGTCCATTGGCCCCACTTGAGACTGAATCCTTGTTTTGCTAAGCACTGTACAAATCAAGTAAGAGACAGTCCCTGTCCTGATGAGCTTATCATTTAAAGAGATAAGACCAGCAAGTGGTGGTTGAAATATGTTATCCCCATTTTACAAAATGGGAAACTGAGGCATGAGCAGATCGAGTGATCCATCCAAGTTCACACAGGGAGTCTGTTTATAGCTGGGAGCTGATCCAGATCTTCTGAGTCTCAACACCAATGCTTTAACTACAAGACAATCCTTTTTGTCTATGTCAGTTATACTTTTTTCTGCTACTTCTAAACATGTCTGCTTTAGTGATACATAGTGTGCTCTATGCTACAGACCTCAGTAAACAGGGGAAGGAAGAAAAGAATTCTGATGGATTTTTGTTAAAGACGTCATTGGCTTTATATATTAATAGCTAAACGAGAAGAAATTCTGTTGACTAAAGGAGGCAGGATTCCTGTTAAAAGTTACATGCAACCATGTTGAGTAACCAAATAGAAGTTACTTTAGGTTGTGAGTGAACAATGACGGTTTTCTCCAGGTGCTTACCTGATTTCTTTAACAGAAGTTACAGAGCAATGGATTATAGACTCAATGCAATACCCAAACAATGCTATATGAGATAGTATAACCTCATAATCTCCTACACAATCCAGATTTCGCATCCTTAATGAGAGAATCTCTTCCAGGGGAAATCAGAGGAGTGATCCTTAACATAGCAGTCCAGGGAGCTTGATCACTTCCTGTCTGCTCCATGGACCTAATCTAAAGTCTAGTGAACTCAACAGGATCTTCTTTACATTCACTTCAATGGGCTTTGGAATCAGGGCCTATGCTTGGCTCCAGCCATGCTATTTATCATTCACTTTTATAAACAATAGTTTCATTCTTCAGTACTGGATACCTTTTCTACAACAACTGCTTGTTGTGACAGCCTCTTTCATTGCAGGGAAATAGAAAACAGGCACTATAACAACTGCAGAGACTCTAAACCATTTAACAAAACTGTGTCCATGTGGTGGTTCTCAGGGCACCCAGGACTGTAAGTCACCTTATTACCTTCCAGTGTGAGGGAGACTTGCTTGTGCTTAAATGAATGTCAACTCCCTGACACTACCAGCTTGGTAGCCACCCATGCTCTATCAGCCCTTACTTTGCTTTATAGGTCAACAACATGTGCACCCCAGTCCCTAGCCTCTTTGAAGACTTCCCTATAGTGTCCAGCCCCTTACCGACTGAACTCTCCCAGAAATATCAGGTTTGCTGTCTCCAAGGAAAGAGTGCACACGCCAGCTTGTATGATTCAAGTCAGGATCAGCACTTTGCTTAATATCACAGTACTGAGATATATTTATAGTAAAAATAAGGATAAGTTTGTTACCAAAGATTTAAGAGATAGGGAGTAAGGGTAATAGAAACACAAAGTTACATATACAAAAAATCAAAACATGTTTTCTAGAGATTAAACATAACAGATTAAAGAAATTTACTTTGCCCCCAAATTACTCGCAGAATTTCAACCAAAGTTGGTTGTGATCCCATTTACATGACTATAAATACACTGCACATTTGTTTCCTAGGTGCAGGATAAAGGAGTGTCTTCTTTGCCTTCTACTTATAGCCCCAAAGTTCATTGTCTGTACTCAGAACATGATAACCACCTGGCTTATTTTCCTGTGTGCTTCTTTCCCTGTTGATTTCACATTTCTCTGTTAACTCCCTATGTCAATGAAAATCCATTATATTAGCTTACAATGCTTAATTTACATTCTGTCAGCAAGACTGGGGAAGAAGCATTTCCTCACTGACAGAAAACCTGTTTCTCCCCCTCTGCTGTGTTACAGAATCTATGAACGTATTTTCAGTATGCATGTACAACTCCTTACATAGTGTCTGCATCCATTTCACAATGATATCAATGACTAGTTTGACCCTTGGCTTTCATTTAAGACCTCTCATGACATTCTTTGATGAACCAGAATGAACATACCAGAATCAGGATATTCTTGTAACCCTCTTTCCAGTTGGCTTTAAGGGGTTATTGGATCACAGTCCGCTACTGGTAGCCAATCTAGTTAACCATCAGGCCTGAGATGTTCTGCATTATGTCTTTCCTTTGTAGTTGTTATACCTACATCCTCACTGTCCCTGACAGACCAGGCATAGAAAATAGAAGTCTTATGCTTGGCCTAGGGCCCAAAATCATCCATTCTCTTCTAGTTTAAGTCCACCTGAGCTCAGAGCAGGCATGTAGGGAGATGTAGTCCAGCCAGGGAGACTGGCTCATGGAGGAGACTGGCGCATGAAGCATCTGAACTTCAATTTACATGAGGCATCACCATGACAGCTCACACCAATGAAGATTAATTTTGAACTGATCCAAAATTAAATATTTTGATTTATGCTGATGAACTGAAATGTTTTCTTTCAGGTCAGTGCTATCTGACACAAAATACTTTATTTTGGTTTTCCTGACCCCTTCCTTCTCCCCCCACCCCAAAAAAATATGGGAAAATGGGCAGGAATCAAATATTTCCTATGGGAAATTTTTATTTTGCAGAAACAGTGTTTTCAGTCCAAAAACATTTTATTGGAAATTTCCTGACCAACTACAAGAGATTCACCACCTCTAATAATAATTAGGGGCAAATTCTAGTGTCATTTACATAGATGTAAATTGGTCAATGGAATCATCCTTCATTTATACCAGAGTACCAACAGCAAAGTTTGCCCCAAAATGTCTATAATCGTAGAAAAAACCATCTGTAAATAATAGCTAAATATTGATATAGTATCAGATACTGTTAAATTTTCAAAAATGTTGTAATTTACTGCTAGAATTTTTTGTAGCACAATAATAAGAAGGAAAGCGTGTCTAATTAAAGTGGATGTAATACAAAATAACCAACATGCTCTTCTAATATTATTCTCTGTTAGACTATAGCATTGGGTGTTGTAGCCTGGTCTATAGATTATGAATAAAAATTCCCAGTTATCACTTTGAGCGTTGACAGATTCTTGTCCCAAGATCAGGCCCAGTATTATTGAAATTATTATATAGTTGTGAACCCCAATGTGCACAGGTGCAACACTCACACTATAGGAACTCTTATATGTTTACAAATAAATAATGTATTAATATATTTAGCAAAGTTGCACATTTTAACTCAGCAGATACCAATAATACAGAAAGTACATTTGAACATCCATACTCATACCATCCCTTGCAGAACAACCTGAAACATTAGCCATTATCTTCTTCATAACCATCACCTTCCTCATCTACACCAGTGTCCATCATTCTGGCCCTCCCAAGGGCTACACCTCTCTCTCCCCTGCTGCCCCCGGTTGGAATGCCACTTTTATAATATGTTACACTGACAATACCATGCCTAATGCATATTCAGTAAGGGGTTATTTCCCCTTATCAATGTTAAGGTTTCCTTCTTCCATAGGTTAGTGTATGTATGATTTCACCTCCGTTACCATATACATCAATTCGTTGCCATGGCACTCTTGCAGGCGGATGTTCTGTCCAGAAGCTGGTGCCTGTTCATATTCTGTGGTTGGCTGATGTCATTATGGACAAAATTCCCCCCCCCCCCACACACACTAATTTTCAGTTCCTCAAAACGTTAGTTACCTCAGTTTATCTATGACAAAGTTCACAGGCCTCAAGCCTTATGCTAACTGCTGAAGCCAATATCTTACAGGATACAAGCCTGCTGGTTCCTTGCATTACTGCTGAGTATAGAAAGCAGAATACAATACAAAGCAGTGAATTTATAATGGAGGTAAACTAGCCCACTGGGCTACAGAGTTTATGATCACATATTTTAATGTTTATTGCTTCCTGCATTTGATTTAAAATCTGCTGTTGAATTTGTGGTTTTTTTTAATGAATGTTAAAATAATTAGATTTACCATGAAACAGCATAAGCTAATTGAAGCAGCCACAAAAATTGTCAGTGCAGATCAAACCATCTGGATGAACAGATAAAAGCTATGGAAAAATTCAGAAGACAGGTGGGATTCCAATGCTTTGCTATCATCACCTTATAATATGGATGTAAAACTGGAATGGGGTACAGAAACAAAAATAAAACTCTCATGGACTCCAAGATAAAATCTAATGTCAAAAGGATATTTCTGAAAGTACCGGCTATGATTAGACATCAGTAATGGAACCACTTTTACTTATTAGTACACCAAATTTAATTACTAATTAAAATTAGTACACCAATACCTAAATCAACGAAACAGTAACCACGTACCATATCAAGAGGTGGTCCACAACAAAGCCAACCAGTGGGGTAAAAACCATTATCATTTCAAAGGAACAATGGCCTTTTCATTAAGGTACCAGACTGGAACTCAGAAAATCAGACTTTGATTTCCAGCCCTGCAACATACTTTCCATGTGAACTTGGGCAGGTCACTTAGAATCTGATTGCTGCGCACTAACTGCTCAAATAGATATCACTGATATTTGTGGGTGCTCAAAACTTCCAAAAAATCAGGCCTCAGCCCTCTCTGAACTTCAGTTTCCCACCTGTAAAATGGGAGCAATATTTATTTCCTTCCCCCACTTTGTCTATCTTGTGAATTTAGATTCTAAGCTTTTTGAAGCAGGGACATTCACTTACTATGTCTTTGAACTACGTATAGCTCAATGGTGTCCTGCTCTCAGCTGAGGCCACCAGTTGACACACTGCTGGAAATAATTAAGGACGTTCAAATTCTTAAACACATTTTTCCCATCGAAAAAGGGTCTTTTTATTCAAAAATGAAAAATGTTTCCCCACATTGACTTTTTCAAAATGTTTATTTTTTTATTATATTTGTAACTTGCTTTGAATCTAAAATGGTTTTGAAATTTTTCATTTATCAAAAATGATTTTTTTTCAGTGAATGAAAGAGTTCAACCATTTTTACAACATTTCCAACAAAAATATTTTATAGATTTTTATTAAAATCCTCTTCAGTACCTTTGAAATGGGAAAAAATGTAATTTTGAAGGCTTTTTAAATACAAGTTTCAACCATGTCTAGAAATAATAAGTAATGACTATAGGAATGCATAACAGCAAAATATAGGCTGGGTAAATCTCTAAAAACAAATGACCAAATCTGACACACTGATGGACGATATTTGAGCTCACCTGTAAGAAGCCCCTATGAGGTAAAGGCTGGTGTTTTTACAGCTGTTCTTTTCATCCAGAGATAAATAGTTCTTTTATTGTCACTTAAGTGTATTTGAATGGCTTTTCATGTCAAACACACATCTGGATTGTTTCATATATGCTACCCCAAAGTGGGTTTTTCCATGCACTGGTTCTTAATGGAACTTCCTCCCGGTTTGCCATGGAATCCAGACACTACACTAACGAGGGCCGTATAAGTACAGCAGAACCCCTTAATCCGATCTAACTGGGACTAGAACCAGATCAGATAATCAAAAATTCGGATAATTCGGAAAGGGGAAAGTGCGAGGCTACATCACCAACTAGTGGCTACTGGAGTGACCGTCCACTTTGGACCTATGTGCGCTGGTTGTTCGGTTAACACAGAGAGCCTTATAATAGAGAATTGGATAAATGGAGTATTACTAAACTCAGACAGATGTAGCAGTTGGATTGGCAGGGAGGTGGTGTTTAACTGCTGTAGAAATGGCAGGGAAGTCAATTCCTAAATCCACAAAAATCCCATAGGGAAGGAGCATCTGCACAGGTTCCCTGGCTCCCTGTCCCTCAGGTGGTACGTCTCTTACAGGAACCCATGGGCGGCATGTGAGCCATGTGGCTGTAGTAATAGCCACCTGTCCCAGTACCTGGACTTTAGCGTCCAAACTCTGGTCCTGTCCCAAACCTGGACTTTTGCGTCCAAAATTTGGGGGCTTACCTGAAACTCCCCCAAGCTCACTACCAGCTTGGATATTCTCGCTGCCACCAACTAGGACTATTGGGGGTCCTAGTATGCCCCCCGAGTCACCCCAACTTTCCCCTGGGGGACCCCCCAAGACCCAGAGCCCTGGGTCTCCCTCTCTTCCTCTCCCAGCTTCCCCCCCTTTCCTGGGTTAGCCGGTGCAATGCTATGCTTCACTCCTTGAGTACAACCGGAGAAGCAATCTAGCTTCCCCGAGGCTAGGTATTTACCTAGTCAGCTCACACAAGAAATTCCCCCTCCCTTTGTCCTATAGCCTTTCCCGCCCTGGGACAATAGGGAGGTGAGACACCGAGTTTGGGCTTTTCCCTCCCCCCTCTGCCTCACTAGAAAAAGAAACTTTCACAAGGTTTAAAAAGAAAACTTTATAGAAAAAAAAGAAAGAAAATATAAAACAATAATCTTGCATTAAGAAACTCAATACAGGCTCTTGCTTATAAGAAAATATGAAGAAACAGTCTGATTTAAAAGATAGCCCGATTAAACCAGTCCAACCAATCCACATACATGTAAATACAACCCAAAGCTCCTCATAGCCGAATTGCTTGGGGTTTCTTTTGTACTCACAGATGTGTAGGAGACACTTGGAGATAAGATGCAGTTAGGAGGAAGCTTGTTAACTCACAGCCGAGAAAACAACAAAAGACACAGCCATCCACATCTATTCGTACAACCCAAAGCTCCTCATAGCCGAATTGCTTTGGGGGTTCCTTTGTACTCACAGACTTTTGGTATAATATTTGAAATAAGAAGGAGTTAGGAGGAAACCTTGTTTACTCACAGCCGAGAAAACAAAAAAGACCCCGAGTATACAAATTCCCGCCCCTGACTTTAAACAATCCAGTTCTCTGATTGGTCCTCTGGTCAGGTGTTTGGTTACCCTTTCCAGGTAAAAGAAACTTAACCCTTACCTTACCTATCTATTTATGACAGTGGCTCCGCCCTTTCTGCCCAAGGCCCCGCCCCTACCCCCAATCCGCTGGAGTCCTGAACGCTCCCTCTCACCCTGTAGTCGAAGGAGCTGCAGCCAAACCACCCCGGGACTTGAGCCGGCACCACGACTGGGCTGCCCCCCAGCTCTCAGCTTTGGCAGAGCTGAGCTCCTGCCCGCTTGGGGGAGAGAGCAGAGCATGGGCAGGGACAGGGCTTGGTTTAGGGGAGTCTTAGTCTCCCCTGGCCTATTATATCCACTGTCCATGCAGGAACCATATTGCCTCACTGTTCTCCGCTGGGGCCGTAGCAACCCCTAGACCTCACAAAGAAAGGGCAGCCATGTAAAGGGATTTTTATTGCAGATCTGCACAGCATTAATCTGCCTCTTGTAAAAGCCACCCACACCTAAAGCACGATGGCATGGTTACAGGGCTAGCTGCCCTTTGTCCCCTTCCTAACTGAACTGTATCTGGGTGTGAGACTCCCAACCCAAGCGTACTGGCTTGTGTGAGCAAGCTAAAATAACTGCAGACATGTTGCTGTGTGCCTGAGGCTTGGGCTAGAGCTTGGGCTCTCAAGCCTGGGGGTGGGCAAATGCGAGACCCACAGTTGCAACCTCAAAGTAACATCTACACAGCTATTTTTAGCATGCTAGCATGAGCTCATAAGCTGGACAGCTTGCTCCCAGATGCAATGCAGACATATCCTCTAAATGCACTCCCTCAAGCATCAGGCCTCATTGCCATTAACTCTCCTGGAGTGGAATCACACAATTCTCCCACTCTTACACTGGGCCCATGGCTACAGCATCCTCTGTATCAACCGTGCTTACTGAGCAGATTTGAGAGGATTTGGCATCTGTGGTTCTTCCCTTTGCAAGTCTATGAACAGTGGTGAATACAGTGATCAGACAGTCTTCAGAGTGTAGTTTAATCTTAACAATAGGAAGAAATGATAATACAAGAGAAAAAGAATTTCAAGACAACAGTCTATACACACATCTGTCTTATCTAAAGGCTTCCCATTGCCCTGATGGAAGCCTAGGAAGGACTAACTTCTTCAGACTATCTTTGTATTTCAGAATAGAAGTTATGGGACAATAGGCAAAGGTCAGGTACAGAAGGTTACTACGAGCATAAGAATGTCTGACAATTATTCTGCTCACTGGACAGATTTACAAACCTCAGCTTCCTTCCCTAGACCAGAAGAAAAACTCTGCGTAGCTCAAAAGCTTGCACATTCTACCAACAGAACTTGGTCCAGTAAAATACATTATCTCACCTACTTGTCTCTTTCATGTCCTGAGATCAAACATGCTACAATTAGACTGCAAATCTTTTGGAAGTGAGATACCTAGAAGCCAATAAACACAGAACATTCAATTAATCCAGAGGCTATTTGATGGTAGCTCTGTGTATTTAGATGTATACATTTAGGGCTAGGGCCAGTGCTACCATTTAGGCAGCCTAGGCAATTGCCTAGGGCACCAGGATTATTCGGGGGGCGGCATTTTGCCAGGGGGGCGGCTAGCAGCTCCGGAGGGTCCGTTGCTCCGCTGCTCTGGTGGAGCTGCCGCAGTCATGCCTGTGGACAGTCGGCTGCTCGCATGACTCCAGTGGACAGCCTGCAGGCATGCCTGCGGCAGCGCCACCACAACCACGGACCAACGGACCCTCCACAGGAATGACTGCGGCAGCTCCACCGGAGCTACGGGATCAGCGCGGGGGGCGGCGAAATGGCTGTGCGCCTAGGGCGCGAGAAACCCTAGCACCGGTCCTGTTTAGGGCTAATAGTGTAACTTCATTTATTGCAATGGTGCTACCCTGATTTACACCAGCTGAAGATCTTGGCCCCTTGTTTTTCTTTTCGTTCTCTTTTGCTTAATTTTTCTATATAGCATGGGGTTATTTGGAGAAACCAGTATAGCCTTCCTGATATTTTTAAAAATGAAACATTTAATTTTATTTCCTAATTTTAGGGTACTATATCCCTCAAAACACAATTATGTGTAAGTAACACAACCAGTGTAAAAGCTGCATAACAATATTGCTGAGCTCTAGAACTGCAAGTGGAACAGCACTGATTTCCTATTGGACAACCAAAATACATACCCGATGTCTGTAATGCCGCCTGGGAGCAAGAGTTTCTAGTGGTGCATTGCTCAGACAAACATTTAATACACTGCACTCGAGAAGTTATACAAAGAATACAATTTCCTTTGAAATCTTTTGAGATCTTTTCATTTGGGGCCAGATATGATCCTTTTACTCAAACAATTGAATTTAATAAAAAAAAATCTCAAGATTCACAAAATGTTTCTCTTTCCTGAACTGCTAAGAGGTTGAGTAAAAAAGGAATAACAACTAGGAATGGAAAAACTGATTTGGCTAAAAGAATAACAGCTTGGAAGCTGCACCCATCTATTCAAAATAGACCTGAATCTTTTTGAGGTTGGGTAAATGTAAGAAAAATCAGTATCACACTTTTCTGTGGGTCCTAGCTGGTTTTAGCCTTCGCTAGAGACCAAGAGACCAAAACACCGCAAAAGAACTTGTTCTCACAAGATTTGCAGCCTTATTTTGAATCCAAATGATTTGACCAGTTCAGATAAAGGTAACTCAGAGGTCAAGATGTTTATTGGAACGTCATACCTTTTGGATTTCCGCTCTCACCTCTAGTAACAGAATGTAGTAGCTGAAAACTTTTGTACCAGGAAAACTTAAGGAAAAGGAAAGAAAAATGTTTCTAACAGTAGGAACAATGGAATGGTTTTAGGAAAGTCTTTGATTCATGGATCATAAGGTAAGAAGGGACCATTACCTAGTCTGACCTCCTGTCTAACACAGGCTGTAGGATTTGCCTGAATTAATTCCTGTTTAAATGAGAGTATGTCTTTTATTAAACATATACAGTCTCGATTTAAAAATGCCAGTGACTGAGAATCCACCACAATTAGTAAGCTGCTCCGATAGTTCATTTCTACCACTCTTAAAACTCTGCATATTATTTCTAGCCTGAAGAGCCATCCCTTATAAAATTTCTGTTCCCCATTAGGTACTTGTAGATTGTGATCAAGTCAACCTTTACATGTCTCTTTGTTATGCTAAACAGATTGATGCACCGTCATTGGATCTATTTGAAATTAATAGTAATTAGACTTACACTATCATTTATAAAGCATTGTAAAGGCACTATAGCATATCAAATCACACAACGTGCCTGTAAACTTGGTAAGTATTATTATCCCTGTTTTAAACAGAGAAATGGAGGCACAGGGAGGTTACATGATTTGTCCCAGGAACAAATTACCATTCTAATGCCTTAACCAGGAGATAAGGCCTTTAGGTAGTTGTGAAACAGAAGCTCTTTAGCAAAGGAAAAAAGAAAGGTCCCTTGTTCTTTGAAAACAACTCTCATCTCAGACCTGATGAACTCACTGTGCCAAAGATAAGTCTTACAGGATATTTATCCATAAAGAGTAACATGTGAGCAGGGCTGGCTCTGGCTTTTTTACCACCCCAAATAAAAAAATCAAAAACAAAAAAACAAAAA
The DNA here is from genome assembly GCF_003597395.2 of Chelonoidis abingdonii. Lineage (NCBI taxonomy): Eukaryota > Metazoa > Chordata > Testudines > Testudinidae > Chelonoidis > Chelonoidis abingdonii. The sequence continues at coordinate 20,136,187 of NC_133769.1, read as the reverse complement.
ACAAGACAAAAAAACCCACCTGTGGGCCGGCCGGAGCAGTGAAGGGAAAAAAAAAACCAACAACCTGCGGGCCGGCCAGAGCAGTGAAGGGGAAAACAAAGCAAAACAATACAAAACCTGTGGGCTGGCTGGAGCCGCAAAGGGGGAAAAAAGCCCCAAAACCTGTGGGCCAGCCGCAGCGGCGAAGAAGAAAAAACAAACTGTGGGGCGGCCGGAGCACAGGTGCAAGGGGACTCCCGGCCCTGCAGATGTGCCCTTGGCAGCGGACTGTGTGACCTGGCAAGCAAGGGGGAGAGAAGGGGGGTAGCCAGGGCTTCCTTCAGCGGGATGCTCGCCACACCGCCTGCTGGGAAGGCTCCGCATCGCTCCAGTGGGCGGGCAAGGAAGGACAGTTTCATTAGTTAATGAAAAAGCTGGAGCACTGTACAAAGTTTATGTTTTATGCATTTTTCTCAAATTACAGCTCAGTGGTTTGAGCACTGGCCTGCTAAACCCAGGGTTGTGAGTTCAATCGTTGAGGGGTCCATTTAGGGAACTGGGGCAAAAATCTGTCTGGCGATTGGTCCTGCTTTGAGCAGGGGGTTGGACTAGATGACCTCCAGAGGTCTCTTCCAACCACATATTCCAAGAACCCCACTGTTCCCCTTGAAATCCTGCAGGCTTATGTATTCCTAGGATACATGTCCTTCTGAATCAGCATTATAGTTCCCTGAGCATAATCTATAATTTATAAATAACAAAAACAACTGTAAAAAATTACTGATGCTAATCATTTTGCTGGACTTTTTTTCTCCCAGATCTGTGTGCAGAACAATATGAAAATTAAGAAAAGCACTAACCCTCTCCCCACCGGAATCAACAATTAAAATGAAGAAAAATGTAAGTTTCCTACTGAACATTTTCTCTTCCATAGAGTCCAAAGAAATGTTTTGTGTCCCCTCTACATTTGAGTCTAACCACTAGGTGGCAGTCTTGCACCTCACAAGTTATAGGTTCTGTCATTGGTTAAACTACTCTTGCTATAAAACAGTGTAGTGAAATGTCTCCTTTGAATGTGCTCTAATAAAGAAGGTGCCTTTGCCTGCTTATCTGGATGGAGGAGGATTCTTCATAGGCAGGTGCACTTAATCTTTTCAAGATGTAATAAAGCCCAATAAAGCTGCACTCTATTGTGTAAAATGTAATAAGTCCATATGTCTTTCATGTTTATTTACCTTTTTTGTGTCATGAAAAGAGAAGTAGGGTAAAAAATTTGAAGCTTGTATGTTTAAGCAATAATGAGATTGTTCCATTGTCTAGTGTAAACCCCGTTTGTGTGCAATTTCCTTTTTCCTGTTCTCCAAATTAGTTAGCAGGAGCAGCTTCCCCCGAGTGAGAATAAGTTCTCTAGATTTCTTGGAAGGGACTGACCAAAAGGAAAACTTCCTCACACAATTTGACTTCCCTCTTAAATCAGTTGGGGAGATTTGCTAAAGTAGCCCATATTCTGTTTAGGGCCTGATCCACAGCCCATTGAAATGAGTGGGAATCCTTACAAATACTTAGTGGATTTTGGGTTTCAGTGGTAGCTGTGTTCGTCTGTATCAGCAAAAAAACATGAGGAGTCCTTGTGGCACCTTAAAGACTAACAAATTTATTTGGGCATAAGCTTTCATGGGCTAGAACTCACTTTATCAGATGTATGAAGTAAAAAAATACAGGAGCAGGTATAAATACATGAAAGGATGGGGGTTGCTTTACCAAGAGTTAGGTCAGTCTAACGAGATAAATCAATTAACAGCAGGATACCAAGGGAGGAAAAATAACTTTTGAAGTGTAAGAGAGTGGCCCATTACAGACAGTTGACAAGAAGGTGTGAGTAATAGTAGGGAGAAATTAGTATTGAAGAAATTAAGTTTAGATTTTGTAGTGACCCAACCACTCCCTGTCTTTATTCAGGCCTAATCTGATGGTATCTCATTTGAAAATTAATTCCAGTTCTGCAGCTTCACAGACCTTGGGAGACAGGCCTATCCTCGCTTACAGACAGCCCCCCAACCTGAAGCAAATACTCACCAGCAACTACACACCAAAAACACCAATCCAGGAACCAAACCCTGCTACAAACCCTGGTGCCAACTCTGTCCACATATCTATTCAAGGGACATCATCATAGGACCTAACCATATCAGCCACACCATCCAGGGCTTGTTCACCTGCACATCAACCAATGTGATATATGCTAACACATGCCAGCAATGCCCCTCTGCCATGTACATTGGCCAAACCGAACAATCTCTACGCAAAAGAATAAATGGACACAAATCTGACATCAAGAATCATAACATTCAAAAACTAGTAGGAGAACACTTTGATCTCTCTGGTCACTCAATAACAGACCTCAAAGTGGCAATTCTTCAACAAAAAATCTTCAAAAACGGACTCCAATGTGAAGCTGCAGAACTGGAATTAATTTGCAAACTACATACCAACAGAATAGGCCTGTATAAAGACTGGGAGTGGCTGGGTCATTACGAAACCCAATACTAATTTCTCCCTACTGTTACTCACACTTTCTTGTTAACTGTCAGTAATGGGCCACTCTCTTACCACTTTAAAAGTTATTTTTCCTCCCTTGGTATCCTGCTGTTAATTGATTTATCTCGTTAGACTGAGATTGGTAAAGCAACCCCCATCTTGGTAACTCTTGGTAAAGCAACCCCCATCTTTTCATGTATTTATACCTGCTCCTGTATTTTTTACTTCATACTGATGAAGTGGGTTCTAGCCCACGAAAACTTATACCCAAATAAATTTGTTAGTCTCTAAGGTGCCACAAGGACTCTTTTTTTTAGTGGGTTTTGAATCAGATCCTTTGCCCTGAGACCCACCTAGCAGACCACGTTCATAGTTTGCTTTTTCATAGGCTTTCTTGATTCAGATTGTAAAAGTAATAGCAATAGATTGATGTACACAGCAGCACACAAAATGCTTTACCAGCATTAATTAGTTAAGCTGGTCAGCAGTTCAATAAGTATCTAAATGTTGTCAAGTGGAGCAGGGGGGTTAAGTCAAAGATGGTTTTCTCGAGATCATATACAGCAACGCAATGCATTGTCAGAAACAGAACTCCACATCCATCCCGCTGTCTGATTTATCCTCTTGGAGGCTAATATCTTCTTCACTAAAAATTCCAGGTGTTTTCCTTGACAGCACCAGTCATATATGGCATGGTAGAGATCGGAGTCATTAACGTGCATGTGGAGTCATCAACCTTAATGTGTGAGACACATGTAGCTCTTCTGTGAGGTCTCCAATGTGCCGTGGTACCAAACCTTGACCTGATACAGTCCCTTGTTAGTGTGCTAGTTTTAACACAGCTGAGACAAGTGCTGTAGGCATTTCAGCTGCTAATACCTGTAACATCTGGTTGATTCCAGTGCCATTTCCCAATTGCCTTCAAATGCTTTGTTCCTCCCAGGACCCCAGATATCCTGCTTCTGTGACTTTCTCTTCCCAACTGCCCTGGAATCTTCCCTTCCTGGCCCTACAGCCCCTTGAGCAGCTGAAGCATTACCATTAGCAGATGCATCACTGTGCCCAATGCTAATCCATTGCATTAGCTAAGTAAGTTGTACTACTAAATAGTAAACTTTAACACCATTCAGCAATGCTACAGGACTCTCCGTTGTCACTATACTGGCTGTCATTGCTCTTTGGACCCACACAGCAGCAGCGGAATACAACTAAGGGCCTCCTGTTCCGAAATCATAGTCCTCTGCTACTTAAGCTAAAGAAGAATCTTCATTAGCTATTAGCATTGTAGAGCTCCTGACACACAAACGGTTCTCACTCTAAATGACATACCAGCCAGTTCATTACAATACCATTGTACCATACCTCCATTTACATCACTAAAATGTGCATCAACCAGACGTATTTCTCCCTGTAGCTATCTATAGTGAAGAATGTCAAGCTTTGCCACTGGTAAATGGGAGGTATGGTTTGTTCTACATTTTTTTTAAGAAAGCTGAGATTCTTCATTCTAAGACATATTTCAATATTTCTTATTTTGCAACAACTAGCTCTCACTCAAACTGTGAGTGTCTTATCAAGAAGTCAGCATCTAAACATTTCTATGCCAAATCATAATGCATATTACATCTCCACTTCATTGCTGCTGGGTGTTCATTTTGCATGTGCAAAGTTAGTGGAGTTTTCTGCAGATATGACACTTTCAAAAATCTAGAATTACCTAATGTCTGCCTCTTAAGAGCTTTAGACCTCGCTGTAGAATACCCACATGCATTGAACTGTCCCACTGCTGCTCCAACTAGATAATTGCTGGAAAAAACGTTCAGATACAGATAAAATCCAACAGAAAGAATTCCTAACATCCAATGTCATGGATGAGGGTAAGTGTGATCCTTTCCAGGAGTACGCAGGGCTGTGAGGTCCCTCGCTACCACACTTGCCCTTACTGTGAGAAAGCCTTGACTGTGCCTGCCAGGGTCAGCTCTCCGACTCCTCCAGCCATGGGCAACAAGTTCTCCCCTCCAGGTCTACACAGGTCCCGCTATTACTCTACAGGTTCACGACAGACACCCTCCAGCCCCTCCAATGTCTTCCTGGAGTGTCCAGCCCACAGTATTTACAGATTCACTGCTTCCACAGAAACTGTACATCCCAGCTTACCAGTTCCATTCATGGTCACCTCTCTGCTTGACACACAGCAGTTCGGTATGTTTCTAGTGAAATGAAGCCTAAATTTATTTAACAAAGCATAGAGATTGAAGTAGTAGCTAGTAGAAGTATTGGAAACAAATTGTTACTTATAAAATAAAATCATAACACACATTCTAGAGCCTGGACTTAATTAACAAGACACTCTCAAGTCTTATAGAATATTGCTCACCCCAAATCCCAGCAGCACTTTACAGCCAACCTTTGCAGTGACCCTTCTTTCAGGAAACAAACATGTTGTCCACTTGCCTCTTTGACGAAGGACCCCCTGTGTTTCCTTGTACCCCCAGATATACCAGCACAATACTTTGTCTTTATTCATAGAAAGGACCCCCCTTGCCATTTGTCTCATTTTGTAGATTTCCTTTCATGTAGATTTTGCAATGTCTTCTTTTGTCTGTGGCTCAGTCTGCAAACAGGCATACATTGTGAGGCATACAATACACAGATGATCAAACAGGGAGATAAGTGTCTGTCACTTACTGTCTGAAAGGAACATTACAGAGCAATGAAGGGCCACAACTCCAAGACATTAAGAATATATTTTTTGTAGCCACACAAATCCCTAAATAATATCTGTTCCCACATTTTACAATGATTATGATGCCCAGTGTGTTACTGGCTTTCGGTAGGGATCTCACGTATCATCCTTGGGTGAACTACTATGCATTTATCTGATCCAAAGGATCCTTGTAAAACTCTAGGTACACCCCATGCTATTGGCCAATTGGTGTCAGTAATTCTGCCCTGCAGAATTTCCAGAATTTAAAAGCAGCAAAGAGTCTTGTGACACCTGATAGACTAACAAATGTTTTGAAGCTTGAGCTTTCGTGGGTGAATACCCACTTCATCGGACTACATGCATCCGACTAAGTGGGTATTCACCCACGAAAACTCATGCTCCAAAACATTTGTTAGTCTATAAGGTGCCACAGGACTCTTTGTTGCTTTTACAGATCCAGACTAACATGGCTACCCCTCTGATACTTGACAGAATTTAAACTACTTTGTCAATCCTAATCACAATCCACCCTATAAACCAACTCAGCACTATATGAGGTATTGGTAATACACTTCTTTAAAAAGGTAGAGCACATCTGAGACATCTCTAGACAGCAGCAACCCTACACCAACCCTAGGCAAAGTACATACCTGATCAGTTCACAGAGCAAGATGTTCTAGATGAAGCAAAGGAAATGTAAATCGCCACCAGTGTTTCAGTCCCTTGCCTATCATGGCTAGTGAAAGATGCCCATGTTTTTTATTGACAGAGATGGTCAATGTCGAATTTGAAGAGGAAAACCTACCATGTCACCAACTGACAATAGAGCAGTAGGTGATTAGTGTAGTGGGGAGAAGAGGAGTATTTTTATGCAAATTTGGGAATCTCTGAGATCTCATCACCATGAGTGACCTTTAAGACACTCGTATGTGAAAATCCAGTTGAACACCTGCCTCTCCCACTTTGTGTATTATGTTCTCCATAGAAACACACAACTCCCTTATGTCAAAACTAAGCTGTATTGATAAACCATATCTCCCCTATATTTCATCAAAGATATTTCATATGTACATAGAATACATGTAGTATATACAGACTTGAGCTTGGAACTAGATATATTTTAGAGTCAATATATTAACGATTATAGTGCTATTTTACTTATATATTTAAAATTCATTTAGTTTCATGTCAGATGGCCTGTGAGATGAAACTAGGTTAGGTATCACATATTTCGTATATATTTTCCATGTAATATATGTGGAGAAATATATGGGGAAAGATATAGCAAGGTAGAAGGATGGTCTGGTGGATATGGCAGTGGATGGGAAACTTGGGTTCAACTTGTGGCTCAGACACACATACCCTGTGTGGCATTGGCCAGAATCACTTAATTTACTCTTAGAAGTGCTGTGTATTCACAACTAAGGTCAATGGGAATTCAGCTCTGGGCATATAATGAGCTATACAATACTAAATACTCTGAAAAATTGGGTTTAGGTATCTTGCATTGAACATCCAAAATTAGTGGAAATGTCTGATCTTAATCTCACTGTGCTTCTGTAACCCACTGATGAGCATGTTTTGCAGGTACCCCTCTGTGCCAATCTACAGAGTATACAAGTTGTTACACATCCCATCTACTGACCCTCTCTTGTTAGCTCAAGCTGTAGCAGTTCTTGCTTCTGGTTCTGAAGATCCCTGGTGTGCTAACTAAGTTGGCAGCTGCCACCCTTCCATTCCCCAGCTGTGAAATAGAATTAATACTTATCTCTGTCACATGAGAGAAGAGAGGAAGAAATCCATTAATAACAGCAAGGTACTCAAATTTTATGATATATCAATTACCTAATAGAGTCACATTTTGGTGATATGGTCACTGAAAGCCTTCAGTGAATGTTTATTTGCTTTCATTCATAATACTTCAAACTGACCCCATACTAACCATAGTCAAGCTAGGTTATGTTCACATGAGAGATTTGTAAGGAAAAACAAAGTAGTGTTTCTGTGCATGCACCTTTTCCCTATGAGTCATTATACCCCTTCATGATGTTAAAGAGCACCACTCTGCAAATGGCCCTTTGAGGTGTGGGTTGGGATGTTCAAAAGAATCCTGTTGAATGAGAGTCCAGTTGTAGCCATGAAAAATGCTATAGTTAGAGCTGCTTGGGGTGGGGGGAGAAGAGGAAAACATTTCTTTTTTCAGAATTCAAAATTTGAACATTTTTCAACAGCTCCGTAATATGTAGGAAAAGGATTTTTTTTGTTAAAAATACTCAAAAATTTCCTGGTGTTTTTAAAAATTAAAAGAAAATTTGACACACAGCACTTTTCTCAAGACTAGAGCTTTTAATCCTATTGTCCTGTCAAATTTGGGTAATTATATATGTATAATCATTGTAATTTCAAATATATACTGTTTTGTCTTCCTGCATTAGCCCTTCATGCATTTCACACTAGAGATTAACTTTATGAATAAAGGTATGTAATATATAGACAGAGATCGTTATTTGTACAATCAGTTAGTGAAGTTTCTAAAGCATTTTGGGGTCCACATGGATGGGAAAAAATAAAATATAATTAGTCTGGTTCATTTCAGGATGTGAAGAGTATTTTTATAAGTCAATTTGCCTCTTATCAATACATTTTTCATTTAATTATTTACAGAATTCAGTCATTTTCAAAGGGCCATCCAGACATTGGGACAAATTAGCAAAGCTATAAACTATACCAGGGGTTGGCAACCTTTCAGAAGTGGTGTGCCAAATCTTCATTTATTCACTCTCATTTAAGGTTTCGCATGACAGTAATACATTTTACCGTTTTTAGAAGATCTCTTTCTATAAGTCTATAATGTATAACTAAACTATTGTTGTATGTAAAGCAAATAAGGTTTTAAAAATGTTTAAGAAGCTTCATTTAAAATTAAATTAAAATGCAGAGCTCTCTGGACTGGTGGCCAGGACCCAGGCAGTGTGAGTGTCACTGAAAATCAGTTTGCGTGCCACCTTTGGCACGCGTGCCATAGGTTGCCTACCCCTGAACTATACTGTGTAAGTGAGGTGAGGTGTTTTTTTGTTTGTTTGTTTTTTGTTTGTGAGGCAGGGGATTCTTAATATGGATAATTTGAAACAAGTGATAATCAGTACAATTTTTAACGATGGCTTACCAATTCTGTCATCATGTTTCCCATGATGCTTATAAGAATAAAATGGATAAGGATACAAAAATGCCATCTTATCTTTAAATGTTTCATCTGAGTTGACTGTGCAATCAATTTTCTCACACAGCGTTGAGCTAAAATGTCTCTGGCTTCTTCCTCAATTTAGCATCTATAACTTAAAGAATATAAGATCAACACTAATAACATTTGCAAATGACATAAGAATTGGGGCAGTGGTAAATGAAGCAAACAGGTCACTGATAGAGAGCAATCTGGATCGCTTGGTAAGATGGGTGCAAGCAGATGATATGCATTTTAATAAAGCTAAAAGTAAATGTATACAACTAGGAACAAAGACTGTAGGCCATACTTACATGATGAGGGTCTCTATCCTGGGATGTTGTGATTGAAAAAGATTTTGTTGGGGGTGTGTGTGTGTGTGTGGATAATCAGCTGAACATGAGCTCCTAGTGTGATGCTGTGGCCAAAAGGACTACTGCAATTCTCAGATGCATGAACAGGGGAATCTGGAATAGGAGGAAAGAGGTTATTTCACCTCTGTCTTTGGCACTGAGGTGACTGCTGCTTGAATACTGGTGCCCATAATTCAAGAAGGATATTCATAAATTGTAACTAGTGGAGAGTAAGAAGGAACTTTCCCTGTGAATGGGTTCTCCTGTCATTGCCTAATGCAAGATTACTTGCACTTTCCTGTGAGGCAACTGGTACTGTCTATTAGCAGAGGCAGGATATCAGATGAGACCTGGTCAGATTTAGGTTCATCTGTTCCTCTAAAATAAAATTTGAGGAAAGAAGTTAAAAAAAGAAAGGGTTGGCTTAAAATTCAGACTGAGCCCTTTTTATGATGTGAAAATATCCTTCTCGGTAATTCTAGAAGCTCATACTCCTGGAGGTGTTAATATGAAAAACTGATAGTTCCATTTAGGTTTTCACTGCAAGCCTATTTCAAACTGGAAGTTCTGCTGCAGAATTCCAGAATGATTTACCCTTTTGACTGACAATGGATTGTCACATAATTCCAGGGACAGGGGAAGAAATAGCAATATGCATGCATTTCAGCTAGTAAATCTGCATCAGGATTTTTTATTGGAGAGCTAAAAAGGCAACTGCTAAATCTGGGCCAAAATATTCAATGAGTGTAATTAGCCTCATGATATTGCGTATGAGTTCCCTTTTCTGAGTCCCCTACTCTTCACCCACACACACAAACTCATATTGAGCCCTCCTGCCGCACATCTCTATAGAGGAATCAGGCCCAGTTGCAATGCTTGACTTTCAGCATGGCCTCATACCATTACACTTGATAGTAGTTTTTTCATGGACTTTAATGGGAGCAGGATTAAGCCCATTTCGAGCATAGCTCCCTGGCATACCCAGTCCCCTAAAACTGTAGTATCCAAATGAACTGAGTATGCTGCATGTATGTGTAATACGTTTGCAGAAGGCAATATGCTAATATTGGATATTTCTTTTCACTTTCTGTTTCTGAGCTTACTTTTCAGCAGGGGACCAGACCAGAGTTTAGTCTTTTCAGGACTTTATATATCTATCTAAATAAGATAGAGTTAAGCTTCTGATAGAAAGAGACAAAATCTCTAAAGGAAAATGTATATTAAATCTATCTGTATGAATACACAACAGTTTACCTATAACCTTGAAACAATTGTGAATATTGTCAATAGCATCTATTTTAAAGACAACACTTTCAGGGAAGGATGTGTGTGCCACCCAAGTTTTAGTACTTGTTACCAGAGTCATCCCTTGGATAGGCTGTATCGGGTGAGACCATTCCAGGCCCTGTGCTTTGGGGGGACCCGTGCGTCAATAAAATTGGGACTGTCCCAATATTTAGCCCTTAGTCCTGCATCCTGACCAACGTATGATCGGGATGCTATTTGCCCCGATATTCAGGTGAGGAGGTGGGCATGGAGGTGTGGTGGGAGAGGGATGGGTGAGTGGGGTGAGAAAGTGAACGGGGAGGTGAGAGGCAGGCTGGAAGGCGGGAGGGGGTTAGGAGGTGGGCGGGCAGAGAGCTAGGAGAAGGGCAGATGGGGGGGCACCGGATGAATGGTGAGGAGACTAGCAGGGAGGGGAGTGATGGGCAGGTGGGTGATGAGGCAAGCAGCAGGTAGGCGAGCAGATGGTGAGGAAGAGAGTGGTGGATGGGCGGGTGGGGTAGAGGTGAGGAAGCGAGTGGCAGCCAGGCAGGTGAGTGTGCCTTGCGGATGGCGAGGAGACTAAAGGGAGGTTGATTTGTCCCGGGTTCTGCACCCTCCTAGGTACTGCCCTGCTTGTTACTATCAAAAATTCAAATGAAAAACATAATTATGCACATACATACACATCCACCCTGCCTTGGGCTCTTCTCTGGGAGGTTTACTTTTCTCAGATGCTGTGAAATAGTGTCCAAGCCCTTGTAGGCACACCAGCTTCTTAAAGTCTGGGAAACAAGCGAAAGGCCAACAGTCTCCTTCTAACTTCCTTTGAGTGTCTGCAAAAAACAGTGTACAATTTGCACATCCTGCAGCAGTTCTAGTCCTTCTCTTCTCCACGGCGGAGGTGGGGCCTGCAGTCGAAATGCAACAAAAGACTGCATTCTCTGGGACACAACCCTTATAGATGACCCTTCTGGTCCTTATGTTGCTGCACCACTAAGTCTCACAGTCTGGCTCCTACTTCTAAAATCCTTACCCTAGCATTCTATTGGTTTCATTGTCAGAAAGAGTGACTCTGGGCGTATACTGTCAACCTGCTTCCCACAATGGAAATCACTCAAGTACCTTCAAATAGCTAATGAAAACTTTATGCTTACAACACGCAATATCTGGATGATTATGTTCTCAACCCACAGCTTTTGGGCCACTTGCAGCCCAATTAGCACACAGCTGCAGCCTAGCTCCCTGGCTGCCCCATGCATAGGAGCTGAAGGGGGAACATGCCACTTCTTCTGGGAGCTGTTCAGAGCCAGGGCAGGCAGGGAGCCTGCCTTAGCCCCGCTGCCTTGCTGACCAAACTTTTAACAGCCCAGTCAGCAGTGCTGACCGGAGCCACCAGGGTCCCTTTTTGACCAGGCATTCCGGTCGAAAACCAGACACCTGGCAACCCTAGCCAGATAAGAAGTGCCCAGGGCACAGAGCTACTGTGTGCACTACAGCCCAGTAACCTGGAAGAGGACACACTGCTGACAATGCAGCTGTTTTGTGGGCCCAGCTCAGGTAAGGCTTAAAGTGGGCAGAGTTGCAAAGGGTCACAGTCCTGGCAAAAAACACTTAAAAATGGATTTGGGTCACCAAGGGGTGCACTTTAAGACTTGCCCCACCAAGTGTATAAATATTTATTTCATATGGGATTATCATCAATTCCCCCTGCCCCTCCCCACATGCTTTTTTCAGTCCACTTTAAGCACTGAGGTTGGGGATTCACAATTATCCTGCAGTGATCAACAACCCAGAACAATCCTGACTATTGTACAGAACCCAGCTGATTCACCTCCCCCGCCGTATTATTTATCATGGTCACTGGTATAATATATTGTGTGGCTGTGGCCCACATAACGGAGAGCTGAATACATGGCCCACAATGGTAAATAGGTTGAGTACGACTGTAACCATGAGTCATCCCACCCGGCTCCAGCAGGTCTGCAGGCACAAAGACTCCCTGTCACCAGCTTGCCTGAACTAGTAGGCAAAGTGAGCACACTTAATTTTCAGGAGTCCAATTAATGTCTAATTTAGGATGGGCCACTTGGACCTTACACTCCCCAAAATAAATCAAAAGTTTCTCATTGATGTAAATACAAAGTGCAGTCAGAAATAGGCTCTGGCCAAGCCTGGCTTCTTGGGTTAAGGCAGAGAAAGATTTTTTTCTTCCCTCCCCTTGCTTCACCCAGAACTGCCATTTGAGAGACGCTGTTAGCACTTTTTATTGGGCCAGCTGGGCCCTGATTGGCTTCTGCCTGCTCCCAGCCTTTCTAGCTGCTGGAGGTCCAAGTCTTGCTGGTTTCCTCACAGGTGACCAGAGGAGGTCTTTCTAGGCAATGCCTAAAGGTCCAAACTCACTGCAATCTTCTTCTTAAAGGACCACTCGAGTATGGGGAGAATTATTAGGGACCAGTCAATGACAAAGGAATTGGCTGCTTCTCTGTGATGTATGTCATTACTATAATGTAAACCCATTGGCCCCAACCAATCTGGTAACTGGGATATTTAAAGCTCAGCAAATAGAATTTATGGCCCTGATTCGCCTCTCACTTTTCAGAGGCGTTCAGTATCTGTAGTTGTCATGGACTTCAGCAGCACTAGTAAGTTCTCTGGAAGTCTGAAAATCAGCTCACTTTCATTTCGGTGCTTACACACAGATTTAGGAGCCTAACTTTAGGAACCTAGGTTTGAAAAAAAAATGCTGTAAGTCTGTATGCCTTAAATGAAGAATAAGGAACTAGCATACATTTTACAATGCAGACTCTTTTGACTGGTCTGACTGCGATTCCGAGATCTTATTTCATATGTTCTTTAAAATGATTTTATGCTTGTATTCTCAATAAAAACCAGCCAAACGCCATGTCTCAGTGCTCCTCATTTCTGTCGTTTCCCCTCCCCTAACCTTTTAGTGGTCTGCATATTAGTGTATCAGTAGGAAGGTTTAAAATGATTTACACAGAGATTATGTGCAAACTGCAATTCAAAAACACCGGACCTGTGAATATCCCTAGAGTCTTACTTCAAGTTCCAGCTTCTTACAAATGCAATTGATACAAAAAAGCTGCAGCATTAATTGTAGTTCTAAATATTTTCAAAAAGTGCTTTTCTATAAGTAACAACGCTTGTCATTGCCAATATATTGTAGTAAAACAATGAATGCTGAGCAGGAGAATTTCTGAGAGAGACAAAGAGTCTTTATTTGCTGAGCACGTATGTGTTTCACTCAGTGTTCAAACAAGATTTTCTCAGCTGCTTTGAGACTGCTAGTATCTGCTATTTTGACATGTGACAGTGAACTTAACAATTAATATCTTAATTCTTTTACATCCAGCCATTGTGCCGCTTCTGGCCAATAAAACATACAGGCCTGTACAAGACAATGTGAAAATATTTATTATAGTATTGAGCCTTGTAATAGATGGTTGCTTTTCACTGGCATTGAACTTTTGATCTTTCATAAATATTGTTTTGCGTTTTAGTGAACCACCTGGGGTCCACATTACGATGTTTTTCAATAACCCTGAATTATTGAATTAGTAGGTTATAGTCAACAAAGGTGGCAGTGGACCACACAGCACGTTTATTTGACCAAGTATATTGTTAACTTTACTTTCTTTAAAAACCAACCTCTTATTTTCAGCAAGGAATTGACATGTTTGTAAGAGCTGGCTGCACACATTGATGAATTAATAAAGAGGTGTGAGAACAAATTATGCAATGAGATCCAGCTGAATTAGGTCAAATTGCATCCTTGACATTTCAATTAATTTAGACAGAAAGGTCAATTTTGCTTAAACTACACAACATGAAAAACAACACTTACAATCCTGATTTTCTTCCTTTTCTCAGCCTGTCCTGTTCTAAAAACCAGAAAATTATTAACTTAGGGCTGGATTCATAAAAGGACTTAGGTGCCTAACTATCACTTTAGGCACCTAAATCCCAGAATCAGGCCCCTCTCAGCTGTTCCTGAACACAGTAGGTGCCTAAAATCACTCAGCATCTACATTTTTGCAATAAAAGTTGCTTCAGCACCTACATTTCCACCTCTGAGAATGTACACTGCAGTCCCATGCCAAGCATCTGGACACCTAAACCTCAGAGCAATGCATGAACTGAAGGAAGATAAGCAATTCTCTTCCTAACTCATCTGCAGGGGCTGAGCTCGTAAATGGGCTCAGAGAGCTTGCCCACTGGATTGGGCCCCTGTAGCAAAGCTTACACAAAGCACTGGGGAGCGAGGGCAGAGGCCCTTCCTCATAATTTAGAGTTTAGTGGTCAAGGTGTTCACATGGAAAGTAGGAATCATCCCCCATTCAAGTCTCTCTTCTTCCTGAGAGGGAATAGGGATTTGAACTAAGCTCTGCTACCTCTTAGCAGGCAGCCCTAACCACGGGGCTAGGGGATATTCTGACAGTAGGCTTTCTGAAGCTCTCATGTTAAAGCTGTTCCACTATGGTTAAATAATGAAAAAAGGTACTGGAGCAAGGGGACTGGATCCTGTTTCTTCTATCTCCCAGATGACAGCTCCAACCACCAGGCTACAGAGTCATTCCCAGGCTTGTACCACACCTACATTTCTTTGTGAATTTAGCCCTTCGTGACTGATCTTTTGTTCACAGGGTTATACACTCTAATTGTATACACGTACATTTTAACCATGTGCCTACTTCATTGAATGCAATGGGCACGGGCGGTGGGTCACAGACGCTGGGGGAGGCTGTGCCTCTCCAAAGAGCCAGGCGTGGCCCCACACCCAGTTTACCACTGCTCTCTGGCCTGCCTGAGGCTCCAGTCCCCAGAGCAGCCCCACTCCAGGGCTGGATGGGCTGTGTCCGCCCACCCCCCCTGGCGCTCCAGATTGCAGGGGCTATGGCCGCATGCTGCCTGCCTTCCTGGCACTCTGGGCCTGGGGTGGCTGGGGCCATCTGCCCTCCAGGTGCTCCTTTGGGGCTGGGGGGATAGCCTGGGGCAGGACTGGGCCAGTGGCTGTGGTGGTGAGGGCTCGGGGCTCTGGTGGCAGGGGGCCTGGGCAAGGGCGGAGAGTTATATGGGCCCATGGTGTCCATGCTCCAGCAATATTCAGGGCCCAGGGGCCCAGCACCACCAATGTTTGGGGCTGGGTCTCTCCCCCAGCCCAACCTGCCACCCTGTGCTCCTCTCCCGGAGCAATCCCCGGCCCCAGCTGCTACCCCTGCTTGCCTCCCCCGGAGCATCCTTGCTTGCACACTAGGTATCGGGCGGCTGCCCTGCCGCCCCGTGCTGTGCTCCCTCTCCAGCCACTGTTGCTGTTGGTTACCAAAGGGAGCAGCACCAGCGGCAGGCCGAGGTGTCGGCACTGCAGAGGAAGGAGGCATACATGTGATGGCAGCCCCCTCTCTCCCTGGCACCCACCACAGGGGAGGCGAGGGGGATTTCTGGACCAGAGAGGGGCCCTAGGAGCACGTGCAGTGACCAGTGCGGGCTGAGTGTGCTGCTAGGGGGAAGGAGGGAGGCCTGCCCCTGGAGCTTGCTGCTGCCAGTGGGGAGAGGGCTGGGAGGAATCCTCCTCTCTGGCTCCAGCCCCAGGGCAGCCTGCCTGAACCCCAAACGCCTCATCTCTAGCCCCACCCCAGAGCCCATGCCCCCAGCCAGAGCGCTCATCCTCCCGCACCCCAACCCTCTGCCCCAGCCCTGAGCCCCCTCCCACACCCCAACCCCCTCATCCCCACCCAGAGCCCTCACCCCCCAACACCTCTTCCCTAGCCCTGAGCCCTCCCACACCCCAAACCCCTCATCCACAGCCCTCACTCCCTCACCCCAACCCTCTTCCCTAGCCTTGAGCCCCTCCCACACCCCACATTCCCAGCCCCAGCCAAAGCCCTCATTCCCCCAAACCCAAACCCTCTTTCCTAGCCCTGAGCCCCTCCCAAAGCCCTCATGTCCAGCTCCACTCCAGAACCCTCACACCACAACCCTCTTCCTTAGCCCTGAGCCTCTCCATACCCCAAAGCTTTCATCCCCAGCTCCACTCCAGAGCCCTCACCCACAGTCAGAGCCCTCCCCCGCACATTGTCCAATATAGGGAAACTGTTAAACGCTTACTGTTTCCAGTCCATTTTTACGTTATTTTAAAAATATATATATTGGCTTACAGGGCAGGTAGGGGTGTGTGGGTGTGTGTCGGGGGGCACGTGACACTTGGCCCCATTTTGGTTGCCATCAAAAATTATACAAACCTGCCACCCCTGGACTTGGGTGGAAGTGGTGGACCTGGGGGCTATCCTCCCTCAGTACCTACTTTTCTGAATTGGAGCCTATGACCCGCATGGAAATTATTTTAATAGATGTTCTAAATCTCACTGAAGAGTCATTACCTTCAATGATATTTGGATCAGGTCCTAACTGGTTTATAGTACAGTAGCAAAACAGAATAATCTGAACAGAAAAGCTGAGGTTTTTTTTTTCTTTTTTTAATTATAGAACCATTTGATTCTGGGTTAAAAGCTCAAAAATTTAAAGTTTAAGCCGGTAATGAATTACTTTAGTCAAAACTATAAATCCCTAAAAATGAGGCATTATAATAGAAGTGCTGACAAAACCTTAACTAAAAGAGCACCAGTGGCCCTGCTAGGATAATAAAATAACAAACAGAGGAGGGAAGTTAAGCCTGTTTTGGAGGAACCTGCACAGTCTGGCTGTTGTTCTGGTTTATTGAACTATTCACTGTGGTGTTTTTCAGTGAATGCAGTTTATAGGAATGCATTATTCTGTGTAGGTTTGTGAACCAAAAAAAAAAGTGACATGTGAGACTGGAGGGCATAAGGGACTGGTTTGTTGTAAATAGTAGCTGAAGTGTCTGTATTTTGTTTCTTTATTCCCATTTCTATTGCTGCTACGGAAAGAGAATAGAAGTTAAAACCCGCATGTTTGATAATTACATACTGTAATACCTATAGGAATCACTTAAGCAACCATATCCTGTCTCCATGCAGGTTTGCTTCTGCTGAAGTAATCAACCTAATGCAATATTCACAGTAACTCACTCCTTCAGAGAAAAGGAGAATTAATGCATGGTGAAATTTACCACAGACGGATGACATGGGAAGGTCTGGGTGAAGTGGCTGTGCAGAATGGCCACTGCACCCGTGCGTGCCAACATGCTGACTCAGAATGTTGGCATCAAGGGGAGTGTTGGGTATGGCTAGGGGCAGAACAAAACGATCCACGCTTACTTGGATCTAGTAGGTGGAAAGTGCTTCAGGAGAGGCATGGACTATCTGCACTTGGAGAAGGACTTCTCCTCCCCACAACCCTGCTTAGTTCCCCCATGCAAAGCCCAGGTTTCATGTGTGTGTGTGTGTGTGCATGTGGGAGTGGGGAACAGATTTAGACAGGGAGTGAAGTTTATCCCTAATGCCAGATACATTGTGGTTTCTTTCATGGGTGCAGCTCTGCTCAAAGCTTCATGAAGCATGCACACTTTTAGCCTGTGTGCCTTTTTTATACCCGGCGTTCTTCTTTGCCTGGATACATCCACTTCATGCTGATTTGGGCTTTACAAGGCACCGAAACCTGCTCCCATCTTCCCTCATCTTCTGTGACTTTCCACTTTGGGTTATGGTAGGATGTTGTGGGTTTTGCTAAGGCAGAGTTCAGGTTCTTTGTTGCCTATGTTAGGCAAATAATGTAGGATATATGACAACAAATCAATGTGACATTCTGAAAAAAACCCACTGAATTTCAACCCCAAAACCATGAATCCTGTCTTTACAACTCCCTGCCACAGAAACATTGAGAAGTGTGGCAAAGAGGTTATGGTGGGACCCTCCTGCTTCCCTGAAAACTGTTTAGGTTTCCCATATACGTGTTGCCATTGCCTTAGTGGTGGCCTGGTTTCTCCTCATCCCTCACAGAGGTATCTGTCTGTACACTCCTCCATTCCTTGGCTCTTCAGAGCATGTCTCTACTATTGCTGGGAGTGAGCCCTCCAGCCCGGTTCCACAGACTTATCAGGACTTATGCTTGCACCCTAAAAATAGCTCTGCAGACATTGTGGCTCTAGCTCTTAAGCTCCCTCCCCCGACCTCAGAGCTCAAGTTTCAGCCTACATAGCAATTTTTAGAGTATTAGCATGAGCCCCACTAACACAAGTCTGTAATCCCAGATTGGAAGGCTTGTTCCTTAGCAAGACAGCTGAGTGACCAACTGGGACTGGGACAGGGCAGTGGCAGGCTGGAGCAGGGACAGGCTGGAGCAGGAGCAGTCTGTCAGAACTATCAGGCAGCTGGGTGTTCCCCATCAAGGTAGCGACCAGGGCCGGATTTACACCCTAGGCACAGCATCTTCAGTGCACTCCCACTCCTCATGTGGCCCTGCCTATAGCCCCCTGCTGCCCCATTTGGTCCTGCCTGGAGCCCCCCATCAGCATCCTCATGTGGCCTTACCTGGAACCCCCTCCTGTGTCCCCATGTGGCCCCGCCTGGAACCCTCTCCCGAGTCCCCATGTGGTCCTGCCTGGAACCCCCTCCCATGTCCCCATGTGGCCCTGTCTGGAACCCCCCTCCTGTGTCCCCATGTAGCCCTGCGTGGAACCCCCTCCTGTGTCCTCATGTGGCTCTGCCTGGAACCCCCTCCCTTGTCCCCATGTGGCCCTGCCTCGAACCCCCTCCCGTGTCCTCATGTGGCCCTGCCTGGAACCCTCCTCCTGTGTCCCCATGTGGCCCTGCCTGGGGTCCGCTCCCAGATCCCCATGTGGCCCTGCCTGGAGCCCTGTGACCCCCCATCCCTGTGTGGCCCACTCTGCCTCCTAACTTGGCTCCAAGAAGGCTGCTGTGACTTTTCACTTGAGGAAAAGATAGACTCACCGCCCGCTTGCTAGCTGTCAGCCTCAGCCAGCTCAGGCTGTTCTGGTGCCACAGCTGCCTCTGGTGGGAGAAACATGGAACTGCAGAACATTTTCTGCAGTAAAAGGAAATTATGCCTGGCTAGAAAGTCTCATATTTGGCAATATCCCTAGAAAACCAATGCCCCTAGGCACGTGCCCACTTTGCCTAATTGGAAATCCAGCTTTGGTAGCGACCTTGAGCATACTGGAGTTTCTGCTTTAATTAGGAGCCTACATACCTGACTTGGGGTCACCTGGTTAGACCCTTGCTTGTGGATTGTCTGGACCCTTAGGACTCTGAGAGGTAATGACAGGTCAGACTCGGAACAAGGATGACTCATCCGGCTCAGAACACTTATCACACTCCCAAATGCAGAGTAGACGTGCCCTCAGAGGGCAGTCAGGGTAGCCTGTAAAGCAGGCCTATTCACCTTCCATCTTGCTGAAGCATCTTCACTAGCTTGCTGGCTCCCATCAGCTTGACCGAGAGTAAGATGGACTAGGATTTTAGCATGAGGAAGAACTTCAGTGTGGCTTGCTTTCACAGCACAGTTGGCTATCCAGGAACAAGCACTGCCTGAATCACGGAGAACCTTCATTGCTTTGCTTCTGAATGAAGTCTTTCTGACAGCAATCAAAAGAGGAAAATAATCATGCACTTTCAAAAACTGTGAACCCCTACAATTCAAGTATAAAAGATACATCTGAAGCATACACACAACACACACACAATCATTCAAGTTACACACGCTGAAAAGTTATGAAAAAATTAAACATAGATTCAGAAAAGGTAGATTTATTGCCTAACGTAGAATATTGTTTTGGCATGTTCTACAATTTGCATTCAGTTTTGTGCCGTCTGCTACTGCAGTAGGTTTTATTATACAGAATGAACTTATATTAGATCAATAGCTAACCTCCTGTCGGGTTAGCTACTGATAGATAGCACTGACATCTAATTCTTCAGTGTTAATTCTTCTTTAGATATTTAGAGGTGGCTAGGTACCATGTAGTCACTAGGTGGTGCTCCATAATTTGAATGGAGAGAAAATTATTAGCTACAGCACCTGTTAGTTAACAAATGAACTCTTCTTTCTTCAGAAGTACATGGTTTTATTTCATTTTATGTTTAAATCTATGCTGTGGAAATTCAGACTGAAAGATAATATTTCAAAGATTATATAATGACTGAATTAAAAAAATACACTGAATAACTTGGGAGGTTTTGGTCACCAGAAGATCAGAAGCTTAAAGTATGTTTGAATGTGTTCAACCAACATTGCTAGAGTATTTAGAAAGGCTGCCTGTTATGTATAGCTATTCCAGCAGCAGCCCATTTGTATCTATGCAACCCTAGATAAAGATGTTGACATTACTAACACAGAAGGCAGGTAGTGACATTTTCTAACGTCCACTTGAAGTCATCAGCTGTAGTCTCCTACTTTGCTTTAAAATGTATTTTTGTCATTTTAATACTATTTGTTTTATATATTGATTTAATGCAACACATGCTATTTAGTACTGAATGGGCTTGATTCAGTCCTGCCTTGCATCTTCCAGACATCCATGTCATGTCCCTTCACCAGCCTATGTGTTTTGGGGGCAGGGTTGGCTAGCTCCCTTGAATGGTGAGACTCCACCAACTGGAATTTACGGCACTGGGGAGTAGACGACCCAGTAGATGATCAAGCCTGATATCTTTAATAGAGATTCACAAATATCTATGAATTTTATCTTCCCTTTGAGGTAGAGAGGTGTTTTAATTCCTGATGAATTTGGGAAACTGAGGCACAGAACTTCTGAAAGCCACCCAGTGAGTCAATGACAGAGGTGGGGTTAGAACTCCAGAGTCCAATACTCAATTCACTAGACTTCCAACCTGCCTCCCTATATGTACCGTATTCTGTCAGGAAAATGTGCAACCCATGCACAAGGCTTCATGCAGCTCATGAGTCCTGGGTTTAGGCCAAGTGAGATGTGGGTGTTGCAGATGGCCTTGTTCAGGCACAACCATAATAGTGAAGGGACACCAAAGCTGTGTGGCATTTAAGTATTTGGGATTGCAGTGAGTGGCACCCCCTCTCAACTGAGCTTCATTTTCAGGGGTGCCACTCACTGCAATTCCAAAAACTTAAATGCCACACAGCTTTGGTGTCCCTTCACTATTATGGTTGGAACTTATTTACAGCAGAAATGCAGAATCTTGGAGCTGAGGTGATCCAAGGAGTTATTTAAACTAAAATAAAGGATCCCACTGCAATTCAATTTTCTTGCATGAGTAACATTTCTGTATCCCTAACTTTGGGTCACTGTCACATGACATGTCCCACATTTGGGCCTCAGCAGGTGTGAGGTTCCACCCTTAATCCTTTGGGATCTTAAACAACCTTTTCATGTTCTGTATATATATATATATATCTCCTTACTATATGTTCCATTCTGTGCATCTGAAGAAGTGGGCGGTAGCCCACGAAAGCTTATGCTCAGATAAATTTGTTAGTCTCTAAGGTGCCCCAAGTACTCCTGTTCTTTTTTTGATTTTAAAAGCACTTTAATTCAGTTTTAAGTCTGATCACACCATGCTGCACAGGTAGTCACTAAGATCCCTATTCAGCCAAGGACTTTAGGCCCTTTAAGGCTCCTAAAACTGTTTAAATAGATAAGCTCTTACTGAAAAAGAAGGATGATCCAGTAGCTAAGGCACTAGAGTGGGATTCAGTAGACCTTAGTTCAACTCCTTGCTTCCCCCCCAAATTTCTGTTGTGAGATGGGGCAAATCTTGCTTTGCTTCAGTTCCCAATCTGTAAAATGGGGCTAATAGCACTGTCTCACAGAGTATTCTGAGGTTAAGAAAAAACAGCTGTTTTAAGATCCATTAAAAATTGCGAGTTGCACAGACACTATAATGATGGAGGCAATACAAGTACCTAGGATGGATAGATGTATTAGAAAGCAAATTCCTGGCTACATTAAGCATGATCTCTGATGTTTAGTTTCTTTTTTTTTATCTTCTTTCTAACTGAAGTTTAGAGCATCACTTAGAAAAAGAATGGGAAGGGGAGTTAATACAAAGTCAGTTAGAAACAGAACTGTACTTAAATACTGAAACACAAGCATTGCTTTGTATACTACATACCTTTATTTCAGACACAGGAGCAGTACTGAAAGTTGTGAGCATTATAAAGAAGAAGTGGACTGTGGAAGAGCTGCAGATTTTCAAGGTAAGCATTAACAGCCACTAGGTGTTTCACCAGCATCAGAGAATAGTTTAGGGGAGTTTTAAACCTTGTGGAATTCAACCTCTGAAGCAATTCATTTCTCAGAACTAGTGCGAGTTCCCAAACTTATTTTATTTTTAACATTGAGATCCTTTGGTTTTCTAAAGGTGATTGAATCAATAATAACATGAATTTTCAAGCTCCTAGGAAACTGCTGCCAACTCGTGCAGTTTTATCATGTCTCATCAACACTGCTTGATTTGTAGTGTTTTTCCTAAAGCCTCAGATTCTGGAGTCCTGTGATCCTTATTATCATTTTAAAAATGTTTTCAAGCCTCATGGTTGTGGAGAAAATCTTGAAAACGCAAACAATCAAGTTTAAAAAAAAGAAACAAAAGCCACAAGGCAAATAAAATGAACCAAAAATCTATTAATTATTTTTAAATCAATCTCTGGCTTGCTTTGTTTTGGGGTGGGATTTTTTGGAGCTTGATTCAAGGTTTAGTACGCTTCGGGTTGGCAATGCTGGCAGAATGTCAGAGAGAGAAGAAATCCACTAAGTCAGGCCAACACCAGTGAGTTGCCCATAAATGGTATCTATACTGGGCCAAATTCTGCTCTCTATTACACTGACATAAATCCTGATTAACTCTGTTGATGGAGTGGAGTTGATTTTGATTTACACCAGTGTAATGGAGAATAGAATGTGTGCTGATTTATTTTTTCATTCAAGTGTTTCTCTCCTTGTTTTTGGCAGTCTCTTGCTGTTCCCTTTTCATTGTGTCCAGCTCTACTTCATTTTTCACCTTACTGTTTTGTTAACGTTTTCCTTTCTGCCCATCATCTGCCCTTTTTTCATGGACTCTCTCCTAAGGGCAGTTCAAGCCCAAAACAATGTGGTCATACTCAAACTTTCCAACCCAAAATGATCAAGTGGGTTTGAAATCAGACACAATGAGTTCACATAGCACTAGTACGGACTCTGTAAAACTGGTATTACTGATTTAATCTCTCGATGTGCCTTTTGATACATCATCTATAGGATGAGAATCCTAAAGGCTCTCAATGTCCTCTTTCCAGTGCAATGAACACCAATTATAAATATTACTTTGAAAATACCAAGATTACTCGACTGTCTGCCAAGTAATCAGGAGTTTCACTATGTACACCAATTTGCTGCATTCTTATAACATAACGTCAAGGGCAAAGATGGCATATCATATTTAACACTAAAAGGGCTGGACTTTGCTCAGCAGACAGTCCTCTATTTTATAAATGTTACTGCTACACATTTTTAATACAGAAAATTGAAGAGGAGAGAGCAGCTGCAAACCATTTATTATTCTTAAAGCCACATCAACACTAAACAATAGGCTTAGATGTTGCATTATGTGATAGAGCATAAGTAATATACCAGGACTATCCTGTTCTTTCTACAGTCATTGGCACAACATCCACTGACTTCACTAGAGGTAAAATTCACCTTTGGTGCAGATGAGTAAAGTGCATCCCTTCCGTCCCATTTAAGCCTTCAGAATAGTTCTTAAGTGGAGTTTTTAGATTTGGTGCTGGCCCTTTGTGCAGGGTGAATTACAATCTTTCTGGACAGAAATCATCTACTGGCAAGTAGCAGAGAATATTTGCTGGCGGTCATAATTTCTGATCTTTTTTTCACATCTGCGTAAACCAATTACATTAATCTGTAGTTTTATTGATTTTGTTGTTAGGCAGGTGTTAAGATATGTTATCTTTTCTATTAAAGACAGAAACAAACATCAATGAACAGGTACACTGACATTCACTCATTAATTTTTCAGCATCCATCATTTATCTCAACTATGGAGATGTCCCTGAAACAGATAATTCACACACTTGTTTAATTCACATGAATAGTTTGGTATTTTGAGCATTTAGCTTGTTGCTTTGCTGGTGACATCTGTTGCTTATTGGCCAAACTTTCAAAGGCTGCCACTTAAGCTGCATCTGGAAAGTATAGTGTGAACTATTTTGCCTGGAAAATTGACATTTGCTCGCAAATAGTGGTTTGTATGCACAAACTGGTAATTACTCATGGATACAAATCCTTAGTCATATGGATGTGGGATTTGTGAATTAAGTTAATACACATATATTTTCCAGACACAACAAAAATTGGACTCTGTATAACAATGGTCTACAATTTTTGAGAAGCCGTCTGCTTCAGAGATAAAATGTGGTATTTATTATGTATTTTGATGTGCTGAATTCAAATATGACAATTAAAACAACTGATTGGCTACTGTTTCTAATATATTTAAGTTTTTTTTCCAAAGATGATTGAATCAAAAAGAACATCAGTTTTCAAGCTCCTAGGAAGTCTTTTATGTACAACACTGCTGCCAACTCACAGTTTTCTCAGCTGTCTCACCAACACTGCTTGATTTTTAGTGTTTTTCTTAAAGCCTCAGCTTCTGGAGTCCTACAATCCCTGTTATCACTAATAAAAATGTTTTCAGCCCTCATGGTTGTGGAGGAAACCTTGAAACACGAACAATCAAGGTTAAAAAACAAAACAACAAAAAACACAAGGCAAATGAACGAAATATCTGCGATTGTTTAAAGTCTAATAATTTTTAAATCAATCTCTTGATTTGTTTTGTTTTTGGGGTGGGTTATTTCTGGAGCCTGATTCAAGGTTTTTTGTGTGCTTGGGGTTGGCAATGCTGGTAGAATGTCAGAGAGAGTCAGGCCAGCTCCAGTGAGTTGCCTATAAATGGTATATATCCTGGGCCAAATTCTACTCTCTCTTACACTGAGATAAATCCTGATTAACTCTGTTAATGGTAGTTGAGTTGATTTGGATTTACACCAGTGTAATGCAGAAAAGAATGTGCCTGCTGATTTATTTTTTCATTCCAGTGTTTCTCTCTCCTCCTTTTTTGGCAGTCTCTTGCTGTTCCCTTTTCATTGCATCCAGTTCTATTTTATTTTTCACCTCACTGTTTCATTAGTGTTTTCCTTTCTCCCCACCATCTGCCCTTTTTCATAGATTCTCTCCTCTAAGTGCACTGCAAGCCAAAGAACAGTGGGGTCGTAGTCGATCTTTCTAATTCACAATGATCAAATGATGTTTGAAATCAGACGCAGTGAGTTCCCCAGCACTAGTACGGGCTTTGTAAAACTGATATTACTGAGTTAATCTCTCTATGTGCCTTTTAAATAATCATCTATAGGATGAGAATCCTCTTGATTTAAAGGCTCTCAATGTCCTCTTTCCACTGCTATGAACACCAATTATAAATATTTCTTTAAAAATACCAAGATTGCTCGACTGTCTGCCAAGTAATCAGGAGTTTTCAGTATGTACACCAATTTGCTGCATTCTTATAGCATAACGTCGAGGGCAAACATGCCATATCATATTTAACACTAAAAGGTTTGGGGTTTGCTTAGCAGACATTCCTCTACTTTATAAATGTTACCTCTACATTTTTTTTTAATATGGAAATTGAAGAGGAACAGAGCAGCTGCAAACCATTCCTTATTCCTAAAGCCACATCAAAATTAAACAATAGGCTTAGATGTTCCATTATGTGATAAAGCATAAATAATATACCAGGACCATCCTGTTCTTCCTACAGTCATTGGCACAACATCCACTGACTTCACTAGAGGTAAAATTCACCCTTGGTGCAGAGGAGCAACCTATGCACACCTGAAGTCCCATTTAAGCCTTCAAAATAGTGCTTAAATGGAGTTTTTAGATCTGGTGCTGGTCCTCTGTGCAGCGTGAATTACAATCTTCCTGGACAGAAATCATCTACTGGCAAGTAGCAGAAAATATTTGCTGGCATTTATTTCTGGAAGCAGGTATTCCCTTATTGCTGATATTTTTTTCACAACTGGATAAACCAATTAAATTGATCTGTAGTTTTATTGATTTTGTTGTTAGGCAGCTGTTAAAATATGTCATCTTTTCTATTAAAGACAGAAGCAAATGTCAATGAACAGGTACACTGACATTCACTCTTTAATTTTTCAGCATCCAACATTTATCTCAACTATGGAAATGTCCCTGAAGCAGGTAATTCACACACTTGTTTAATTCACATGAATAGTTTGGTATTTTGAGCATTTAGCTTGTTGCTTTGCTGGTGACATCTGTTACTTGTTGGTCAAATTTTCAAAGGCTGCCACTTAAGCTGCAACTGGAAAGTATAGTGTGAACTAATTTGCCTGGAAAATTGACATTTGCTCGCAAATTGTAGTTTGCTAGACTAGAGCCAATCAACAATTTTAAGCATCATTTTCGTTCTCAGTGACCCAGAATTAGTAAAGTTTGACTACATTTATTTCAGAAGCATTTTGGCTGTAGAGCAGTGTAATCTATCAATTCAACGAGACGTTATTATTTTATTGTTGGTTATAGTAGCGGTATTACAAGCAGCACCACTAGGGATCCCAAATAAGGATCGGGACCTCACAGTTCAAGGCATTGTATGTACACATAGTAAGAGGCAGTCCCCAAGCTATGAGCTTAGAGTCTAACTACACAAGTCACAAAAAGTGGGAGAAAGGAAATATTATTATTCCCCATTTTACATGCCGAACTGAGGCACAGAGTGGTATAGTTATTTGCTCAAGGTCATCCAAATGTCCCGAATTCCAGGTCAGTGTCATAGATTAAAGTCAGAAGGGACCACCAAACCATCTAGTCTGACCTCCTGCGTGTTACAGGCCATCTACCAAACCATCTAGTCTGATCTCCTGTATGTTACAGGCCACCAACACCACCCAGGACCTGGACACTAAATCCAATAACTGAAATTAGAACCAAGTATTACAGCCCGCAAGAAACTGAACTGTTATGTGCTACAGCAGAGAGTAGGTGAGAGACCGAGGTGCACAGTACCTGAGGTCTCTGCAATGGCAGGGAAATGATTAGGTGAGATATACCCAGGTAATCCTAGCAAGTGACCTGCACCCACGTGTTGCAGAGAAAGACAAAAAGCCCCAAGGTCACTGCCAATCTGACCTGGGGAAAAATTCCTTTCGACCTCACATGTGACAGTCAGTTAGACTCTTTGAGCAAGAATCAGCCTGCCAAGCACCTGAGAGAGAGAATGTTCAATGTCACCTCAGAGCCCTGGATCACCTTATCCAATATCCCATCTCCAGCCAGGGCCATCCCTGATGCTTCAGTGGAAGGTGATAAGTACTTTGGAGAGGAAAAAATCCCTTTCTGACCTGTGCAGGTGACTATCTGAAACCCTGACGCATGAGCTTTTAGGAACATAAGACATAAACCAGAAATGAGCCCCATGGAAGATCTATCTTCCTCTATCAAATTATTTGTAAAATTACTTTTGCTGTGGGGTTTTGCTGCTCATTTTTTATACTGTAAATTCATGCCAACATCCTACCAGTGTTTTAGATTCTTGTCCTTCCAGTTCCGTAGCCCCTTTCCGCCATCATGTCATCTGCAATGGATGGAGACTGTCCAGTGCACACAGTGCCCTGAGAAACATTTTACAATGAATGTGAAATTCTCTCTCGTTCAATACAATCTGGGCCAAGATTGAAAGATTGCTAGGGTGGTAGCGAGAAAGAGAACATTTAAAATAATTGCTTGAAGAATGCTTCTAATTCATTCGCCTTGCCTGATTTGCAGCAACAATTTTACATTGGTTCCAAAGATGGATTGGTTCAGCTCTCCCTGCACAGATGTCACACGTATGGGAAGGCTTGTGCAGACTGCTGCCTTGCCAGAGACCCATACTGCGCTTGGGATGAAAACTCATGTTCCAGATATGCACTAACTTCTAAAAGGTAAGAATATGTATAGAGTTCCTATCAAAAATCCACCCATTCACGTTCTCTACATTAAGGGCTTCAGAGGTTCCCAGTGAGTTTCTAGGCCAGCGAAAACAAGTTGCACTCTTTCAACATGCTGTTTAGGTAAATTGTAGACATAACTTTGTCCATGTTTTGGTGGGAGTGCTATGAAAACAGTGCAGCACTTTAATATGAATAGCGATAACTGTGCTAGGGTGTCTAACGTAAGAAGATCACAATACTTATTGTTATGCTACGTGCTTTAAGATACCAAGTTATGAGGCTAAGGGCTAGACTGTGTCTGGCTCTGCATGAGGGTGCAAAGGAGGGAAGTGATTCAAGGAGTCTCCCGTACATGTGCCTCTGCATGGGAGCCAGGCACAATCACAATGGGGTGTGTGACTCTCACATGATACCCCTGGGTGGGTCATCAGCAGGAGGAACTGAAAGGATGAGCTGCTGCTGTCTGAGCTAAAAGACATAGGTCTCATGGCTCAAGTGCTTTAGAGTTTACAAACCTCTATCCATGGACTAGCGAAGAACAGAGAGCCATAGTGTGTTGGTATAGGTTACACAAGTGCTTTGCTGGGCTAATACCAGCTGCAGCACCAGCCTCCCAAACAGGGGTGGCTCTATGTATTTTGCAGCCCCAAGCACGGCAGTCAGGCAGTTTTTGGAGGCGCACCTGCGGGAGGTCTGCTAGTCCCATGTCTTCAGTGTACCCGCTGCTGAATTGCCGCCGAAACCACGGGACTGGCAGACCTCCCACAGAAACGCTGCCAAAAGCAGCCTGACTGCTGCCCTCATGGCAACTGGCAGGCCGCCGCCCGTGGCTTGCCGCCCCAGGCACGCACTTGGTGTGCTGGTGCCTGGAGCCGCCCCTGCTCCCAAAAGAGAAAGGACCATGGGAGCCATATCTGAACTCTCCCTGAGCCAAATGGAAGGATTTCATGCTGTACTCTAGAAGGCTAATAGAGTTACTGTGTTGGCACTATCTCCCCCTACTAGCATTCTGACTCCCGTCAGCCAGAATTTCTCCGGTCATGCCAAGGCTTTTCTTCAGCTTTCTCTTCCACCCCTTCGATGAAACTGTCCTGTGGGCCGTCCTCATAATTCGTGCTCTTGGAGTTTAACTGATTGTCACATGCGAGATTGCAAAAGCATTTTTTCCCGGGTCAAATTGCTGGCAGTTCCAAAAAATTGAAACAAAATTTAGTTTGAATCAGAGTATTATAAAATATTCTCCCCCACCCTCCCAAACGAAAGATTTTTTGGCTACAACTGCATTGTTTTGTCATATAAACTAATCATCTGAAAAATGTTGCCCAGCTCTGCTTACAATAAAGGTCCATGGTTACCGTCTGTGATGAGAGTTTTGCGTCTTTAAGGACTGCAGTACTGGGCCTAAATGATGAAATGTGCTATTGTAGTTAATGAGTTGCAGGTTATTGTATCATTCATTGTGCAACCATGTGCATTTTCCCCTAAGCCAAGGTGAACTAGAATAAATTCAGAGAAATGTAAATGAAAAGAGAAATATAAAAGCTAAGATTCAATGAACTAGTTATGCCCCATGGGGTTGCTGAAGGCTGCAGTGCTTTCCACTGCATGCAGAGACAGAGAATGAGGGCTCATTTATTTATAGAGCTCTCTGGCTTGGTGGATAGGTCAAAGCTTCGTGGGTGCGAGGCTCCAGAAGTAGGAATTGGTGTTTTGCTTTGTGCGTCTTCCATAGGTGAGTTACTTGGATATTTTCTGTTAGCTCAGTCTAGCAACCTGGCACACTGTGCTCCTGGTATATTTAAGTGTCTTCTCCAATGGACACATCGGCATCAGAAGCCAGCTCTTCCACTTAGACATTGCTGTGCTTTGCACTAGTAAGGGCCTATTGCCATCTCTGATGCTGGCTCGTAGTGTGTCCTCGAGGAAGTGACTTTGCCTCTCTATGCCTCAGTTTCCCCATCTGAAGAATGAATATAGTTAGATTTATGCTCTTGAGATCTATGGATGAGAGTTCTTAAGAGCTAAGTATTATCAATATTATTTTAATGAAACCTAAAAACAGTCACAGAGAGGTTAAGTAATTCACCCAAAGATCACTATGCAAGTTAAATAGCGGAACTGGGAAAAGAATCCAGGAATCTTGACTCCCAATCCCCTGCTCTGTTGATCTCTACATAAAGTTCCCCAAACCATGCTCTGTAGCTGCTGTTCTCAAAACTGTTCCATCTGAAGCAGCACCTACGCTTTTTCAGCATTTCTTGTTTTAGATAATTCAGTAGTTGACATTATACTGTGTTGGCCTTGAATTTCGTTAGGAATGTGGTCTGCTTAAACTCGTAGGTTTACATGATGTAGAGTGTTGAGGGTTCTGATGGTTTCCAAGATGATCTGGCCCACCAGATCACAACATTTGTTCTGCCTTTGGATCTGGCAGAGCATCTATAGCTGATTTGGAAGCTGTCTCTGCCACTAGATTGCACTCACCCTCTTCTAGGCAGATCTCTCTTCCCAGAGGGATTTTCTTAAATCACTGGCCTGTCTCTTTGTGCCATTTTTACAAATCTCTCTGTGTCACATGCCACTTGAGACCGAGGCTGGATTTACTTAGGGGTGTAATTGCCAACGATAGGGCAGGAGTGCTGCAGTCCCACATCTGCCGAGCTCCTCTGCATTTTTTTACTGAATTCCAGCAATTATGCCTCAAGTGTTACACATTTTAATGCTCTTGCTATAGGCAAGCCAGGAGGCAAGATGTTAAATATGGAGACCCAGTCGCTCAGTGCTGGGATATGGAAGTAAGTATTTGCGCCTAAGGCCGGTGCAAAGAAGTTTCACGGCCTAGGTGAAACTTCCACCTTGCGCCCCACCCCCAGCCCTGTGGCAGCTCTGCCCTGAGGTGCCCCCCATGGCAGATCCCCCCCCTGGCCTGAGGCACTCCCCCTCCGCTGCATCTCCCCACCCCAGCTCACCTCTGCAGGGCCGGTGCAAGGAAGTTTCGTGCCCTAGGTGAAAATTCCACCTCGCACCCCCCCCGCCCTATGGCAGCTCTGTCTTGAGGCACCCCTCCGTGGCAGCTCCTCTCCCCTGCCCTGAGGCGTCCCCCCCGTGGCAGCTGCCCCCCTGCCCTGAGGCATCGCCACTGAGGCAGCTCCCTCCCAACCTGAGCCGCCCCCCCCGTGGCTGCTTCCCCTCGCCCTGAGGGCCCCCCGCCCGGAGCCGTGTGGCTCACCTCTGCTCCAGATGCCCTGCTGTTGCACCCGTCGCCGGGCTTTTGCCATGTGCGCTAAGCAGAGCTGTGGAGCTCTGCCCAGCCCCCGTTGCCCCTGCCAGCAATGAGAAGAATCACATGGGATGGAGCGGCCACTGCGCTGGGAGGGAGAGAGAGTCTGAGCCGCCGGCAGGCAGCCCTGGGGTTCCCCTGGATCAGCACGCTGCCGGCAGCCGGAAACCCTGGGCTGGCTGCCAGCGGTGGCGCGCTGACCCAGGGGAGCCTCTGGGCTGGCTGCCAGCGGTGGCACGCTGACCCAGGGGAGCCTCTGGGCTGGCTGCCAGCGGCGTTGCAGTGACCCAGGGGAACCCCTGGGCTGCCTGCCGGCAGCTCAGACTCCCTTTCCCTCCCAGCGCAGCGGCCACTGAAACGCTTTAAAAGAAAATTAGGGGTGCCACTTTTTGGCACCCCTAAATCTTAGCACCTGAGGCAACCGCCTAGTTGGCCTAAATGGTAGCACCGGCCCTGTTTGCGCCTCTTCCTCCAAAAAGGTATGTACGGTCAGTGTGTCTGGCTGTTTACTATGCTCTTTGGAACTCAGCCTCTGCAGGTATCTGGGCAGCTAATGCCCAGGCAGTTAGAATCCCCAAATTCTCTCCATTCAGCCCTCATCCAGCAGTTAGACTCACTGAGCCATGAGAACTTAAAAGAAGTAAATGGCGAAAACAACTTCCCCCTCTCCCAAAACACACACATATCCACATGAGAGAGACACCAGCAGAAACCCACATGAAGGGAGAAATAAGGCAGTAGATATGAATACCCCATATCCCACCATGAGTGAGATGCCAGGACCTCCGCTCCTTTGCAGAGTATCTGGAGAGAAATCCAAGTAAGAAAACCTCTGAGGAAGCAGGAAATGCTCCTTCTTCCTCCCCTAATACATACACATGCTTGATAAAAGTCCCAATCCCTGTTCCAGCTGCCAAACCCTCCAGTTCCCCCTTAAACACTCCCCCTATTAACATGAGCCTTCCTTTTCCCTCAACAAGAAATCCCCCTCTCCCAGCTGCCAAACAGTCTGGCTCACTCTCTTGGCAACTGCTGCAGTTCACTTACAGAGTATACTGTCAATGCTAAATCCTGCGGTTACGCTGCAATTTCTGTGACAGTGTAAAATAAATGAAAAACTTTCAAAACTGAAGTTTGAGTTAGTCTGGGGTTTTTACATTCAATTATTAAAATGAACAGCCCAGTCACAACTAGAGATGTAAAAGGATAAACGGTTAACCAGTTAGCATTAGGCTTACTGT
Organism: Chelonoidis abingdonii; assembly: GCF_003597395.2. Classification (NCBI taxonomy): domain Eukaryota; kingdom Metazoa; phylum Chordata; order Testudines; family Testudinidae; genus Chelonoidis; species Chelonoidis abingdonii. Next base: position 20,103,660 of record NC_133769.1, on the reverse strand, counting down.
TAACAAATCTTAACTGTTAACTCTGGAGGCTCTGCGCCACCGGGAGGGACCCCAGCCCTGGCTGCATGTGGCTAGCAGGAGCAACCCCGGCTGAGTCAGGCCGGCCGGCCAGTGGGACCACAGCCTCAGCTGCACCGTGCTGGTCGGGCTGGCGGAACCCAGCTCTGGCCGGGCTGGCTGGACCCTAGGTGGGCTGGAGAAGCCCGAGCCCTGGACACACTGAACTGTGCTGCCAGCCAGAGGGACCCCAGCCCCCGCTATGCCAGGCTGGCCAGAGCGACCTCAGTTAATTGTTAACCAGTTAAATGATATAATTGTAATTGCTTAACTGGTTAAATTTATTAGCTAATTTTTACATCCTTAAACACAACAGTATTGATAGTATTGCTGAGTTTAATTTTTGACCTAGTAGAAGCTGCTCTATTTGATTGATCTCCAATAATTTTCATGTCACCTGCTGAAGAACTCAGCGTATTTCACAGCAAAAATTAGGGCTGTCTGCCATGAGATCAAAGACCAGTCTGTTGCACGATATACTGGGCTCTCACTGTGCTTATATACTGCAGGGATCATTAAAAAGTCAGGGTGAAATCCCAGTTCCATTGAAGTTAATGGCCAAACTCCCATTGATTTCAAAGGGACTGGGATTGCACTCTCACGATTCACCCCACAGTTACTACATAGTGGTATCTGAGATATGCCACAGAGCTTAGGGTTACTGTAGGAATGCCATCCCGACAGCTGCTGTCAGGTATCTCTTTGTAGAGAAATGGTTATTGAAGTTATTGTCTTTGATGAACAAATATAAAATTACTTAGATGTTGCACTAATATGAACTCCATCCTGAGCCCCAAAATGGTGGCAAAAATGGAATGTATGGATAGCTTTAGCAGCTAGGTGGGTATTTCCCCTGGTGCTGTAAAACAGGTTCAGATGGCCTTGTGCAACCCCACTTCCAGCCCCGGCAGATTAATAATAATAACTATTAATAATAGATAATTATATTATGATAGCACCTCCCAGCTCCAGTTGTGACTAGGCCCTATTGAGCTAGACACTGTACCAACAGAGTGCAAGAGGCAATCCCTGCTCTGAAGATCTTGCAACCTAAATAAAACAAGACAGACAAAGGCTGAGAGGGGAAACAATAGCACAGAGAGGTGGAGTGACTTTTTCAAAGTCATTGGCAGAGCCAAGAGAAGAAGCCAAGTCTCCTTACTTCTAGTTCAGTGCCCTGTCTGGAACACATCGAGCTTCAGTAGTAACTGCCTAGTAGATGGCCACTAAAAGAGAGTGATTTCAGATAGCCTTGAGGCTGCTCTAAAGTATGCAGGGTGCTAAAGTGGTCCCTGGTGGCTCTCAGAATTGGTGGAACTACAACCAGCACTTATGGCTACCCCACCTCTACTCTGCTCAGTCTCCACTGGGTGCACAGAGGATGGAGCAGAGGAAAAATGCAGGTAAAATATTGAATTCACCAGCAGTGGCTGTATCTCTTTAAACGTAAGTAAGGCAGTGGTACAGATTTTATTAAGTGCTCTAAAGAACAGTTGCACCGGAGAAAAGTTAGCAGCCACTTCTAAATCCTAGCTATTAGATTTTAAGCTAAAAGTTAAGTTTCCTTTGTCTTTTTTTATAATTCACTTGCTCCTATAGCATCTGTTCTGAATCAGTCTATTTTATCATTGCTTTAAAAATCAGGTCAGGGTTAATCTTCGGTACCATTTTTGCTTTTCAGGCATTAGTCATGAAACTGCTGATGAAAAGGTGATTTTTGGCATCGAATTTAATTAATCTTTTCTGGAATGCATTCCTAAGTCCCAGCAAGCCTCGATTAAGTGGTATATTCAATGCTCTGGAGAAGACCATCGAGAAGAGGTAAGTTATAGGCATCAAAGCAAGCTTCCTCAGGGGAGAATTCAGCTGAGTATTAGAAGTCAGGAGTTATTGGGATTAGTAGGTTTGCCTTTTCCTTGCTTCACCTTAGGGATCATATAGCGTTCTGGTATCACTATTTAGGGCATAAAGAGGGTGGGAGAGAAGCCATTTCCACTGTACTACAGGCAGATTTATTTTATTTATTCTGATTTATAAAGTTGTTCAAAAAAAAAAGGGAGGGGGAGAAAGCGAGAGCGAGCGAGCGAGAACCTAACCTTTGCTCTAAGCACTCCTGAGTGCATTTTAAAAAGACAGACTACTCCAGTAACACCCTTTCCCCCTATAATTAACACATGGAATAACTCAGCAGCCAAAAGCATATTAGGAATGTTCTGCTCTCTGTAAGTTTACATATCACCCTCATCAAGCTAGTATCTGAGAACCTTAGTTCCTGAGGGAGTTAATTCCATAGTCTAGAACCAGCATCTGAGATGTTTCCTGCCTTACAATTAGGGCCGGCGCAAACATTTAGGCAGCCAGGCAATCGTCTAGGGTGCCAGGATTTTTCGGGGGGCGGCATTTTGCCGGGGGGGCGGCAGGCGGCTCCGGTGGAGCTGCCACAGGCATGCCTGCGGAGGGTCCGTTGGTCCACGGCTCCGGTAGAGCTGCCACAGTCATGCCTGCGGACGGTCGGCTGCTCGCACAGCTCCAGTGGACAGCCCTCACGCATGCCTGCAGCAGCTCCACCAGAGCTGCGGGATCAGCGTTGGGGGTGGCGAAATGGACATGTGCCTAGGGTGGGAGAAACACCAGTGCCGGTCCTGCTTACAATCTTTATAATTTCCCATGGAGTCTTCTCACAGCTACTGAAAAACCAATGGGCATTAGAGCATGTCCTGAAGGTCAACACATTGGGACTGGTTTGGACTGACGTTCAAACCTAAGGACCCCTCACAGAGAATGACTTTTGTCCTCATAAAAGCCATTTTCCATCTCAGGCCTCTCCCTGCCACCTGTGTAGTCATCACAACTGTGGTGGTAATGAAAAGGGGGAGATAGGCTGGTCGAAGGCTTTAGATGAGCTTTATTGTTCAATGTTCATCCCAGTCTTTAGTTAGTTATGCCTTTGGATCTGAACCAGATTGAATTGTTGTTTTTTTTCAAGCTCAAGCAGAGTTTAAATATCAGAGTCCTACAGGAATTATTAAATATGCATCATGGTTTATGGCTCGGCCTTCCATTGATTGTGGGCACTAGCTACTCTCCCATTGGCTGTGATGGCGAGATTTCTCTCTTTCTTTCTAAGGGCCAAGAAATTCCAGCTGTGGCTGATTTTTGTGAGGTTATAGCCCTGTAGCAGGTTGCAGAGAACCCTGATCACCATCTGGGCTCTTTGAGGAAAGTCGCCATGTGGGAGGCCACATGAGGGCTAGGACAACAGTAGTGGGACATGGAGAGTAGTGACGGGTGCTAACCTTGGGAGTCACATAATCTATTTTATGTGCAAGTAGCTCAGGCTGCAGCTGCTTTTCCACCACATGAGCTGGAGGAACAGGACTGTCTGCAGGCCCTGGCTTTGGGGTACTTTTGTTGTACCAACCCCTACACACTCAGGCTTGGCAAAGTGAACGTCACTACTGAGCATGAACACATAACAAATGTATTTATATATCTCACATGTCTCATGCCCCAGGCTCAAAGCCTTAGGTAAGGATTGTGACAAGTTACCTGGGGTGCAACCTGGAACTGTGGTATCACTGATCCTGTCTTACCAACCTGGGCTCCCTCTCACACTGTGATGCTGTGACAAGCTGCAAGGTGCTGGACTCACACAGCCATTCACAGGCAGGGACACACTCAGCTGAGTTACATGCAGTGGCGGCTCTAGGGATTTTGCCACCCCAAGCATGGCAGGCAGGCTGCCTTCTGTGGCTTGCCTGCAGAGGGTCCACAGGTCCCGCAGCTTCAGACCTCCCGCAGGCGAAGCCGTGGGACCAGCGGGCTCTCTGCAGGCAAGCCGCCGAAGGCAACCTGCCTGCCGCCCTCGCGGCGACCAGCAGAGCGCCCCCCGCGGCTCACTGCCCCAAGCACACGCTTGGCATGCTGGGGCCTGGAGCCGCCCCTCGTTTCATGAATGCTTTTGCCATCTACTCATGAACCAACAATACAGAAGCTCCAGCCAATGCCCCCTGGTTCCCCAGCCTAGAACCTCAGAGCTGTACTGTCTTGCCCTGGTCAGAAGCATGACCAGTGTAATCTTATTACCCAGTCTGCCCCTCCCTCAAAGTGGAGAGGACATGCACTAGCCCTTGCTCCTGAGTAGATTTCCCTTGCACTTCAAGCAACATACTGTTTTAGGTAAAAAAATATAAAACAGATTTATTAACTACAGAAAGATTTTAAGTGAATATAAGTACAGATCAGTGTTGGTTATCTAATAAATAACAAGCAAAAAAGTAATCTGAGTTTCATAAACTAGACAGGATTGAAATCAAGCAGTGTCTCACCATGATGGTATAGTTCCTTTATATACTAGCTGAGATTCTCCTTTCCAGCCTGGGACCACCTCCCCAGTTCAGTCTTTGTTTTCTAGACATGTTTCTACGTGTTGAGTTGAGAAGGAGTGAAGCCAAATGATGATGTTACTTACCCTTTTATAGCTTCTTCCAGCTTGCTGGAAAGTTCCTTTGCTATGACATGAGTCAAGCAGCCTCCAATTTGTATGTGCTATCTCTGGGAGGTTTCCATTATATACGGTTCCTGGGATAATCCTTGTGAGTATGTCTATTCCCCTTAATGGGCCATCATCAGTTTCTGGCTGCCTCACTGTTGTACCTGAAAGGCCAGTTGTGGGTGTTTCCAACTTCATAACATATTTCAGTAACACACACAGCAAAACTCCATAACTTCTTAACTGCAATGGCAGCACATGCAATCCAACAGGATATTAATGCTCAACAGATTAAGGCTTTTAGAATGATACCTCACCAGGCATACTTTGCACAAAACATAACATAATTGTATGGGAGTGCCAGAGTGTTGCTTTGGGGTGCAGAGTGTCACAAAGGTATAGTGATTTATTGTGTCTTTGACATCCATCAATACTTGAAAAATTATATTGTATTCTGATCAGCAGGCCTGCTGTTATGTCTTGAGAAAGGCCAAAGAACAACAACAGACCTAGGTGGCTAAACTGAGAAATGTGCTACTCATGGCTTGGAAGACTTATATTAATCACTCTGGAAATACTGTAATTCTTGCCCTAATTGTTTTATTTTTGACTCTCTTGTGCAAGAAGTTGTATTCCTTACCTCACTAGTGGCCCTCTTCAAAAAAGCACTTAAGTATACGATTACATACAAACCAATTTATGAAAACAATTGACCAATTATTTAAGTCCCATTCTTTTCAAAGGGATTTATGCACATGCTTAACTGTGATCCAGAACAGGGAACTCGAACTGGGGCTCAGATGAGCCACAGTCATTATAAAATCAACCTTTCACCTCTGTAATAGCTAACCAAGGTTCTCAAAAGAATTTACAAACATTAATTAACCAAATATTACATCTGAAGAGGGTTTATTTCATAATGATAATGTTTAACACTTGGTAGATCTGAAAGTGCTTTGCAAAGTTGGTTAAGGATTATCATCTTCATTTTTCATGTTGGGAAACTGAGATACGACAGGGTTGGTGGGTTACTAATGTCCATGCCTGTAGCTCAGGGGTTGGCAACCTCTGGCACGTGGCTCACCAGGGTAAGCACTCTGGTGGGCCGGGCCAGTTTGTTTACCTGCCGCATCCGCAGTTTCAGCCAATGGGGGCTGCAGGAAGTGGCGCGGGCCGAGGGATGTGCTGGCCACAGCTTCCTGCTGCCCCCACTGGCCTGGAGCGGTGAACTGTAGCCAGTTAGAGCTGCGATCGGCCGAACCCTCCGGACGTGGCAGGTAAACAAACTGGCCTAGCCCGCCAGGTTGCTTACCCTGGCGAGCGGCGTGCCAGAGGTTGCCGACCCCTGCTGTAGCTAAATCAGGAATTTAAACTCCTGGGTCTCTATCTGATGCTTTAACAAGACTTGTTTTCCTCCCTGGATTTTGTTCAACCCAGTTTGGAAAAATTCAGATTTTGTTAGAAATTGAAGACTCCATCGGTGCAACTGATGGTGGGCAAAACAAAGACATCTTTAAAGGACCTTTCCATCTCATTTGTTCTTGGAGCTGGTTTAAGGCCAAACTGGCCTTTGGTTACATGAGAACAGGCTAAGGACTGGGCAAACTTTCACCAACTTGTAATAGCCCCACATAGCCAATTTGCCAGAATGCTCTGGCCCCACTCCCTAAGCCAGGCCATGAGAACAGGTAGTGTAGAGTGAGCCATATAGGTTTTATGCCACTCAGGGCTCCTCTACATGACAGGATTCCACAGCTGGTTCAAAAAATAGAGCCAAGGAGCTGGCATGAAAGGCATAAGGGGATGTATGCATAAGTTTTATGGCACTTGCATCTCTAATATGCACCCAGCACACATTTGCAGCCTTTCAAGGCAATGTTTACTAGGCTCGCACTATGTAACAATCTGACGTGTTTATATGACAAAAGTCAAGTTTTGATAAAATGCCACATTAACCATTGGGACATTTAAGAAGAAAACTCTCCAGATTGTTTTTCTGTGTTATGAATGTTAACTACAAGCAAAGAGTTTCTCATCACATGCTGCCACTATATCCATGGGACTATACACACAATGTTTTATCTTGATAAAATAGATGCTGGAGCTCATGTTCTGTATTTTTTTTCTTATACTTTTTTTCCCCACCAAAGTCCCCAGACAGAGTCCTTTTTTACTTACAAGATCATAGGAATTAAAGATGGAATAGACCTATTAGCTCATCTCCATCCTTGCCGGTGAATGTTTGTTCCTATGTTCCATCTGCTAGTATTTTGACCCAATCTAGTTTTTCTTATCGTAAGCAATGGGGCAACCATTTTTTCCCTTTTCAAAACCATCCTGATGGTGCATTTCAATACAAAACAAACCAAAAAAACGTTCTTTCTTTTAGAGAAACAGGGTGGGTGAGGAAATAGCTTTTATTGAACCAACTTCTGTTGGCGAGAGCTCTGTATAAGTTTGAAAGCTTGTCTCGAAAAAACTGAAGTTGGTCCAGTAAAAGATATTACCTCATCCAACTTGTCTCGCTAATATCCTGGGACCAATACAACTACAATGCTGTTCTTTCTTTGTTATTTTTAAAGATAAAGAAAAAATTAATAAAGCTGCATTTTCAAATTGGGTACCTAAAGTAAATTCATGTGTAGCCACCTAAATAAATCAGCCCGATTTTAAGAGATGCTGAGCACTCACTACTCCTGTTGGTGTTTGGCATCTCTGAACCACAGGTTCTTTTTATTGAGCTAGTCTAGCTTTGGGCACCCATGTTTGAAAATTTTCCCTCAGTGTTGGATACCACACGGATGGCCTCTATAGAAACTCCAAATGTAAGCAGAGTCGGAATGAGCTCTACCTTGACATTTGATGAAAAGAATTTCAGAGAGTGTATTTGCATAGCATGCCTACTCCATCCCAGGCTGCCGTGCTGTGGGACTAGCACTGGGGCTCCCCTACTATGAGCTGAGATCACTAAAAGTTGAAATCACCAAAGAGCTGAAATTACTGAGCTGAGAGCACTGAGTACTGTGCTAACTAGTGGGGAAGCCTGAAGCTATACTGTGGAAAAGAGCAGCCGGCGGAGTGGAGCAGTTTGTGGGGACAGCTGGAGTGGATCATGGGACAGCTGGTGGGAGGGAGCGCTTGGCAAGAGCGGAGTGAGCTGTGGAGGGGTGGAGCGGCCAAGGCGAGTGAGCCGAGCAGTTGGCAGGGAGACAACTGGACAGCTCACGGGGCGCTGGTGGAGCAGAGCATGGTTGGAGCGGAGCAGTTGTGAGGACAGCTGGAGGAGCAGAGTCTGGAGCTGTAAGGACTGGTAATCGGCGGAGCAGTTCATGGAGAAGGCAGAAGCAGAACCCACGGAGAGGCAGGGCAGTTGGCCCTGGACCACATAAGGTGCCCCTTTCTACCCAGGCTGGGGGGGAGAGGGGGGACGTCTGCAGATGGACTCTTGAACTTTGGGGCTGCACTGACCCAGGACAGAGACTTTTGGATTGTGGGACTTTTGGGACTGTGGGTGATTTGGGGGTTGCTGGACTCAAGAGCCCAGGGAAAAGGACACAGCCCAATTTCCTGAGGTGGGTCTTTGCTCGCGGTTTGGTCTAGGAACTCTATTTGCTGTGTTTTCCCAATTTTGTGCTTGTTGTTTGTCTCATGTAATTAAACCTTTTCTGCTACACCGAGACTCTGTGCTTGTGAGAGGGGAAGCATTGCCTCTTTGAGGCGCCTAGGGGTGTGTGTAAAATTTTCCCAGGTCACTGGGTGGGGACTCGAGCTGGTTTGGCATTGTGTTATTGAAATGGGACCCCTGAATACTGAACCCGGCCCTTGTTGCTGCCAACTCAGAGGGGCAGAAGGGTTACACAAAGATAGAGCGATATTAAGCTGAGGGTTTTTTAATGCACTTTACTTTGACTAAAACACCATATGTAACAGAAATAAGGTAGTTGTATTTAACATGTAGCCTGATCTTTGCTCAGTCAATACCCTACCCTAACTTTTCCTGTTACAGTTCTATATTCTGCTCTCTCTTCCTGCATTATATTTCTCTAACAACACTGTATGTTATTGTAGTGCATGTCTTAAAGGTATAACTTATTGTGATGACGATACCATGCTTTGTGAATGACTCAGTGCACCTGGAACTTAAGTTACAGACTTTTAGTTACAGTGGTGTAGCTGGAATGTTTCAGCAGATCTTTAAACCTCACTTTACAAATAGATGGTTACGCTTTGTCCATGACATGCAATCCAGCTTCCTGAGGGGAGAGAAAGGGCAAAATCCAGACTAGATTGGGAGCCTTTGGCCCAGCAGGATGTCTCCTGCATTTCACCTTTAAGGTCATGGTTCAGAATCTTACTTCTAGTCAGAATGGCCTATGGGAGGGGACAGGATCTCCTGTGGTACAGAAGCTGTCACCAGGTCATTCTACTGCCAAGGGGAGTGCGTTTCCCTGCGGTTTGGTGGGTCATGAGTCAATTATCTGGTGCTTTTGTATTTAGTGTTGCTCACGCAATTGATCATGTTTATTCCCATATTTGGAAGGCTAGTCACTGACTTGTGGGAGAACATTTTTATGACTTGGATTAATAAAAAAAGCCTGTACATCATTTGTTCGTAAAGCTTTAATGTGCTGAATTTCCTGCAGCTTAAGCTCGGCTGTTTGTTTATTCCTTTTTAAATTCCTATGTGTTGTGTTATGTACATAATAGGTGTCAGGGCCAGAAAAAGCAAATCCAGTGTTCCCTGCAAAGCTATTAACATTGGCCTCCTATGGTTTTTTAAAATATTCAGCTAGCCTGACCCAGAGTCTCCTGTGGCTGCAGGTTTGCCAGGTTGTCATGTCCTTTCCATGGGACATAGCAAGTCATATGTTTTGAAACAATGGCCTATTCATTGATATGGTTTAACTCCTTGTATGGTGTGGGCGATGGAAGATAACCCACTGGGGAGCCTCAGCATATTTCTTCACCAGTAGCTCACTCTTTCCCATTGTCCTACCCCCTGTTCGCTGGCTGATGTTAGCCATGGATTGGGCTATCCTGCCTGGCTGGTAATCCTCTTTGAAAGGTATGTGTCTGGTAGGACATTGAACTCTATTGCTGTGGTCACCGTATTGGAGACAGGGAGGCATTTTTTCCCTAGGTGCATTTTTCCCTGGTTGGAGGGATTGGGCTTCAGTTGCATCTGGCAGTGATGTCTGTTTTGTGGTGTTGATATTTTTGGTGGTGAATTGGTGCGTGAGGCATTGGTCTCTGTTGGTTTAGTCAGTGGTTGATGATTTTTTTGTGATTACAGCCTATTTTCTTTGACCACGGCTTCAAGGGCATGAGTTTCTGGTGGCGATTGTAGATAGATTCTGTGATTATTCAACCCCAAACCCAAAAGTCAGATGAAAGCAGAGTGGAGAAGAGGGCTAAGTTTGTCAGAGAATAGTAGTTATGGGCATAGACCTTATTATTGAGTAAAGATTTAAGAATACACCATCCTGTATCAGGTCCAATTCTTTGAGAAGCGAATTTTGTCTTGGGGGCCCAGTAAATGGTGGGAACTCTGGGCCAGATTGAAATACACATTAGTGGGTAGGGATGGAATGTCATAGTAGGTAATTATTGACTAATTTGCTGTTGAATTTAATTAAAGGTGCAGCCAATTTGCTTTTTACCATGAGTTAGTGGTGTGATTTGCTTTCTTGGGCAAATCCCCTGGTGTTGATAGCAGAGTCAACTTACTCTTTAAAGGTTTGAACTGTTTCATTTTGTTGGCCAATGATTCTTTCACACTTCTATTATACTTTAACCAATTGGGTGGTGGTGGTGGGTTGTTATTGTTTGTTCTTTGCTTGTTTTTTAATTCCTTGAAGTCCTTAAATCAGACCATTATTTTTTCCACAATTTCCAAGAAAAAAATTATATCCTGAGCTGAGATATACCATGTGGAAATTCAGGGAGATTGATTTGATTTGGGTAAATGTAGGGTGGGAGTTTAAAAATTACCCTTCCAATGGGAAGTTAGCTTCAGCCTTGCCTATAATGGAACTGATGTCTCTCCATACATAATGACATTATGTCCCAAAAAGCAAAGAAGAGCTCTGTGTAAGCTCAAAAGCTTTTTTCTCTCACTAACAGAAGTTGGTCCAATAAAAGATATTATCTCACCCATCTTGTCTCTCTATTATGTCCTCAACACATTCTTCATTTTTCCTTTAGATTTTTATGTACAAATAGATGTTGTAAAAACAGTTTGAATTCAATTATTATTTTTCTCAATATAACAGTAACAACATGGCACATAATAAAAAGATCCACCTTCTCAATAGAATGATGATATAGGCCACTGATAATGAAGACCAGGGAGAATTCTCAGTAAACGCTTCTTATTTTTGTTTCTTCCACCCTTTCTTTGTTCAGTGGTAACATTTATCCCATGGTTAGCTCAGCTTTACCTCTAGTGCTTTTTCACATGTTGATTAATGAGGGAAGGCAGGCTTGGAAACCTCTATCTTCTCACAGACAGGTGCAATGTTTTAACTGTGAAAGAGTTGACATGTGAATTATTTGTAACGAGGAAGCCATCTAAACACACAGTTTATAAAGGAGAAAAAATGGTGACCTAACCTGATGCCATGACACTTTTGAATCCTTAGCTGTTTTCCATCTGACTGTTTCAAGATTTGCCATCCTTATGGCAATTGCTAAATTCATGCTGTAAAAATCAAGCAACTAATATAAATGAACCTCTTATTCCTTTGTCAGGCATCTTCTGTATCTGTGCTCTATACATTTTATTTAATATTTTATAACAAGAATCAAAAACTATTTAAAAGTTGCAGAAATAATATACAGAATGCTGTCCAACTCTGCTACCTTGTCATTGAGAAGATATAGCATGCACACTGCAACCTATTTGCATGCTGAATCAAAGGAACTACATGACACCAGAAAAGTTACATGGACAAATGTTGATAATCAACTGCTTAATTTCTGTGGCTCACAATATTGACTTTGATTCAACAAAACACTTAATCATATGTTCAGCTTAAAATACCTGCTTAAAGTTAATCACATTATTGAATTGGAATCTCTGGTCTTCTGAATTGCTAAAAAAAAACCTCGTTATAGTTCCAGCAGAATTAATGGTTATGATATGCTGAAAAATAATAAAACCACATATGACAGAAATAAAATGACATCTCCTGTGTAACCAGGCTTTTCACTATAGTCAAAATTTAATAAAACATGTTTTACGTCTGCAGGTCAGGAACTAAAGAACAAATTAAGCATTCAAGTGAAAGGTTAAAGATCTACTACCAAGTAATGAAATGCCAGGTGTTTATGAAACTCCAGAGTCCTGTGGGGGAAAAAGTAGAGAGGAAAGTCAGGAAGAGTTCTGAACCTACGGGTAAAACAACATAAACGATACTAAAAAAGAGAAGTGAGAGGGAAAACAATGATGAAGTGTGGCTCAATATGTGTGAAATCAGAGCCATAATTTCATCCTGTCAGAGAATAAGAAAGAAATGAACAATGAAGACACAGAAAAGGAGGGGGTGACAGTCATCATAAATCAATAATCAACATATAAATGGGACATTGAATAAGAACCTTATTAATTAAAAGTAGAAGTAGAGATGGATTAGGATTAAGAGACACAACCACTTTAGCGATGTTAGCCTGTGGTGTGGGCTCCCACGAGGAGTGATGGGAACATCAATGTTAGCACATTTATAACTATACTATGTCAAACTGCATATGAAGGCTACTATATTACAAATACTGTATGGTAATAATTAGTACAGAGATGGACTAAGTGACCAAACAGCTATTTTCCAATTCTAGATTCTTCAAGAGCCTCCATAGCTCTGTCCTTCCTTTTACCTGACAACAGGCTGAGCCCCACCTTGGTTCCTTTGAACCAGTGTACGGCCCGCTTAAACAGCCAGCTGCAGATTCCATTACTGTAAGAGGTCTGACGTGTAGCCAATATACGGCAACCAGGTAGCAAGTATGAAAAATCAGGACACATTTTTGTGTGGAGCTATAGTTGCATATATAAAACAAAACCCTTAATATTGGGATGGTCCTGATAATATCAGGATATCTGGTTACCCAAAGCCAATGTAGCTGGCGCTCTGCCTCCAGAATCAGAGATGTGGCCAGCGCAAGCTGTACTCTGGTGATCCCCAGCTGACAAGCAGCTCTTCAGTGGACATTGCAGCTGGAACATAGTGTAGAACAGCCCTCAATCTTCTCAAAACGATGCTGCCATGGAGCCACAGGATGCCTCTTTGAAACTCCCTTACCTGGGCTCAGCAGTGGTTCGAGCCTCTTGTCTCTTATTGCATCATCTCTTCTGCTCCACCAGCGACACCAGACTTTTTGCCTTGGTCATCAACTTTACCCACAGCCCTCTTTGCACTTCCTTGCACACTAGTCTCTACTCCTGGCATGAGCTGCTTGAGCTTCTATGAAAAGACTCCACCTTCAACTCATTTAAGCCCCTCTTTAAGATCCAGTTTTGCCATTATGCCTACATGAAATTAACCAGGTTAAGACATGTTTTCCCAGAATTATTTAAAAATCTTTCCTCATACTGCCATGCCCATGCTGATTAAATTCATAATCTTGGCTTTCTAAGCACTTTGGAGAAGGCGTTCTGTTTTCTTTCTGTTTTGGAAGGCACTTAATAATACATCTTTGGGTGGCCTTAGAAATAATCATAGGAAAAAGTGAGGGAACCCTTACCCTTAAAATAGGCCTTTTCAAAAACTTAAAAGATCTCCTTTACATTTTATCTTTACAGGATACCAAATGTTGTGGTATCACTTGACACAATATAATGCCATGTCTAGGTGAAATTTTCAAGAAAGCTCACTTGGTCTAATTCTACTCCTGTTGAAATCCATATGGGTTCTAATGGCAACAGAGTAAAGGCCAATACTGAGCAGTTTTGAAAATCCCACCCTATATTTCTCTGTCTTCCTCAGCTATCCAGTAGATATCCATGTCAATGTTTCTTAATTAGTGGGTCACAATCCTTACGCGGGAAGAAAAGGGGGATCATGAAAGGCAATTGGGGAGATGAAGGAGGTTTGTGAAGCACTGAAAATTTTATTATAATCTAAACCAAAGAAAATCTCTCTCCACCATTGCCCACACAGCCTTACTCTTCAGGGTCAAGTATTGTCTCTCAACAGCGTGAAACACACACACAAAAAAATTATATTGGTTTATCTTTGTTATCACTGATACATTTTTATTGTTACTTTACAGTAAGTGCAAGGGGTTTGCAAAAATTTTTTATTTCAAATAAGGGGATGCCATCCTGAAAAGGTTGGGAAAACTGCCCTATATGATAGATTCTAGTGAAGAAAAAGATTTATTAAATTACCCCTGCTGTTGCAGGACTGTTAGCTGCTGAAATGTATTTGTATTTTGACCATGACTAATTTAGTTTAACTCAGATAAACTTTGGGGTTGTATAGTGCCTGTTATCCAAAATCACAAAACACTTGCCAGACACTTATTAAATAAGCCTGACTTCCCCCTTGTGATGCAGTAAGTATTATTGTTGCCAATTTACGCATAAGGAAACTGAACTACCTTGCCTCAGGCCATATTGTGTGTCTGTGACAGAACCAAACAGAACCCACCAGTAAGCCCCAGCTGAGCCGGGTTCTGTTCCGTAGACCACCCCGCCATTCTAAGGCCACGTCTAGACTACTCGCCGTATCGGCGTGTTAAAATCGATTGCTCGGGGATCGATATATCGCGTCTGATCTAGACGTGATATATCGATCCCTGAGCGTGCTTATATCGATTCCGGAACTCCATCAAAACCAACGGAGTTCCGGAATCGACATGGCGAGCCGCGGACATCGATCCCGTGCGGTGAAGACGGGTAAGTAAATCGATTTTAGATATTCGATTTCAGCTACGCTATTCTCGTAGCTGAAATTGCGTATCTAAAATCGATTTTCACGCGTAGTGTAGACCTGGCCTAATAGCTGACGTCTTTTCTCTAAGTGGGCCATCAATGGTACACAGGCAGCTGCACATATCTGGCTGAAGAGTGCTTCAGCTAGTATGGTAGCAAGCCAGGCAAGCAGGACTTATATATATTATTTGGGGATGAAGAATTGCTTACAGATTTTTCACATAAAAACAGTGTGTAGTCTACCCACTGTGAATACAGTTAATTTACTCATCTTTATGTTTCCCTGATCTTCATCCTCTGAAATATGCTGGAAGGGCAGATGTATAGTCTGAGATGTTTTCCAGATTTCTTTCTTTTTTTTTTTCCCCCAGAGAGGCACTCAGCACAATAGTGAATTAAACAGGATCCTTGTGTATTATAACAATGACACCAGTCGTGCTGAAGATGTGCTTAATGTGCATGCTGCATTGTGGGCTAATTAAGCTGAACCACAATCCCTTCGCTGTTGTTCTCCCCTGCAGCCTCTGTGTGTCAGCAGAACACTGCACACTCTGTGAAGTGCCAGCCTCCTTTTCGAACATCAGCGCTTCAGAGGGAATGTTGCCTAGGGTATGGAATTAGAGCAAGGGACTGGGAATCAGAGCTTTACTCACAGCTTTGCCACTAAGTCTTCGTGTGACCTTCGGCAAATCACTTAACATCCATGTTTGTCCATCTGCAAGGATCCTAACATATCAGTGCCTCAGAGAGGGATTGTGAGGCTTAATTAATTTTGTAAATCACTTGTAGGTTACCAGATTTGCAAAGTAGCTGGCAGCATGGATGGCTATGTTTGCCTCAGGTACCAAGTGCATTGAGCCAGCACCCCAGTGGCTAACATGTCATATTGTGCTAGACATAGCAAGTATTTCCACAGCCTTCACAATCTCAAGTACAATTCCACAAATGCTGCAGTGAATAGGGTACATAATGCACAGAAATTCAGCCTTAGCTTTAAATCTCAGTTTTTCCTAGGTTTTCTCATTCACAGATCCTGAACCCTACATGATAAAAAAATTGCATTTGGTTTTAGCTCCCTGAATCTTATTGGCGTTTTTCTGCTTTCACTTACAATGGTGTAAACAAAAAGTAACTACACTGAAGTTAAGAGAGTGTTGTAAACCAGTGTCACATCAGAATGAGACTTATTGACTTAATTGTTATTACTATTGATTTATTATTTGTATTGCGGTAGTGGCTAGGCACGCCAGTCGTGGACCAGGACCCCACTGTGCTACGTGTTATACAAACAGAATAAAATGATAGCCCCTGCCCCAAACAGCTTGCAGTCTAATGGGATTTGTCCAGTAACTATCCCATCCTTGCTTCGAGAAAGTAGGCTACCGTACCGTTGTTTTGGTCTGTTTCATGTTATTGTTCCTTGATGACTCTATCCTCTCAGACTATATGTACCTTTAACTAATGCGTGCTGATGAGACTATAATTATCAATTGAATAGTAGAACTCTGAAATTCAAATGGTTCCATACGCATCTGTTTATCTAAGGTACTTATATGCCAGTGACCTAGAGGTAAAAGGCTGCATATCTCATTGTCAGTCCCTGAGCCAACCATCCCCTCTGTCTCCTTTACTCCCCACCTAACACGTACTTAAATTTTATTTTTCCTGTGCTTTTAATGCATTGTTTTCTGCTGTGTCCAATCTCACAGCTGAAGGCTGACGAGAGGATCATCAAAACGGAATACGGGTTGCTGATCCGCAGCCTGCAGAGAAAGGACATAGGGCGTATTACTGCAAAGCACAAGAGCACGTGTTCATTCACACCACTGTGAAGTTAAATTTGAACGTCATGGAGAACGGGCACATGGAAAGCACTCAGAAAACGAAGGACAAAGACAGATGGATGAAAGATTTGCTTACTGAGTTGCGGCTGAGGTACAAGGATTACATCCAACTCGTCAGCAGCCCCAGCTTTGGCCTGGATGAGTATTGTGAACAGATGTGGCACTGGGAGAAGCGGCGGCAGCAGAACAAAGGTGGGGCAAAATGGAAGCACATGCAGAAGATGAAGAAAAAGCGAAATCGAAGGCACCATGAACCTGTCAGCAGCCCACATGCAAGGTCTACATCTACGTAGCTTTTATAGTCTATTTAAAGAAAGGACATTAAACATGCAAAAATACTGTGTTCTCTTTTGTGCATCCTTCCGATTAATTAATATTGCCTCATACTGAGATTAGATAATGCACAGTCATTATTAGTCTTATATGACTGCACTGTAATACTGGAATACTTAAGCAAATGGCAAGTTCCTTATCTGAGCATCACACTCAAGGCAATAATTCCAAATCTGGGTTTTTTTCCCCAGAAATTCAGATTTTTCAGTTAACACTTAGATCGCAAGAAGCTGATTCATGAACATGTGGATGTTTCACAGCTTGTCTAGCATAATTTTTATATGAGACTTAAAGTCTGTGTTATAGTGCATTATTAATCATTCCACCCCAGAGATGGCTGCAGTTCAGGGATATGTGCATGTATTTGCAAAAGTGCTTTGGGATCTTGTAAGGATGGGAGGTGCCATATAGATACAGGCCATTTTGTGACAGATCTGCAAAACTATACTAAATTACCCACTGGGCATATATTTAGGTACATGGGTGGCATTTGCTGGCACACAGAAGCAAAACAAACAAATCAAATTAAATATCAGCTTAAGAGTAACGCTCGTTTTCCCCATAAAAATGTAATCACATTTTAATAGGAGGAAATGTAGAGCTTTATTCATTAGGGCATAAGTAGCCTCTAGCTTGCAGTCCATCTGCTGAAATGAAATGTTGACTCAAATTGATGCTGCCAGCAAGATACTCAAGATTAAATGTCCTAAGTAGCATGTGGGAGGTATGTGCACAAACCCTATTAACAAATAATGGGATTTCTGCCTTCACCTCTATTGTCTCGCTGAAGATTTTACCCTGAATGTCTCCACTCACCTCTACAACTCTAATCCCCGGCTGGCTTCATTTTCTGGAGTGTGGTTAGTTTGTTGTAGAGAAGAAGAGAAGTGGAGAACATACACGCACAAAAACCCTCCCGAACTTGATGACAAGAGTCAATGAGGGAAACATATTTGGCGACAGACAGAAACTGACAGTGCTCTTACGCCAGGTATAACAATGGGGAGAGAGCAGACATTCCTCAGTCTTGTGTATTTGTTTTATAAAAGCCCTTGTGTATTTCAAACAAGGCATTGTGTTGTTGGAATTAATATTATTTTATTAGAATTAAATAAAAACAAAAAGAACCCATGTGTAAATAAACAGAAGTAGAAGTTAGAGATGAGCAGATTTGCGATTTACAATAACATCATTTGTAAAGTGTTCCTAGTTTTACTTTCTCTCTTTAATAAGATAAATCTTCTTATATAAGGAAGAGACACTGTGCTTCCTTCAGTTGTGATTTACGCCAGTGTAACTCCATTGCCTTCATTGGACTTTCTCCCAATTTACGCTAGTGTAAGCAAGATCAAAATCGAGTCTATTGCCTCTTCTCATGCTTCGCAGCCCCTCTCCCCTACTCCACGAAACCTCCCCCTTTCTGCTTTTCACGCCTCTTTGAGTGTGAAATGACAAATTAGCCACTTCCTCACATGGAAGAAAGCTTTGATGGATACTAAACCGACAGACTTTACTTGTTTCTCATGCATTCTACATGTCTTGAGAGCAAAGTCTGTGGGAATGCCATGTAATTGGTGTGCAATTCATTAAGGAACCAAGAACTTTGGCTCTGCATGCTGGAGATTATCCCTATCTGCTACCCAATGTGTGTGTGCATTCAGTTCCTGATCAATAATTGTGTCCATACAATCTGTGCCATTGTACATTTCCTTTCTGATACATGATACAAATATGATGATGTGTTTTTCATATTGTAGAAAGGAACCTCAGCTGACTCAAGTTTATTGTAAAAAAACAAAAAAACAAAACAGAATGTGCATGTATTGTATAAAGCCAGGGATATTGTGTCATTAATTTTAGATTTTTTGTTTTTTCTTTGAGATACATTAGTTAATTAGAAGGCATTACGTAGTTTGTGTACAGTACTTTGATAGTGTACTCTGCAAGTGTTAAATATTATAAAAGATGAGAGGGAGTTTCATTATACAGGGCCTTTAATTAAAGAGACTGATGTCCTAGGCTCTTATTAGTAAGCTTAGTCCTTACTACTCTGAGTAGTCTGTTAATGTCTATAGAACTTTTCACAGTAGTAAGCATTATGCTCAGAAGTCAGCTTGTACAGCAATAGCACCTTAGGCCAAGATTTTCAAAAGTGACCAGTGATTTTGACTGCCCTGATGTTTGGTACCCAATTTGAGACTCCAGAAGGGATGTTATCCTGTAAATATGAGGCCCCTTTAAGAAATCTCAAGTTGAACACCCAAAAAATGAGAGACTCAAAATCTGGAATCACTTTCTAAAATTTTTGCCTCAGGATGACTGCAGTCACCATACAGAACCCACCGATGTATTCCTTGTTGTATTTTATCAGTCTAGAGAGTGCCATCTCTTAGACTTGGTCCTCCAGGGAATGAGTGGTGCCACACCATGACTAAGCTAAGGTGCTAGCATCAAATAATCCATGTTGGGCCCAGGCTTACATGCTCAACTACCACTGGAGTCAATGGGAGCAAGACTGGACTCAGTATTGTAATTATTGTTTACAGCATAAACCCTACTTACCTTCTTCATGAAAGCAGAAACATTGGACTTTTTTAGGGTTGCCAACCCTCCCGGATGGTCCGGGAGTCTCCAGGAATTAAAGATTAATCTTCAGTTAAAGATTATGTCATGTGATGAAATCTCCAGGAATTCATCCAACCAAAGTTGGCAACCCTAGACTTCAGTGCCCCTACTCAGTGAGATAAGGTGTGCAGGATTTGGCACTAAATAAGCTGTTTGTGGTTTGTTCAGTACTTTTTTCCATCTTCCTTGAGAGCTGAACAGAATTGTTTCCTTTAGGTTTAAATAGCTTTGCAGAGCCTAGTGCCACAATCTTCGCACAAAACTCCCCGTCAACTTCAACAGGAGTCTTGGTGGGCTAAGGGCTGCACCACTGGGACTGTGATCTTTAGATTGAATTAAAATGTTACTACTCTTAAATTCAAGAATTTTTGTTTTATTTTAAGTGTTCTTGCAATAGGATTCCTCTCAGAGGACTGACCTCAATTCTGCTGTGTGGAGTAGCAGAGTGAAGCCCCAAGCGAGGAATGAGGCCACTTTTATCTTGGGGAAATAAATTCAAGATCCTCTTAGTCGTTGTGTATATTGGATTCATACCACCCTGGGGAGGGGTATTTAACAATATTGTGCAGATAAAAATCTGTGGTTCAATACATTTTATAAGCGATGTACATTGAACTAGCACACTGCTTCTCATACACAGCAGTAGATGATACACTGGTAATGATTCCAAGGGACACTGGAGGCCAGTAAATTAGCTAGATAGTCCAGGGAACACTGAGGGAGGGTAAGAATGGATTTCTTTAGACAATTGTTTGTTATTCAGTCAATAACCAAGGTCAGGAGTAAGAGTAGTGGATTCTTTTGTAATGTACAATCCC
This sequence comes from Chelonoidis abingdonii, assembly GCF_003597395.2. Classification (NCBI taxonomy): domain Eukaryota; kingdom Metazoa; phylum Chordata; order Testudines; family Testudinidae; genus Chelonoidis; species Chelonoidis abingdonii. Next base: position 20,083,560 of record NC_133769.1, on the reverse strand, counting down.
AAAGACAGGCTCAAAGGAGAACAGAATGAGCTAACCCAGGGAATTGTAGCAACAAGAGCCAGATAATTTAAAGGAACAAACTTGGGTCTACTTAACTTTCAAAATGAGGACTTGAGGGTCCTGTTGTGCTGCTAAACTGTACAATGAGCCACAACACGCTCATAGTTAAAATGAAACTGAACCCAGCCTCCTTAAAGGGCTCAATAAAAAGTAATGCTACCCATAGTTTGGGTTAAGCATGGAAAAAGTTACCTCTACATTAATAACTGAAGGTTTTAAACAGATCCCCTGGTGCTGACTTTAAAAAAAACTTTGTTCCTATCAGTAATAAGTACTCTTCTCCCACCCCAACACCCCTCCTAAAAGTCACCCCCCCCCAAAAAAAACCCCTCCAAAAAAACCCTAAACTTCCCTCTCAACTCGCTTCAGAACATAACTGGTGTTTGCCTAAGTTACATGAGTTTGAAACAGGCTGTCAGAACAGCCAGTGCAGCTTGGATAGTAATTAGAATGCTGAAAACTGATACAAGCTTTAAGATTCAACAAATTGCTAAATATAGTAGTATTCCAGAAGTCAGTTAAAATAAATCTGACAGTGGGATTAGCAGACAAAGGAATAAAGCTTTTTAACGCTTATTCTGATAAACTGGTTTCTTTGCTGGAAATCATTCTAGGGACAGGTGTGAATATGTATTCATACCACAGGCAAACAGTTTTCTGTACAAGCAGTTAAATTTACACACGTACTGACGAGCCAAGATCCTTGATTTTGCCAGTCCTCAACTAAACATTGGACCCTGATTCTTATCTCAGTTATACTGATGTATGCAATTAAACTTCATGGAATTACTCTTGGTTTACATTCATGTGAGATCAGAATTTGGCCCATATTTTAAAACGCTCTGAAATTTTAATGAAATCTATGTAAGTCTTGATATGTACCTACCATTTACAAATTCCTTATAAAAATTAATAAATGATTAGTGGAAATTCATGTTCCTACTAAATTGCTGTGATGTGTATGACAGTTTTGTAGGGACCTACATAAATAATTGGATGCATTTTATTTTATGTGTAACACAAGGTTATTGCAACTGATTAATATGAGTTAAAAATACTTACAGAGCCAGCTCAGCCATTGATGTCAGTGACCAAAGCCCCATGGTCTTCAGCAGAATATAGATCTGAACCTAATCAAAGTAATTATAGCAAGTTATTCCAAGACGCAGCTTACAGTGTAGATAACTATGTAGAGATTCATTATACAGAGAAGAATCAGGAGTTAACTGCATGGAAGGCACTGGAATTACACCTTCATGACAGGAAAATCAAGTCCACATGTCTCTCCAATATATTCTGTTACAATTTATGAAAATTTAAGTGGTCCCTTATTATATTTCACCTTAGTGTCACAAATATTATTCAGAATTAGGCTTCTGTGATTAGCAAATCTGTGAAATCCTTTGTAATTGTAATCCAACTTTTGAGGTTTATAAAACAAGTTTTTTACAGAAAGAAAAAAGGAAGGATAAAAGAACAGCTAGTGAGAGAATTTTAAGGCTATGAAAAATGATCTTGTTATTTACTTCCATATAGTATTTTAATGATGGTAATCCTAAAGGTGTCCTAGCCAGGCATACATTTTCACAGTGCTGAATATTTAAATAAATTATAATACTGGGACAACGGATTATCACCAATGTTCAGCTAAAGGGCCTAAACCTGCCCCCATTGAAATTAATGGGGGTTTTGGCACAGACTTCAACACATGCAGGATTGGGCTCTTAATTGTTCAGGTTTGTTTTTATAACCTACAATCCAAGTCTATTGTCTCAAGTTATTGGGCCAAATCCTTCCTTGGTTTTCACTCAAGCAAACTCTTGCTGACATTAAGAAAAAGACTAGGCAAATCAGTGAAGATTTCAGGATTTGACTCATTGCTTAGTGTATAAAGTTAAACACACTCGAAGGCCTCTTAACATATTCTCACCTCAGACAATGTTTTTTCTTAGGCACTTGTATTTGTATAGACTAGTGTCTACCACAAACTTTCCTAATGTTTTGACACAAAACAATTCAGTGACTGACAGATGTAAACCAGATCTGGAAAGATAAATCACAGATTGGAAGGTGAAATTTGCCTCAATAATAAGATTTTGAAACTCTTGTTTAAAGTTGGTCTTTTTTCACTTTATTGTATTGTCATTGTGTACAGTTCCCCAGTTTAAAATCAATGTCTGTTGTGCTTTAAAACAAAAAACTTTCTGGGTGATGTAAGAACCAGAAAAATGTTTCCAGGTGACTTTTATTACTGCTATGGACCACTAGTTAATGGTTTCAAATAGCCCGTGCCAAGAAAGTCATCTGTCTACTCATAGGCACTCATGATATTTTTAATGGACCCAGACATGTCTCGATTTTGGTGGTGTTTCATATTCTGCTCCATTACTCTTATTATATATAAGTGCCTTTGGCTGCTTTTTGTGTTCTATCATTTTGTTCTTGCTACTCCTGCTGTTAAATGGAATCATGGCCAAGACCAGCCGTTTTCTGAAGATTCAACATACATGGTAATAGTGACTGGAACAGAAGGCTTAGGCAGATAACTTGTCTGCAAAGGTGTGTCATGGCTACCCTGGCCAGAGCCTTGTGAGCTTCACAACTTTTATGAGTTTTGAAAGCACTTAGCACTTCATAGGATAGTACCGTATATCTGCCTATAGCTGAAAGCTAGGATCAGTTTACAAAACTTGCATTTATTATACTTCAAAGCACCACTCAAAGTTATATAATTTGTTGTTAAAAGTTCAAGAAATCTGATAGCTAGAAATGGTCAAATTTTAAAAGGAAAAAAATACTTTATCAAAGTGTGGCCATTTTTCAAAAATGAAATTTTGTTTGGAAAAACTTTTTCATATTTTTTCTTTTTTTTTTTCAGAAAACTTCAGTAGAAATTTGTGAAAAAAAGATTTGCCTGCTTCTTGCTTTTGAAAATGTATATATATATTTGGGGTGGGGGGTGGGGGAAGGCCTTGCATCGCCAATTTTGATTGTCATCTTAGGACTTGTTTTCATGGGGAAAAAGCCCAGAGTAGCTGGTGTGGAGCAGCTAGTGCACACTAGATACTTCACATTAACTCTCTGTGTGGACATACTCAGCACTTACAGTGCCTTTGTGTGCCTTAAAGCATAACAGTATCCACATGGGTAGCTAGTGCATTTGAAATTCACACCCTAGCTTATTACTCCAAACTAACTTCCCCACACAGACAAGCCCTTAGTCACAAAGGACTTTTTGGACATTTTTTGAAAATTTCAATTTGAAAATGAATGTTGTACAAGAAAATTCAGGAAAAATGGAAATATCACACATGATGATAGACTGAAAATTGCTCTCAAATTTTCCAAAACTCATCTAACTTTAAAAAAATATTCAACCAGCTCTAAAGGATTCCTTAAGTTCTGTTTTTTTATGAAGTCTTCATGATTTAAATGGAAGAGATTTCTTTGTAAACTAAACGTAAAAAAGTTATTTTAAGGTTGCTTGTCAACTTGTTGACTTAAAAACTGGAATACATTGCTATCAGATAAGAGAAAGATAAATCTATGACACATACAAATCAAGAGAGATTGATCTATAATCTTTTCAATCACTTGTATGAAGATGCATGTTTTTTTCCCCCCCAATAAAGAGAGAACATTTAAAATATCTCAGGAAAACTGCTCAAAAGGTCCCCAAATGCTCTCAAGAAAAAAGTCACAGCCAAACAGACTGACCAAAAGGAATTTGGTTAATGCCCCACATTCTGTCAGTAAGGCTAATATTTTCACTTAGGGCAAAGATCACACTATTTTAGAAGTCCAGCACAAGAACTATGCACCATTTAAGTCCATATTATAGGGCTTAAGTGGTGCATAGATTGACTGTCTGTGTGGGAGTCAATTTTACCATACAGTATTGAACAAAACAAGCTATAGCAGTAAAAGGACAGCATTGCTAGCTGCATCTACACTAGGAACTTCTGCCAGCACATCTATGTCAGTCAGGGATCACATCTCTTTTCACTGCGGACCAAGAGTTCTGTAGTATGCACCTGGCCTAAGGAACTAATACAAGGTCAACAGGGCAAATCTTACTCAAATACATATCTTGCTGACTTCAACTGAAGTTTCACTCGAATAAGGACTGTTGGTGAGATTCATCCCTGTGCAGACAGCCTGCTCAAGGCCTATGCACTTAGTCTCTAGATGAGGCTTAAGTGGGACATAAGTGATACATAGACCTTGTGCATGTTTCATATACCACATGCTAGTTAATAACATGAGATGACTCCATGTTTCAAAAAACTAAATTGGCTCTTATGATAGGAACTATTCACAGAGGAGGTACAACTAACATTCTAGCAATGTGCACACAGACTGGTTCCTTGGTGTCTTCCCTCCTGCAACCTGTGCTCCTCTCATCAAGGTCCATGTAGATTATTACCCTGCACACCCTCTGCAGTGAGGTAAATTTCACTCCCTCATGAAGAAAGCCCTTCACAAGCCTATAAGGACTTCAGTCCTACAGAAGGCTTGACAGTGCTGCAGTTGGATGTAAGTCATGTATACACCTAGCAAGATTTGGCCCAATAGGTGCTAAATTGTCACCCTAAAAGCCATGCACAAAATTGGCTCTGTATGTGGAACACAATTCAATTGCACGCGCTGTAACTTATCCCTGTGGCTCATTGAAATACAAATTGTAATTGCTTTTGGAATGAACCAGTCTGCACTACATGGCAAAGTGTAGTTAACATCAGAGTTTGGGGAATTTTGTTGCTCGGTTTTGTTGCCTCCCTCTTTGATTATGGTTATGAGGGTGATATATTTTCATTTGAATAGGAAACAATCCCTTCCCCGGTCCCTTTCTGTCTGCCAGTACAGGCACCCATGGCTCACAGGGTTTATGAAAGACTAAGGGGGAATATTTTGTAAACATACTGCCAACACATCATTATTGGATCCATACACCAACTCAGTGGCACTGTCAGAAGGTCTGGTTCCCAGCCCCTCGCTGTATCCAATAGACCACACTGCTTCTGACCTCTGGACACAAGAGCTCCCATGGTATTTTATTCTTGAGACTCAAAGCCTAATTCCAACTGTGGTAATAACATTCTGTCTACCTAAATTGCACCTGTAGTTGCAATTGGATATGGTGTTCCTCATTCTGAGCCTAAAGGATTGCTCTGTATTACTGTGCACTGTTAAACAGCAGCTGCGCCCCCCTCCCCACCCCACAGGTGGCTACACTTCAGTAGTGGATGATGTGATCCCTGTGTGGGATCAATCTTGGTTCCACTGCAGTCACTTGTCACTGACTTCAGTATGACCAGGCTTTGGCCCTGTGTGCAGCTGTTAAAGCAGCCTGAACTCCGGCAGGATGAGATGTTTTGTTATTTATCCATTGCAACGTACAGGCTGCTCAACAGAGTAGAGAGAAAGAGGGGAAAAAATTAAATCCTCAGCTGGCTTTCTGCAGTCACATATTTAGTTGGTCGGGTCTAAAGCACGGCATTATTTCATGGGTACCCGTAGACAGGAAAGCTAATTAAGTTGAAATATTTCATTTTATCTGAAAAGGTTTAACGGGGTCAAACTTGAAGACAATTACTGAAGTACCCGGTTTGCCATGTCCTTTTAATTATGAGCCCCTTGCACAAGCAAGGAGCTCTTTGAAGCTCACGCAACAGCATTTCTGAAACTGATTAGCTTACTAAATTTCTGCATGCCGCTGATCACAGCAAGTAGTACGTTACTCCACGTCTTGTCTCTGTGAAATCAGTGGGGCTGCTGACAAAATAAGACACTACTCAAAGAGAGAAAAGGAGGGAAGGGGTGAAATCTGGCCATTTGGAAGAACTCAGGGGCCTATTCGCATGCAATGAGATTTTTAATGTTAATGACAAGAGATTCAAAGTTTACTTGACACTGGTAGTAATTTAGGTTTCTATGAAGTAATATATTTAATCCAATTTTGGAGTGAGAGAAAGAACAGATACATTTTCTCTGTATTGTTATTGCTTACAGCTAATGCACGGTTTGTAAATAGTGGCAGAAAGTGGAGTTCTTAACTCGGTAAAAATGATGAGGAGTCTGAAACCTGTAACCCAGTACAGTTGTTGCACATTGGTGAGTGCGTGTTTCAGGACCTTCTCTGTGCTGATCCACAGAGGGTAAGATGTTACATCATCTTGGTTATCACGTAAAGGATTGAATGGGGGACCATCAGAGCTAAAATATGGGCTGCTACAGCTTGAGCTAAAACACCAAGTGTCTACAACTACAAGCTGTAACAATTCCTATCCTTTGTGGATGGGCACAGAGGGGAGACCTGTAAACACTTTCACCAGTGAGTGATACAATGACACAGTAGCAATGCCTTTCAAAACTGGTTGAGGGTGTTTGTAGCAGGGTGCTGCTGCAAAGGCACCTAATTAGCCCCTGCTGTGCCAGCCCCAATCAGGGGAAATAGATTGGGGCTGGGGAGAAGTCTGGTGCCTGGCCTCTAGAACTGGCTGCACCTGTGGGCCTGAAGGTTCAAGGGCTATAAAGGATGGCTGGCCCCCAGAAGAAGGGGGAATGGCTAAGGGGAGGTCTGTCTCCAGGCTGAGGGCAGACTCCCTGTAGGAGAGGAGACCGCAAGGCCTGTAAGCTCTGTAAATAGTCCCACTGGTGGTGGGAACTTGTGTAAATAAAGCCATGGGTGCTGCTTCAAGAGAAGCCTCTCTGTGCTTTATTGGGGCAGCAGAGGGCCTCAGGAAGAGGCCTGGTTACACGTGGGGGCTTGTCTGGGAACCTAGTGCCAAAGATGCAGTTTGCCAACTGGGCAATGGAGAGCATGCTGCAGTGGCTCACTGAGCAACAGAATGAAATGCAGAAAGCACTACAGTCCTTCCAGAAGTCCCACCAGGTGGAGAAGCAGGCTCTCCTGGCTTGGCAGGCAGAGCAGCAGAAGGCCCTACAGGACTTCATCAAGGAGCAGTTGACTGTACAGCAGCAGCTCCTGCAAAAGCTGGTGAGCCCTGTGGTGGGGGATGGCACCTGGGCCCCAGGCCTCAGCCTTTGTAAAGTGGACCCCTGCTCCTGCCCAGAAGGGGTTAAAAACAGCACTGAGAGGGGGCTGTGGCTGGGGAAAGCAGCCTTTAGGCTGCTTTGATTGGGGAAGTGGCTGCAGCTGGGGCCATGCCCCAAACAGAGCAACAGAGCCTTATAGGAGGGCCAGGGAAGCCAGAAGAAAACAGTCCCTCTCTCTTTCTGTAGAGGGAGAAGGGCCTGGCTGCAGGGAGCTAGATAAGGTACCTAGGGTGAAGCAGGGCTGGGGAAGGGCAGAGGAGCTGGGGTGCTCCTGTCTGGAAAGCCCCAGGCTGCTGCCCGGCATTAGGCCAAGAGATACTGGGGGTTGCAAGGTGCAGCCCAGGGGTAGGCAAAGGCAGCAGGTCCAAACCCCTTTGCCTATGATGAGTGACTTATACTGCAGTCTGTCCCAGTGAATAGGGGCTAGGTGGAGACTGGGCAGTAGCCAATTCTGAGGCAAAGTGGGGATAGTGGGGTGGGGGTTCCCCTGGAAGGGAGAGACCCAGTTAAAGGGACACGGGGCCAGAGGACAGGTGCATCACTGGCCTGCAGAGTGCGCTCCGGAGCTGGAACCAAGCCAATTCCCCAAAGACACCAGCAGGGGGCGCCACGGGGGTGAGTCCGCTCTTTTACAGTGTTAAACAAGTTCAACTATATTTAGCATTATTCTAGTCTGAGCTCTCTCCTTTGCTCTCTACACTGATGTATCAGATTCACATTTGTGACTCAGATTTAATTCTTAAAATTGTGAAGAAAAAAATTACAACTAAGCATGTTTTGGAACAGGTTGACATGCATCTTTAAAAGAGTGTTACAGTCAAATGGAGCTAACACTTTAAAGTCAGGCAGTGCCAACATTAAGATTCCCTCTACAACCTTAACGTTCCTTATAATAAAAACTTTAATTACATGGTTACATACTATTATCTGCAGAGCCATGCCTAATTCAGCACGCAGCAGGGACAGTGCATAGTCAATGGGCCAGCTGTTCCCTATTTGTTTTCCCCTCTTACTATTCAATGTGTGGTCCCCTCCATTATTCTCTGCATTGGGGGGCCCAATTTTACTACCATCTTTGTGAGATTTGTAAGAAAAACAACCACAAACACCTCATCTGTCAGGGAATATAGTTGCCAGCACAGTTTTGAAGGTTTTCCTTCCACATACCCCACTTACTGTAACCTCATTCTTCCCCCTCATGCATTCCCAGATTAATTGTGTCCTGAGATTTTACTAGAGGTAACAATCATTGGCCCTGATCTTGCAAACACTTATGTGTTCAACTTTACTGCCATGAATAAGCCATTTACTTCAGTTAAGCATGAGTAGGGATAAGATTTTGTCACAGTGGCCACCATTGTCATGGAATCTGTGAATTTTGGCATTTCTTGCCACTCAACCATGAAACCAGTGACCCGTCTTGTGGAAGCAGGAAGTGATCTCAAGTTTTTGGCAGTATCAGCAGCAGTAATGTTAAAGAGGCAACAACAAAAAAATGAGTAAAATAGCTAAAATAAGTGCAAAGTAACTAGCACAGCAATGCCCTACAAATATTTAATGAAAGTGGAGGAAAGTCATTGTGTACTAGGTGGAACATGCATGCTGATTTTACCAGACAGGCTAACTGTGATAAGCATCAGGAAAGTGCAACACATACACTCAAATGAGAGGCAGTACAAATGGAAAAGAACAGAAGTGTGAAACTTCAGAAAATGGTTTCACAGATGTTTAATACTAATACAGAAAGTAGCTTCACAGAAGATGTGAAATTTTCAAATTAGCTGACGCCTTCTAGGCCTTGACAATCTAAAACTCAGAGGGTCTGTAGAATGTAATCTGGAACATTGTTTTTCCATGGGACATCAACACCTGGGGCATGGTGAAGGAGCTTGAAGAATCCATCAGTCTCATGGGAATCATCATGAATAACATTTAGTACAAGAGGATAGACAGGACTATGATGTGGAATCAAATAAGCAACCACTTGACTGGAGTCAATGCACAAAGAGGAGCATCATCAACAATGAAAACTTACCTTTAACAGTAAACCTCATGAACTCAGCATCAGAGTGAAAACTCTGTATGCCTCAAAGCACAACAAAAGAACGGAGCTTTGGGTGCTTGAGGTTTGAAGGTGGGTGATTGGAGCTGAGGGGGACACTTAGGGAACACACTGATTTTAAGTGAGGAAAAATTGCCATGTGTTTAAGGCCTTATTTCTTTAAAGTACTTAAATAGTTCCCATTATCAAAGTATTGAAGCAACTCAGAATTTATATGTTTATCCTCACAACACCCCTTTGAGGGAATAAACTAAATTAGTCCCATTTTACTGATGGTACAAAGAGAGAAAAAGGCTATGTCTACATTGTAGATTTTTGTTGTCAAAAGTTCTGCTACTTTAATTAAAGCATTTTAATTAACCCACTGTTGCATGTCCACGCTATGCTCCTTGTGTTGGCAGAGTGCATCCACACTAGCACTCTTGCATCAACACAGAGAGCAGTGCACTGTGGGTAGTTATCCCACTGTGCAATTGGCTGCAGAGTGCTTTCGGAAGGGTTTGCAATGCCTCATGGGACAGGTAAAGCATCATATGATGAGGGTTTTTCAATCCCATCATTCCATTGGCCTACTAGATTGTCAGCTGCTTTCCAACTTAAGTGGGAGGGGAGGGAGGAGGGTGTCTGAGAGGGGGAGAAACAGATTGTGTGTTAAGGGATTGTGTGAGAGAGTGCGGGGGTATGCAAGAGATACAGAGTGTGGGTTGGGGGAGTGCGTATGTTGGGGGAGAGTGTGTGTGTTGGCATGCTGTCTCTACATTCAGACAGCCACTGGCAGCAACCAGTTCTAAGACAGGTGGAGGGGGGACACCCCAGATGTCAGCCCTGCCTCCCTCCCTGTCTCTGCACAGCACAGCGGGTTCTTTCTCTTACACACACACACACACACCCAGGACCAGCACTAGCATTTCGGCAGCCTAGGCAATCGCCTAGGGTGCCAGGATTATTCGGGGGGCAGCATTTTGCCGGAGAAGGCAGCAGGCTGCTCCAGTGGAGCTGCCGCAGGCATGCCTGCGGACAGTCGGCTGCTCGCGCGGCTCCAGTGGACCACCCGCAGGCATGCCTGCAGCAGCTCCACCAGAGCCACGGACCAACGGACTCTCCGCAGGCATGCCTGCGGCAACTCCACTGGAGCCGCAGGATCAGCACAGGGGGCAGCGAAATGGCCGTGCGCCTAGAGCACAAGAAACCCTAGTGCCGGTCCTGCACACACCTCTGCTTGCCTGCCTACCTCTGTGTTCATAGTGCAGGAGACAGCAGCATTCCATGTTAATGTTTTCTTCTTTGTTCCCAGAGCAGAGCAGCAGGCTCAGCTGTGTCAGGGAGCTTTGAAAGGGGAAGGGCACATACCTGCAGGGCAGCTGAGTTCAAAACCATGAGCAGAGTGGTCATGGTGGGCATTGTGGGATACTGGGCGAGGCCAGTTCTGGCAATATAACGAACAGCAGTGTCTACAGTGGTGCTTTGTCGCTTTAACTTTGCTGCAAAAAAACTCTTTTATTTTGTTGCCAAAACTCAAAAGTCACCAAAAGTGGCATTGTAGTGTGTACACCTCCACTGTTTTGCTGCCAAAATCTGCCTTTCGCTGACAAAACTCTGCCATGTAGACGAGGCGTGAGCAACTTCCCCTTGTTCACAAAGTAAGTTTGCAGCAGAGGAAGGAAATGAAGCCAGGTCTCCTGTGTCTAAGGCTAACATCCCAGTCACAAGACCATCCTTTCTCTCCCTTCAGCTTCCCTCCTTTATGAGGATAAATTCATCAATAACTGTCTGATGCATTCAATTCCATGTGGACATCTAGATAAATAGAAGGGACCTGACTTTCGCTCAGATCAGGATATTAGCAGTTTATATCCACTTTGCACTAACTTTCCATGGGATTAAATGACTCCACAAGCTTAAGGGAAATGAAGAATCAGACCCATAGACATCAAACATGGAAAGTGTTAGGCTTTTTGTCAAGTTTCACAACTTTCAAATTTTCTGTCTAAGGGAGATTATGGAGCAGGGCCAAAATATAATGCCATAGGTTTATTACAATAATATGAGAGTCTGTTCATTCTGCGTAAAGGCAGTTCCTTGAGAACCACAGGACCTGAATTGCCACTGCCAGGCATCTTGGCTAATCATTTTCACTCTCTTTGCAGTACTGTAAATGACTAGACAAGATGCAAGAGGGTGGAGAAAGTGCGTATAAAACACTACCAGGTCAAAATGTTATTTCTCTTTTACACTCTAAAGTAGTGCAATTTAAGCACAATGCAGGAAACACAAAACAAACACACCCTTCCCTCCAAAATACCTTCCTTTGTGACTGCATAGTCTCTATTTTAGAATCACTGCCTTCTAGAAACTTTTCCCCAGCATACCTGTCTGGAAACTGACTCTTTAAACGTGGCAGAAACAAATAGCTGCACATCTAAAGTAGCCATTCTGCAATGGCCTGCTGTTTGTTGTGCCTTCCTTCTTCCCAGCAGTAAGTACTTTTATTTCCTGTTAGATTGTCCCTTCCTTATTTCTGAGAGAGACAACATGTTCTCACAGGTAGCATGTTGCAGTTTATATTCCTTGGCTATGGAAATAGAAACCATATTATTTCACTTACTAGAACACAGGTCTCCCTTTTTAAGATACCTTTATTAGGGTAAAGTTTAATGGTAGACATAATTTCCCCAATATAATTTAAATTTACCCCCCTCCTCATTGACTTTTTGCGGGCCACAAACTGTGGCAGTGTATCTTAGTCCTTTGCAATAAATGAGAAGTAGGAAAGCCATATCATTATCTGCACTGATGCAACTACCATTCTGTTCCTGTTAAGATACCTTTTGTTCTTCTTAAACGCCTCTGTCTCCACACATGAACACTTTTAAAGAGATACCAGATCTTCTGGGTCTTGTCTTAAAGCTTTACTATATGCAGCTTTTATGCTGTTACTGTGTTAATTTAAACCGCACAGAAAGCTTCTTTGTTCATCTCAGGTTTTAGAATTAAGTTTAGTAGATAACAGTTTTTTGGGGAAAGTGGGGGAAATACTACAAAGGCCTGTCAGGGTTTCAGACAAGCGATGGGAAACTTGTTTTTTTCAAAATGTAGAACCCACTTGGCTTGTATCATCATCATTATGTTTCCATTATGCCTCTGGTGTTTAGGGCAGTGACGAAGCTCCACCACTCCTGTCTTTCAGTGGTTCTCCATCTGTGCCCCAGGTTTTTCAGCTCAGTTTCCACAGCTCTTTACCATGTTGTTTTCTGGCAGCCTCATTTTTGCTTCCCTTCAGGTGTCTATCTTATTGCTATTCTGGGGTGACGGGACCTGTTTCATCTTGTAGGTTTAGGAAAAAAACTCCAGATAGGGGAGGCTTGAGTTCTGTTTGTCTGTAGCAAAATGTGCCTTCAGGATCATTGTGTGGTTTATATTTACTTTCTAGTAGTCCTAGGCTCAGGGAAATAACTGTTTCCAAAGAAAAATCTTTGTTGTTCTCATATTATAGTCTTCTGTTTAATTAGAAATCAATATATTAATTTTAATTAAACTTTTCCTGTAAGAGGATTGTTTAAATTAGAGTCACGCAGGGACTGTCTTTCTACTCTGTGTTTCTACAGTGGGTAGCACAATGATCCTGATTGGGAAATAGAGATAATAATGTGGCTCATAGAAAGAGTGAAGATTATATTATAACTTAATTAAGAAAGAGAAATGCTTTAACAAACCTGAAAAGATTTCAGGAAACTTGAAACTTAAAAAATAAGACTCCAGTCCTTCAGCTCATTCCATACAATCCCTGGGGCTTGTTACGATCAGGGCTGGCTCCAGGCACCAGTGCAGCAAGCAGGTGCTTGAGGCGGCCGACGGAAAGGGGCAGCATGTCCAGCTCTTCGGTGGCAATTCAGTGGTGGGTCCCTCAGTCCCTCTTGGAGGGAAGCACTTGCTGCCAAATTGCTGCTGAAGAATGAAGTGGCGGCGGTAGAGCTGCCGCCGAAGTGCTGCCGATCACGGCTTTTTTTTTCCCCTTGCTTGGGGCGGCAAAAACACTGGAGCCGGCCCTGGTTATGCTGGTGCTCTATAAAAGGGATGTGGGTATCTACGTAGATGGATAGTTAACAAATAATGTACCATATATAGGGAAATATACAGTATTGTTCATAGGTTTTCGAGAACTAATAAAAACTGTTTCACAAATCCCTTCTTTTATGCAACCTTTATATTAACTCTTAACAGGGCTCAGCACAGAAGTCAATGAGCACCAGTCTGGAATCAGCTGTGAGATCAGGGTCAATACTACTACTATTTCTAGAGCATTTTCTTCTGTAGATCTCAGTCTTTAACATATTTATCCTTACAACACCCCTGTGAGGTGGGGAAGAGCTAGAATCTCTATTTTACAGACGAGGAACAGAAAGACTGAGTGACTTGACCACAATCACACAGGCAGCTTGTGGCAGAGCAGGTCTCCTAAGTCGCAGGCTGAAGCTCTAGCCACTAGCACATCCATCTTACGTTACAAAGCTTTCCCAGTACACCACTGGGGTTTCCCATTCCTGTTTCAGACCCGGTAGAATGGATATCACGGTGGATAGAAAACGAGATGAGGGCTGCCCCATTCTGAGATCAAGAGCTGCATGGAAGTGTTCATATTTTTTCCAGTTTGTATTATTGTGGGAAAGATCTGCCTGTGGATAGACCACAGGTCCAGAAGAGGTATGGGTAAGCTCGAAAGCTTGTCTCTCTCACCAACAGAAGTTGGTCCAATAAAAGATATTACCTCACCCACCTTGTCTCTCCTAAAACAATGGCAGTTAATCAAGTTTAGCATGGGTTGAATTTTATTGGTAGTAATTAAAGATTCCATGGGACTTTAACTCCATGATGAAATTCCAACTCTGGTAATTACATTCCAACTACCTAAATATTCCTGCAGCTTCACATGGATGCAGTTGTGGTGTTTTTCTTTATTTACTTTCCTAAATGGCCACTCGGTGTTTTGTTAAGTTTTTAGTTGTGTGGTGTAGTTTAAAGAGCTGTGGTGACTATACTTTTAAATGCTGGAGCACATTGGGTGTTGAATTCAAACCACACATCAACCACAGCAGGAGTTGGCTGGGGACTGAACCTCAGGATGAATCCTCTTACAGTGCTAGCTTGGAACCTAATTTCCCCTCCCTTGCCTGTGCTGAGTAGGACTTTAGTGCCCCAGTACTACTGTTGAACTCAATAGGACTATTGGCAATAAAGTACTATGCAGTGTAACTAAGAATTCGGCCACTAGAGATGATGAAACAGGCCATATGTTATCAGCCTCACTCTCTGGTTGGTTGACTCCATGTTCACACACCATATTAGGATAATTTAAGTTTGGGTTGAAGTTCTGAGCAGGAACTATATAATTGTAAAAGATCATCTTTTATATTTGTACAGCAACTGTCAGAATGGGCCACCAGTCCTGATTAAAAAGATATCAAATAAAATTATTAGCTGCATAGTTCTCATATTTTATTGCAAAATATTATGAGCTCTTGTGCATAGTCAGTCACATCTAATTTTGCAAGCTCTTCTGCAGCAGACAGTGCAATTATGGGGCGTCTCCATTATTTCAGCTTCCATAATATCACTGGTCAAAACATCGAGTGACTGTTGGGCTTTATAGAATGAACTGATAAAAAGCAAATTTTACTCTGAAATATTTAAAGGCAGTGGTTTAGAATGATCAAGGTACATTTTTATTTTGATTTTAATCTGTTTAAACATTGTGGTCTAGCAATTAGAAACTGATGGAAGTTATTTCTTTGATTTAGACTGAGTTATTGCCATAGACTTCATCAGTGTTTCTAAGGATTCCAAACACTACAGAGAGGGTTTTCCAATCATTGGTATTAATAGATTGTTTGTTTGATCAGCAGGATTTGACTCAAAAATTTGTTGTTCTTGTTTCTTTCTAATTTCCAAGTATGGAAACGTTAGTGAATACAATCAGATGTATTGTGGACACAGCTGTTTTTTGTTAGCAGAAGACCATTTTGAACTGAAGATTCTATATCATGGACTCGTTATTCTATATCCATTGTTGGTCCTTTTTTGACAACTGTCCTGTATTACAGTAATTTGTGTGCATGTCTTCAGTAGAGCCTTCTTGTGAAAACACAACCTAGACCTTTAAGGTCTTGTGTGCTTCTGTGCCAAATCAAATCAAACATATGTCACCAAAGGCAAGATGCTTGGTATTTTCTTTGTCCATTTTGCCACCTCATTCATATCATCTTTAAAAATCTAGTTAAAACTACACATACTGGTTTCATTTGTGCATTTAACCTCCACAAAGGTAAGACTAATAAAGATCATATCCAACTGTCACTGTGTAAGATCTCGAGCTGAACATATGGTACATTAAGGCTTTGGTATATAACCCTGGAGCCTGGATCTGTGGGCATAGAGTTTCTGTCCTAATTTGGTAAAAGATATGATTGTCGGCAATATGATTTTCTTAGGTTATGTAGCTAAAAGTCTGGGATGACTATAACTATCAGCAGGTATTCGAATCAGAGAAAGGCCAGGCCTGAACTATCCAATCTGCCCATATACCCATAATTAAATAACTATGCTTGTCTTTATTCAATCTATAGCAATTCTGTTGCCTCCTACCATATCTGAGGGGTGTGGGGATCAACAGCTGGAGCTAGGAAGATATTTCCTTTTGTGGTATGTTTTGTACTGTAAAGTGTAATTTCAAGGACTTCTGTTTATTTCTTCTGAAGAATCTGGCACTAATTACTTTCAGAGAAAAGATAGACCATTAGTCTTCTCTGGTTTTGAGATTCCTATGGACCTTTCTGAAGATAAACTTATAACTGGTTAAAAATTGAGAAACATTTTGTCTAAATTCAATTATTTTTGACAGCTGTACTTAAAACCAACATTGTCAACCATTGCTTCAGGACAAAGGAAAAAAATATGGGCACACAAAAGGAGAAAATAGCAAAGTTAAACAAATATTCTTAACCGTGGGAATTCCCAGGTGGCTAGCTCCCCCGGATGTGTGGCCTCTTGAATTCACAGAGTGGTGGTGCAAAAGGGCTGTAGTAGACAAACACTTGGGGATATTAGTTTGTACTCAAGAAAACAGTATGTCTGAGGAAGAATTAAAAGAAATTGTCTTTTTTTCCTGAAAAGAGGTAAATAAAAGTTGCTTATAATTTAATAGACACTGTTTTTCTGAAATACAAAATTACCTCTTTTTAACATTATATTGTGGATTATTTTTATGGAGATTTTGTTAGTCAATTAAAAATCACCTTAGTTGAAGGTAACTAGTCCCACTCAAGCAATGATAATTCAAAGTCTTTTTATTGTCTGTTTTCTGTACACCAGATTATTGGTATTGATTCTAGTTTTCTCCACCTTGAACTTATCCTAAATCGAGTAACTATTTAGACAACCGCCAAAGATAATAACTTCCTGTAGTCATTGGCTGGTGGTTGAATTATTCATCAAAGCAACGTGCTTTAAAGAAAAGCAAAAATAAAGCAAGTTTCAAAAGCCAGAGTAGGTCTGCAATCCCACACTGCCTGAGAGAACTATGGCATTTCCAATACATCTAGTAACTTTGTTTAATACTAAAAGGGTAATTGCAAAGCTGATTATTTATAGAACCTGAGTGTGTTATTTGTGGGATCCATTAGAAGCATAAATAGTGGCATGGATAAAGGTTATAACTGAAGTAATGAAAGGAAACATGTAAAAGTCTTATACAAATACTTCTCCTAAGCTTGCCCAGATTTTGAAACAGAGAATGTTAATGCAAATAGCGGTTTCCTGTACTTGAACCAACGTATTTTTATGGTAAACCAAATAGGCTACAAAATAGGCTAAATTCATGCCTGGTGTAACTCCATCATGCTTGCCAGTCAATCATGATTTTATCATGAGTCTCACAAAATCTGATGTTTTCTTAAAATCTCAGCTCACTGAGCCAAGCGGTTAAGTGTGAATTTCAGCTTTCATTATTTTTAAATAAAAAGTGTGTTTTCTAGCCCTTGGGGCTGTGGAACAAAGCCTGAAAATGTGAGCAGAGTGCAGCTGAAAGGCTCAGAAACAAGATGGCAAATAAAAACAACCCTGTAAGGAGGTGTCCTGGCTCCCCGCCGCACCTGACGGGGAAGAGTCAGAGCAGGCATCTCCATGGGCGGAGCCAGTACCGCCTGTTCCTGCCCCCCAGAAGTCAAGAGGCGGGACAGGAAGTATAAAAGCCAGGGCCCAGAGCTCAGTTAAGCCTCAGACGCTGAAGAGCACAGACGTGGAGGCCCGAGCTCCCGCTCGGCCCAGCTTGCCTTGTGCTCACTATCCAGAGGAGCGCTGGCCGGCCCGGCCGCCGGCCCGGTATCTAGAGGAGCGCTGGCCGGACCTATCTCGGGCCCAGTATCCAGAGGAGTGCTGGCCGGACCTGCCCCATGCCGGGTATCCTGAGGACCCTCAGCCTGAACTACCTTGTGCCCGCTGGCTGGAGGAGCCGCCAGAGCCTGCTTCCCCCCAGTTCTCCGAGGAACCTATGGTCTGGGACCCGCCAAGTTACGCCGACGGAGGACAGGTACCAGGGGAGGGGGAAGTTGGAAGTAGCCCGGGGGCGGCTGACTACAGTCAGGCCGCAGAAGGCATGGCCTCGCCGAGGGTATCGCAGGCCACCCCACTGACCACCCTGGCAGTGTTCGTTGAACCCTACTGACACCATGTCAAGGGTCGTCCGGATCCCAACTGACCGCCTAGCGGCGACCGGCGCTACCAGGCCCCTGAGCTGGGAACGCGAGGAGATGTGGGCCTTGTTCCCCCTGCCACCCGAACCGGGTGGCAGAATGCCCCTTCACCAGAACCCGACAGCTGTTACAGTTGTTTATGGTGCCTCCCTGCCTAAGGCCTAGGCCATAGACTTGCCACCGCCCGCCCTGCCCTGCCCAAAGGGCCGACTGAAACTGTTGTGCACCTTGCCCCTGCCTGAGGCCAGGCCATAGACTTGCCACCAAGCCCTGCCCTGCCCTCAAAGGCCAGAGCCATAACTGTGTGCCCCCCTGCAAGCCAGGGCCATAGACTTGCGTGCCAGCTCCTGTGGCAGGTAGCTGGCCGGACTTTTGTTGCCTCGCCCTGCGCTAAGCCGAGCCTCTAGAACTGCACCACTCTGCCCTGCCCCAAAGGTCAAGCGCTGAACTGTGGTCCCCCCCTGCTAAGGCCAGGAGCTATAAACTTGCCACGCCCTCCTGCCCCAAAGCCAGAGCCTGAACGTTGTTGCCGAACCGCCCTCCTAAGGGCCAGGCCAGTAGACTTGCGTGGCTCAGCCCTGTGCCAGAGCTGAGCCTGAACTGTTTGTTGCCTTTTCCGCCCTGCTAAGGCCAGGCCATAGACCATCATTGTCCGCCTTGAGTAACAGGACCGGGGGAACCTCCCCGCTGCATGAAAGAGGCGCCCTGGCTCCCCGCCGCACCTAGAGTGGCGAAGCCCGAACCAGCCCGCTTATCAAATCTATATTTGATCGTATATTTTAAGACACTCCACATTATCGGGTCTGACTCATGGTGTTTAATGCTTTATGATATGTGAATTTGCCTGTCTATTACCAAACCCAGGCACTCCATCTTAGGCTAAGTAGGACTTTAAGTCTACTAAAGACCTTATGGAGTGCAATACCACAAACTTCACTCCTAGGATGGGTTGCACCCAGACTTGATACCAAAAGTTTGACCTTTAGGTTGAACGTGCTGCTCATCCCATTGATCACGCCACAAACTCTTCCCAAATTTTACACATTAACTTTCTCTCATTTTACACTGCCAGAAAATGTAAAACATAGAGCCTGATTTCAAGTGCTCAAGAGTAAGATAGGCCCTAGATATAAACCTGGTACAGAGCTGTAGAGCCCTAAGACTGAACTAAAAGTAATAAGTCAGGACTGCTAAATAAGCAACAGTAAGCTGTAGCCAGACCAGGCCCTGCTCACAGGACGGCAAGGAAAGGCGATGCTGCAAAGAAACATACAAAAGGACAGACACCAGATATCAAACATTCGCATACTGTACGTTCACACAGATCACAAGGAACAACTGACCCACCAAATGACAGGCAAAGGTAAAGAGAGAAGTTTGTTCCACAAACAGTAGAAGGTGAGAATTACCGTTACTCGAGAGCTTTACCTCTAGTAGAGGGGTTCACCTCAATATCAGGATGTGAACTGTTGTAGCCCCCCCCGTGTAAAAGAACATCCCTGGGGTGGTGTCTTTGTCCAGCCGAGGGGGCAGTGGAAAGTCCCGCCACTGACTGAGTTGAGTCCATTGCCAAGGGGCACATACTCGTAGTATGTCCTGTAGAGTAGAATCTAGAGGGAACTGTCATTGTGTTTTGTTTGACAATAAACCTGGCCGAAGTGCCTTAGTACCGTACTAGACTCTGTGGTCATTGGGGGTTTTCTCGGGATCTGCTGGGTCAGCTATCTGTGCAGAGCTGGGGCAGCACACAGAGGGAACACACACACGCAGCTGAGTGATATCAACATAGAAGAGAGCAGAGCATCACACCGGTATCATCTGATAACACTTAGTAGAGCAGCCGGGAACGTTTTTGATTAAATAAAATTTTGTTGAAATATATGGGTTTGATGAAGCTGTGGAGATGTTTTTTCCCTGCCAAAGATGACATCAAAAGGCTTTTTGGAAGGTAGAGAAAAAGCAAAGTAGAAAAGTCGTGCTATGGCCTGGTGGTTAGGGCCTTGACCTGAAATGTAGGTAAACTGGATTTAAATCCCTGCTTTGTCTGAATCACAGAGCTACAGTGTAAAACTGCTTTGAATCAGGCAAAAGTGGGTGTCGCTAAGCCCCTAACCAACCAGGTGGTTGTGTGTGTGTGTGTGTGTGTTTCTCTCTCTCTACTCATGAAACCTTTATCAAAATCAAATTGTCTCTGCAACACTTACTTTTCTATCAGTAGCATCCAGGACAATATGTTTCCAGAACAGTTATTGTGTGTGGGAGGCTTCCAAACTCATACCTTATAAAAGGACTAAAATAAGATTAAAAACATAAAATTAAGGGCCCATTATATAAGTAGTCCCATTGACCTCAATAGAACTCTTTGTGTAGTCATTTCATTAAGGGTTGAAAGATAAGACCCTGACAAGAACCTAACAAAAAAGATCAGTGATAGTTAGAGGAAGGGAAGATGGCCCAGATGTTAGGGTGCCAGCCTGGAACTTAGGAGACCTTTGTTCAATGTTCTGCTCCACCACAGACTTCCTGTATGACCTTGGGCAAGTTTCTTCTTCTCTGTTCACCACAGTTTCCCACCTGCAAAATGGGGATAATAGTACTGTCCTACCTCATGGGGCATTGTGAAGGTAAATGCATTAAAGATTCTGAGTTCAGATACAACTGATGAAAGCCAAAGAACTATGTGGTAGGAAGCAATGACTTGTTGCAATGAAAGAGAACAATGTAGTGAAAACAGAGTTGTCATCTGCTGATGAGGGAAACAGAACTAAGGCTTTGTAAATATACAGGCGATGCATGAAAGGCTCAAACGGCTCATGGTGGAAGTAAACTGCAAAACAGTATTGCAGGGGGCAGTTTCAATGTACTTGCCAGCAGTGACAAAAAGGACAGTTTGCTCTTAGTTATGGCACTGAGGTGGGTCATTGGTTTATGGCATCAAATCTCATAAACTTCCATTGAATTGCTGGGAACTTTGCCTTTCCAGGGATTGCTGGATTGGTCCACAATGTCTCACAAATGCCATTGCTAGAGAGAGCCCCCTCTAAAAGGGCAGATCAAGGAGAAAAAACTAATCCTAGAGGCAAACTCAATTTTGAAGGTAAAAACCAATACAGAAATGGCTCACCAGCCTGGTAAAGAAGACAAAACACACAGGACAGATTCTCAACTCTTGTAAATTGGAGCAGCTACACTGAGTGCAGCTGAGGATCTGGCCTGCAGTTTGTAGAAAGCAGAATAACTAGCGATACTTGCAAGTCACCAGACCAGGTAACAAGTGAAACCTTCATATACTTATGATCAAAAAGATGAAACTGAATTAGAATGTTACATCTGATGACCTCTCTCTATGCCCATTAATGTAAATAAGTTAGGCGATTATCTAGATGGGTCGATTTAAAAATCACCTTGGCTGTGGTCATTGTTGAGGTTGGTACCATGGTAAACATTAGATTTCTGACTTTGTATGTATGTATGAGGCTCACAGCCAGTTAGCTTTATTCAATAAGCAGGAGCTCCAAAGCCTTCTCGGTATCAACTTTCCATTGTGATCCCATGTCTCCTCTTTAATTTGGGTCTATATCTTTGCCGCTAGGTTGTCCCAGAGTCTTACATATATAGAAAGTGCATTCATCATTGTTCTATATTAGCGAAATTATTAGTAATGGCAGAGAAAAGGTTCAGATGTCCTTTTCAACTTTCACTGTAATGTGGGACTAGCAACACTAGAATCATGGCTTATGGTATTTGTTCTACAGAAGGTGGCATGTATATTTTTCACCTAGAATATTTTATCTTGTCTGTGGGCACGAGCTTGTTGGCAGCGGACTAAAACGTCTGGTGTCATTCTTTTATCTGTGAGAAAAAATATAGGTAGTTGTGTTTTGGGGGGAACATAGGGAGCTAATATCAGTTCAAATTGTGGTTTCTTTCTCCATAGCTGTGGGAATATTACATCAGTCTTAACAAATTTGAAGTACACAAACAAGACAAGCATGAACAACAAGGGCAGAAAACAAGGCTGGAGGATCTGAGAATTAATGAATGGCTTCTTGATGCCAAACTAAGAATCAGCAGAAATATCCACTTTGGCTTTGGACAGGAAAAGTCAAAGGTCAGGATTAGTGCCATTGCTGCCAGATTCTTCAAATAAGTCAAGCAGGTGCTTAATAAAACATGAGCATTTGTTGTGTTTAGGGATTCTCAGCAAAGCATGATGTGAAGCAATAATGTGGAAATGTGACCATAGCTGTGAGGTCTCTGTGATAAAACAGAGGGAGGGCTCTCAATTAAGTTAATCAGCAATTATTTCTCGGGGGGTAGGGGTTTCGCATAGGAAATATATAGAACATCCATTTTCTGGGTAAAGTTCTGCTCTTTGTTTATATTTTCTTCCCCTTCCCCACTCAGCTACATGATGCAACTGAAAATCTGTAAAGGCAGCGCTCTTCCTTCTCTGAGGGAAAAAATCCTGCCCTAGCTCACTGAAGCAGTATGCTGGGGTACAGCTGCTGCAAAGGTCCCAGAAGCACCTCACCAGAGCAGAAGGGGGCTAGGGCAATGACTTCTGCACTGCCACTTATTGCTCCTTCATAAAAAGAGCGGTGTGTGATTCCTCTAGTGCCTACTGGTGACCAAGATTCTAGTGTGTTTCTTGACTCCTGCTCTAACACATGCAAGAGTATTAAATGTCTTAGTTGTGCAGGCCTCCTTCATATTGGTGAACACTTGTTTCTAACTCCAAGACTTATTTAAGACATAGGATTTATAGGCTTATGCCTACGACACTAGCTCATGGAGTCACCTGATGAGATCAAAATACCTTTGTGATGGTGCACCTCATAATGCTTTATGGAAATATGCTTATGAATGTAGATATGACATAACTAGAATATGTTTTATGCTACCTATGCCATGTAACCTATCTCTGAAAAGTTATGATCTGAATCTATCAATCCTATTTGTATGCATGTATCATCTTGTATTTGAATTTATGAATATTGGCTGTGTACTGGCCTGATTTTAAGTAGCCTTTTGCAATGGATTTGGTCAGCTTTTTGAGAAAGGAATGTGCAAATTAAGTGCCCAGTCAAGGAACACTTAAGGGACAATGAATCTTGGAAGGCTCCAATCGATGTAAGAAGTCTACATCAGGACATTCAAGGTAGCAGATAAGCAATGGCTACTGCCTGTAAAAACTGTCATGCATGTGATTTGCCCATATGACTCCAAAACTCCATCTTGGAGCTGGACTTTGCACAGAAAAGAGGAGGGGGTCTCCACCCACATGAGAGAGTCTACTTAACCCCCCGGGAGACCCCTCCATTTTGTCTTCAGCTGGCTAAAGAGAGAGCCTCTCCACCTCCAAGGATACCTGAAAGAAACTGGAACAAAGGACAGTAACTACAGGGGGTGTGA
The DNA here is from genome assembly GCF_003597395.2 of Chelonoidis abingdonii. NCBI lineage: Eukaryota > Metazoa > Chordata > Testudines > Testudinidae > Chelonoidis > Chelonoidis abingdonii. The sequence goes on along the minus strand of NC_133769.1, from coordinate 20,060,220 downwards.
GTGACTGCTGGACCCAGACTAGCAGGAGACTAGTGTGTAAAAGGAAGCTTATTGGAACTGGTGAGGTTTTATTTGTATTCAGTTTTCTTAAAAATAGACTTGCATGTTCTATTTTATTTTGCTTGGTAATTCACTTTGTTCTGTCGGTTACTACTTGGAACCACTTAAATCCTACTTTCTGTATTTAATAAAATCACTTTTTACCTATTAATTAACCCAGAGTATATATTAATACCTGGGGGGGGGAGGAGAAACAGCTGTGCATATCTCTCTGTGTTATAGAGGGTGAACAATATATGAGTTTACCCTATATAAACTCTATATAGGGTAAAATGGATTTATTGGGGGTTTGGACCCCATTGGGAATTCGGCATCTGAGTGTTAAAGACAGGAACACTTCTGTAAGTTGCTTTCAGTTAAGTCTGCAGCTTTGGGGCACGTGGTTCAGACCCTGGGTCTGTGTTGGAACAGACTGGCATGTTTGGCACAACAAGATGGGGTGCTGGATTCCCAGGTTGTCAGGGAAAGCAGGGGCAGAAGTAGTCTTGGCACATCAGCTAGCAGTTCCCAAGGGGGTTTCTGTGATCCAACCCATCACAACCTGTTCCCATTAAAAAGCTTGAGAACCTGACCCAGGTGTAACCAGTTCCTGAGAGTCTGCACACAGCCTGAGACAATAGCACCAAGAGGTATGAACTACCCAATTTATCTTAACTCTGAAACCTGCACTTACCCTATAGGGGGGCAGGATCATGGCACAGATCAGAGCAACAGAATAGAAGCTGAGGCTATGGACACAGTATATATTCAGCTATGTGGGTTAGGGATGGTGAGAAAGTGGACCAACCTCAAAAATTAAAAAGGTTAAAAAATTAAAGATCAATAATATGTGATACTATTATTCTGTTACTTTGACTTACAGTGAAATCCTATTCTGTGAACATAGTCAACAGCAAGGGCAAAACATGTCTTGCATTGCACATGTCGGTGGGGTGGGATCAAAAGAAACAGAGAACCTCTCTGCTCCCAAACTATTTGTGTAGTATGGCAGGATACTGTGTCAGTGCCTGATTATGGGAGCTTTCCTCCTGTTGGTGAAAACTAACAGGAAATTCCTTCAGTCCTTTAGTAGTGTTGATAATACTATACATTCATTTGAGATGGAGTTGAGGGTCAGGCCACGTTTTAGTTCTTGGTTGGTATTATATAATTAATTTATAAGTGAGTACTGTAAACTCTCTGCTTTCCTATAGCACAAATAGCCTCTCTCTCCCCCCCCCCTCTGTTTCTTACAGCAAAATTTTAGTCATTTTTAGTGCATAATATATAGACTAACGGCCTAATTCCTAGAAGCGCTGAGCACCCGTTGCTCATATTGACTTCAGCTGGAGTTCTGGATGTTCAGAACTTCTGAAAATCAAGCCCTAAAGCCTTCTGATATTTGAAAAATAATGAGTTAAACAGGGAAGTCTGTTTATTCCTTTTCCTGACTTTTTTAGCATGCCGTGCAGTGCATGTGAAGCACCCATATAGGAGCTGTCAGAATCCATTGCATTACAAGAGCTATTATTTATAATCTCAGGATATGTACTGGAATAGACCAGTGCTCCATCTTATCCACTATCCTGTCTCAATTCTGGATGTTTCAGAGGAAAGTGTTAAATCTCCATTGTGCTCCTTACTGTACTTTAGGGGAATATGTCTTCCTGACTCCAGCTGATGATCCCTGAAGCTTGAGGATTGAGTGTAATTACAGCCTACTAACTTACTTTCCTGACACAACAGATAATATAAATTTAAACTCTCTTACATCTCATTACCTAACATAGGTAATGCAGTTTTCAACATTAATTTTTTTCTTTAATTTTAATTTTTAAAAGAATGCTACTACTGAAAATGGAAAGTAAAAACACAGGCATACACAGATAAACCATAGGAAATCCCAACTCAAAAATCTATAGGCCAAATCATCTTTTGCAGTTTTATATTCCTCATTCAGCCAAAATCCCTCTTGATCCTGAAAGGAATTTGGAATGAATAACAATATCAGGATTCAGCCCACAGGACTTGGAGCTGAAACACTAAGCTGACTCTGTCACTTTAAATAATGCAGTGTAATGGGACTTTGGTGTGTTTTCACAACATCAATGAAACTTGGGATGTCATTTCAGATATCCAGCTGTAGCTCTGAATTATATGGCTCTTTTGGGTGAAACAGACCACATAATGTTATGAAAATCTGTCCCATGATTCTAGACTCAAAAATTCTGTAAGCAGTTATACATACAGACATATCCTCTGTACACTGAAATATCCTTGTTCATTCATTCTTTCATCATTGCTGGAATTTCAAAGGATCCTAAGAGACTTAGCCTCTCAACTCCCATTGAGTTTCATAATCTCCTTTGGAAATCTCAACCTGGGTCTTTATTTATTTGTTTTATATGGAAAAAAGTGTTCCTTGAATCTTACCCAAGGCTTCACTGGTACAGCCTACTACAATCCCTGTGGCCAGAGTTGCCTGGAATATGGAATTTTTGTCCCTTGGGAAATTCTGAGATGTTGAAATTTGGTTTTGTTTAAAATCAGAACAAAAGTCAAAATATCAGTATCTTCTGCAAAATGAAATGTTCTAAAATTTTTCATTTTTTTAAGGTTGAAATGTGTCATTTCTACTTTATTGTTTATACATTTTTACATTATAATATATTAAATAAAAGTCAAAACAAAAAGGGTAAAACTGAAATGTTTCAACTTTAAAAAAAGAAAAGTTTCCCACCAAAAATTTGGATGAAGTTTCACATTTTCCTGGCAGAAAAGTGATTCATCATAATTTTTTTGATGAGCTCTATCAGTGACAGACCCTTACAGTGTTGGCCAGTCAGAACACTGATGGCTGCTGCTGGTTTAAAAAATGTTTTAATTATCTATTGTTCTTTTCATGGCTGTTATTTCGCACACAGACTGCTGGGTACTCAATCAGAGCCTACTTGACATAGATAAAGGAGCAGTCACTCTCAGTAAGGTGAGCAGGATTTTGATATTAGGAGTTAAAATGTAACAATGCTGTTGAAATTCAGTGCGTGTATGAAATCTGAAAATATTTTGGAATTTTTCCTTCTTCAGTTTGTAGAAATGTTAGTTCAAATTTCACTATAAAAAAGATCTTCAACAGCCCTAGGTTTTGCCCCAGGCCCATTGCTATTAGAAAGGCACATAAAAGTTTGAGTATTATGTGCTTTGGGGAGTAATTCTTGCTTGTCCTTCATCTCCCTCCCCATGCAACCTCCATTGGTATCTCAAACTCAAATCACCATGAGGGCCACATAAGGTCTAGTACCTTGGCCCGAGGGCCACATCACTGACACCTTTTCATACAAAGGTAAAAAAGCCCCCACCTGCTGCCCCCAGCCATGCCCCCACTCCACCCCATCTATGAGGCCCTGCCTCTTCCCACCCCTTCCCCGCCCCCATACCAACCCCTTCCCCAAAGTCCTCACCCCAACTCGGCCCCCTCCCTGCCCATATTCCAACCCCTTCCCCAAATCCCTGCCTCTTCTCATCTCCTCCCCTGAGTGTGCGGGTCCCCTCTCTGTCCCTCTCCCTCCTGGAAAGTGCTAAGCTGTTTGGCGGTGGGAAGTGCCTGGATGTAGGCAGAGGAGCAGGGATGCAGGTGAGGGGAGCTCGGTGGCCACAGGAAATAATTCTGGGGAGTGGGGAGGGGCATAGGGATCTTGGGGGGCCACAGGAAATAACCCTGCGGGCCGTGTGTTTGAGACCCCTGTATTAGACAGATACAAAGGAGAGAGGAATTTTGCCTTTACTCGCAACTTAAGATCTATGTTAAGAGTTTAAATGGGATTTAAGTGGTCCAGAGGGCCTTGCAGGTCCTTTGGAAATCAATGGGGATTGCATATGCGTAAATGGGAGTAGAATTTTGCCCTTGAAGAACAAAACTCCCACATGATGCCCACTGAAGGTGGATTTTCAAAAACACTTCACATTGGTCTAACTCAGCTTCCCATTGAAATCAGTTCAAATAGGTTTAGAAATTTTTAAAATGCCACATCAATTTTATATCCCTTTTCTAATAGCCCAAATAAAAACTCAGGATCTGAAGACTTCTGAACTTTGCTGTTCAGGGCTTATCTCAGCATTTTAACAGTTCACCCACTATTAGAAAGATCTCTCTAAATTGCCACATATATTCTTAAGGGGGACTTACAGATTACATATTATATTCAGCTTTTGGAGTGTATCCTCATAAATCATTTTAGATTTTCCATAGCTCCCAGGTTATGACAAGTGGCAGTTGGGTTTTTCCTGGCAAATGCAGTTTGTTTGCCAACAGATATTCCTGATCATTCGAGACAGAATAAAATGTCACAAGATTTGGAAGGTGTATGTTTGCTTTATGACTAAAATGATCTTTTACATTCCATTACACACATTCTCTAATTACACAACACTACAGAAGTGCGCATTTTGGAGAACTCATTTTCCATGTACTGTGCCATCGGCATGCTCCAAAGGAAGCACTGGGAAGCATTCAGGTTTTCAGGATTGGCACTGGGTATTTGAAAAATGAAAAAAAAACATGTCAAAGCCAACAAAGCCAGGACAACTTCAAACAGTGTCATCTCTGATCTAGCTGTCAGTCAATTTCTGTAATTGGATATTAAGTGGAACACAACATGTACTTGATACCCCAAGCATGTCAGATCTTTTAAATTAAATATAATCCAGAGAGGAAAAATGCCCAGATATTGTGGCAAGCTTTGAAAATTAGATGGTGTAGCTAAAAGTCTTCATATTTGTACTATCAAATATTTTCTTACAGGAGAGATAAAAGCCACATATCTCTCAGATTCCTGGTGATTGCTGAGCCAGCTGGAAAGTTTCTGAGTTATGTTCTTTGGTTTGGTGAATTAGTGGATGTAGATTAATGGGTCTGTAAAATACACAAAGACTGACTTCCAGCTGAGACAAGTTTAGTACAGCCCCTACTGACTCAGCTAGAAGGAAGGTCCTAGTTCAAGTCTCAGAGGGTATGTCTACACAGCAATTAAACACCTGTGGCAGGCTGACTCTGGCTTCTGGGGCTCGGGCTCGGGCTGCTGGGCTGTAAAATTGTGGTGTAGACATTTGGGCTCAGGCCCAGAGCCTGGGTTCCAGCCCAAGCCTGAATGGCTACACCACAGTTTTACAACCTGCAGCCTGAGCCCCACAAGACCAAGTCAGTGGACATGGGCCCACTGCAAGTGTTTAATTGCTGGGTAGATATACCCCGAGTTAAATCTTTCAATAGCCACTGTAAATAAAATACAGCTAGGTGTAACTTGCAATCATATTGTTCCAAACTCTCATGGTGGAAGCTCGGTATTAAGAAGTTATCGAAAGATCAGATTTTCCCTGAGTGGTTCTTGTTTTAATCCCAATCCTTTGAACACTTGTGTTTTCAGGTGGATATCCAATTGCATGTTTAATATAGGGTGTGATCTGAAAGGGTGAACTGTTTAAACAGATAACCCCTTTCTTATACAGCTGCTTTTATTATATCTTGGATCTGCAGTTTCCCCTTGTATGTTGGCTCATTGTAAAAAAGCATATGAGCTGTTCTGGGTGAGATATTAATACACAGCTTAGGACTCTCCCTCTCATTTTATAATAAAAACATAGTTTGCACTTCTACAGCCCTTTTCATTAGAGGAACTTGAAGCACTTTATAGATGTTAATAAATTTAGCTTCACAATACCTGTGTAGAGCAGCTATTTGTCATATACCCAATTTACAAATGAAGAAAGAGAGGCAGAAAGATTAATGTAAAACTTCACTGAAAGTCTTAATGTGAATGAAGGGCAAAGGTGGGAATAATAGGAGGCTGGAGGGAGCCTTGACTCTCAGGACCAGATTCTCTGAGCATGGAATCATAGCAGTTTACACTAGCTGAGACTCTGGGCCTTAATCTCTTTCCTTCCATTGGTCCCTCAACACAACGTGATATTTTTTTCCCTTCTAATTTAGAGTTTTTAATGTATTAACCCTTTATTAACCTCTGGTTAATCAATTGGGTAGGAGGCCTGAACCTATGGCTTACTGTAATGCTCTGGTACTAGAAACACATCTGCTTTCATGATCTGAGTCCAATCTACAAAATGGGATTTCCCCCTGCATGCAGACTGAAAAAACATTGCAGGATTCGGCCCTTTGAACTAATCATGGCGTACCTATCAAAAAAAAAATTACCAAAAATATTCTGGCTGTTTTCCCAGATTATTGCTGTAATACTCAAATGCAAACAAGTAAAGTGAACTGCTTGACACCTTAAATCAGGGTGGGGAATTTTTTTATAACAGAACGTACTTCCACAATATTTTTGTAACTGCATGACAGGGGAGAGGAAGGAGACAATGGAGAGGTGCGAGAGAGAAAAAAACACCTTCTAACTTTTAATAAGCCTCACAAACCATGTAATACACCTTATACGATGGTTACACCTTGGACTCCCGTTGGGCATGCCTCACCACTGATATTGTGAGAATGACACCTCTTATCCCTTTATTAACCTCTCCCAGTTTATGATCTGTTAGTCATAGGTGCACATCTGCTTCACAGGCCATAACAATACCACCTGCCTAAACATCTCAGAGACAAAGGCGTCTGAGTACATAAGCAGGACACATGCTGCACTGTGATAGGGAGCACATTCTGGCCACACAGTTATCATTACAATAATATTTTCAGCTGCTCATATGGCACACGCTTGTGGCCAGTTGGCATGGAACTTGATGTGAATAGTGAGAAACGCTCAGGTTCAAACAGTTGCAAATTATTTAGCAGGAATAGGGGTGTGATTTTTTATGTGGTCCAGTAAGGAAAGACCTCGGGATAAATATGTGCAAGCAGTAGAGTTAAGGACAAGGTTACTTGTGAATCTTAAGCCTGAATTTCTGGACTTTTGCCTAACACTGCAATACTGTTAGAGCTTTTTTTTTTTTTAAATATGCACTAGTAAATATAGACTTAGCTAAAGCCCAAATTAGTTTCTTTATTTAAAATTCAATTAAATTACATTTAGGATCCAGAACACTCGCAACGACACATGTTTCTATGTCCACCAGTCCTTGAAATGGATGTTTAAGTTGTTCTTGCCAAGAAAAGGCCAATTCTCCTAACTTGCAAATTAATTTATAAACCTCTGGCTTTCCAAAAGTCATATATACCTCATAGCTGAGGTGCTGAAGGACTATCACTCAGAAGCCAGTTTCTGGAAATAACTGTTTAGCAGTTAGGCATGCCTGCAGGGAGGGATAGCTCAGTGGTTTGAGCATTGGCCTGCTAAACATAGTATTGAGAGCTCAATCCTTGAGGGATCTGGGGCAAAAATCTGTCTGAGGATTGGTCCCCTTTTGAGCAGGGGATTGGACTAGATGATCTCCTGAGGTCCTTTCTAACCCTGATATTCTATGATTCTGTCTGTTCCCCTTGAAGTCCTGCAGGCTTATGTATACCTAGGATACATGTCCTCCTGAATCAGCATTATAGTTCTCTGAGCATGTGCTCAATTCTGTTAAAGGTACGTAAGGAGAATTATGGACATGCGGTGACATTTGGCAACATGTTTCCTCCTAGCCAAAGGTATGGATAGAGGGCTAGATTGTGCCCTGAAATGTGGGAGGAGGAGTGCTGTACTGCTCAAGGGAATGCTCCTGTAGGAACTGCATTTTATAGAGAGACAAGCCCTCCTCGAACTTTACAGAGCACCCGGGGACTGTGAAGATTACACCCAATGTTTAAGATGGCGCAGCATGCCCTCCTAACCAGACAGGTCAGCTTTTTGGGTGGCTGTGGAGGAAGAAGGTGCGAATATGGTCGGTCACCTCCTTTCTACTCTCTTTGTGTAGGAAAGATAGAAAATGTGGGAAGACACCACCTGACTTAACCAGGAGATCTTCCATGATCTGAAACTCAAAAAAGAGTCCTACAAAAAGAGGAAACTAGGTAACATTACGAAGGATGAATATAAACAAACAGTAGAAGCATGTAGGGACAAAATTTGAAAGGCCAATGCATGAAATGAGATTAAACTAGCTAGAGAGATAAAGAGTAACAAGAAAACATTCTAAAAGCACATTAGAAGCAAGAGGAAGACCAAGGATAGGGTAGGCCATTTACTCAATGAGGGGGAGGGGAAAGATAACTGGAAATGGCAGAAGAACTAAATGACTTTTCTGTTTCAGTTTTCACCAAAAAGGTTCGTAGAGATTGGACATATAACATAGTGAATGCCCATGAAAATGAGGTAGCATCTGAATTTAAAATAGGGAAAGAACACATGAAAAATTACTTAGAGAAGTTAGATATCTTCAAGTCTCCAGGGCCGATGAAATACATCCTAGAATACTTAAGGAGCTGACTAAGGAGCTATCTGAGCCATTAGTGATTATCTTTGAAAACTCATGGAAGACAGAAGTGATTCTAGAGGACTGGAAGAGGGCAAACATAGTGCCAATCTATATAAAGGAGCAATTAGCACAATCCAGGGAATTAGAGACCAGTCAATTTAACTTCAGTACCAAGAAAGATAATGGAGCAAATAATCAAGCAATCAATTTGCAAACACCTGGAAGATAGTAAGGTGATAAGTAATGGTTATGGTTGTCATTTATTCACAGAGTTCACAGAAGTCACAGATTCCATGACTTCCAAAGACCTTTGTGACTTCAGCCTCTGCCAGCTGGGAGCTGCAGGGTCCCCTGCTGCCTGTGGAGGCAGGGAGCTGCAGGGTACCCCACCACCCCAGGAAGCAGGAGCCCCCGACAGCTCCTGGCCATCAAGGATGGCAGGCATACCCACTGCTGCTCCCAGCCACTGTGAGTGGCAGTGGGGGACACCAGGAGCTCCCAGCTGCTGTGTACGGCAGGGGGGATCCCCACCTCACCCAGCTGCAGCAGACAGCAAGAGGGACCCCTGCTGCTCCCGGATGCCCCGGGTGGCAGGAGGGATCCTCACAGCTCTATGCCTCCACAGGTTGCAGGGAGGACCCCCACAGCTCCTGGGCCCCTGGAGCTCTCTGCCTTCATGGGTGCCATGGGAGACCCCTGCTGTTCCTGGCCACCATAGGCAGCAAGAGGGACCCTCGGAACTCTCTGCCTTCGTGGGTGGCAGAGGGGCCCCCTGAGCTCCCAGCAGCCCCAGCCAGCAGGGGGGACCCCCAAGCTTTCTGCCTCCCTGGGCGGCAGGAGAGACGGCCGCAGCTTGCGGATGCCGTGGGTGGGAGAGGGAACCTGGAACTCTCTGCCTTCATGGGGGGTCCAGAGGGAACCCCGCATCTTGGAGCTGCCAGCAGAGGGGGACCCTGGAGCTCTGAGCCTGCCCGCTGCTGCCCAGGCTGTCCATTTTGTCATGGATATTTTTAGTAAAAGTCAGGGACAGGTCACGGGCTTCTGTGAATTTTTCATTATTGCCCATGACCTATCTGTGACTTTTACTAAAAATGTCCATGAAAAAACCTTAGCCTTGGTAATAGTCAACATGGATTTGTCAAGAACAGATCATGTCAAACCAGCCTGATAGCTTTCTTTGAAAGGATGGAGGAAGCATTAGATGTGGTATATCTTGACTTTAGTAAGGCTTTTGATACTGTCTAACATGACTTTCTTATAAACAAATAAGGAAATAGAGGCTAAATGGAGCTATGATAAGATGGGTGCATAACTAGTTGGAAAACCATTCCCAGAGAATAATAACCAATGGTTCACAGTCAAGCTGGAAGTGCGTATTGAGTGGGGTCTTGTAGGGATTGATCCTGGATCTGGTTCTGTTCACTATCTTCATCAATGATTTAGATAATGGCATAGAGAGTATAGTTTGCAGATGATGCCAAGCTGGGAGGCATTGCAAGTCCTTTAGAGGATAGAATTAAATTTCAAAATGATCTGGACAAACTGGAGAAATGGTCTGAAGTAAATAGGATGGAATTCAATAAGGAGAAATGCAAAGTACGCCAATAAGGAAGGAACAATCAATTGCACACATACAAAAAGGAAAATGAATGCTTAGGAAGGAATACTACGGAAAAGGATCTGGGGGTTATAGTGGATCACAAGCTAAATATGAGTGAGCAGTGTAACACTGTTACAAAATAAGCAAACATTCTGGGATGTATTAGCAGGAGTGTTGTGAGCAAGACACAAGAAGTAATTCTTCCACTCCACTCTGCTGATTAGGCCTCAGCTGAGTATTGTGTCCAGTTCTGAGTGCCATATTTCAGGAAAGATGTGGACAAAGTGGAGAAAGTCCAGAGAAGAGGAACAAAAATGATTAAAGGTCTAGAAAACATGACCTATGAGGAAAGATTGAAAAAGCTTGATTTGTTTAGTCTGGAGAAGAGAAGACTGAGAGGGGACATAAAAGTTTTCAAGTACATGAAAGGTTGCTACAAGGAGGAAGGTGAAAAATTGTCCTCAGCCTCTGAGGATAAGACAAAAAGCAAAGGGCTTAAATTGCAGTAAGGGAGGTTTCATTTGGACATTTGGGAAAAACTTCCTAACTGAAAGGGTAGTTAAGCATTAGAGCAAATTGCCTGGGGAGGTTGTGGAATTTCTGACATTGGAGGTTTTAAGAAGAGGTTAGACAAAACAGCTCTCAGGCATATTCTATTTATTACTAAGTCCTGCCTTGAGTGCAGGGGACTGGACTAGATGACCTTTCAAGGTACCTTCCAGTTCTACATTTCTGTGGTTCTATGGGCACTTGCTAGCTGAGACCAGGGTTTGTGATTTCCTGGTCCTTATGCAGAACATATAAAGAGCATCCTGCTGCATCTTCTCCTATGGGCCAATCATAATCTGCCACAAATTTAGCACTCTCAGCTCAGCTATTTCTCCCTTTCTCCCCACTGCTTTGTTTCAGACAAGACTGTACCACTCCCTTATACCTTTGTGCTTTCCACCCCCGCCCCTTTGCCATGAAGCAATCCTTATTCACGCTAACGTTCCCTAAGACCCACAAAGCTGGTGTCTACAGCTTGTAAAACTTCTTGATGAAATAGGATCTATGGCTTAGTTAGAAGGGGATATTTAGCTTTAAAATTGCAAATACATGATACCCCACATTTCCCCTTCCCATCAAGGTCTTGCCATAGCACAGCGGGAACCCTTTTACCTCAGAGAAAGCATGATGCCATCTTCTAGTTGCCCTTTGTGGAGTGGTAGCTGGTCTAGTGGGTTTGCAAGTGGATTTCCCTTGTTGCAGCAGAAATCAGCAACAGAGTCAGGGTATTTCTTAAACTTCTTAGGGAGGAGGGATAGCTTGGTGGTTTGAGCATTGGCTTCCTAAAGCCAGAATTGCAAGTTCAGTGCTCAAGGGGACCACTTAGGGAACCAGGGCAAAATCAGTTCTTGGTCCAGCTAGTGAAGGCAGCAGGGTGGACTCAATGACCTTTCAGGATTCATTCTAGCTCTATGAGATAGCTATATTTCTTAGGTTCTCAGACTGTGGGTTGGGACTCCAAACTGGGTCACAGCCCCATTTTAATGGGTTTGCCAGGGCTAGCTTAGATTTGCTGGATCCGGGGGTCAAAGCCAAAGCCCAAGCCCCACTGCCTGGAGCTGAAGCCCTTGGACTTTGGATTTACCCACCAGGCCTTTGGCTTCCCAGGCAGGGATCAGGCAGGCTAAGGCTTCGTTCCCCCTCCTAGGGTCATGTACTAATTTTTGTTGTCAGAAGGGGCTTGCAGTGCAATGAAGTTTGAGAACCCCTGTCTTAGAATAATTTATTTATTTAGCATATGTACCCAAGTTCTGATTCCTTGAACAAGTGGGTCATGAACCAACAACTCTGCCTTGCAGAGTTCTCAGCTAAAGACTCACTGCCCTTTAACCAAGAATAGCAGCTCATTAAGCTTCTGTCTTTATTTGGACTCACTGCTAATACATACTAACTGAAATCCTGGCCCCAGTGAAGTCAATGGCAAAACTCCTATTGACTTCAAGAGGATCAGATTTCATTTCTCTGTCTCTGAGCATGTAGATTGTTCCTGCCTTAGCCCATTAGGAAGCCTCTTAGTCCAAGCTGCTAGGACTACATGGCATGGAAATTTCATTCACTGTCCCTTGGTCCTGCTTTTTAGCCCCCCTTGGGTTTTCTGCCTGGGAAACCCCCTAATCTAAAAAGAACAGGAGTTTTTGTGGCACTTCAGAGACTAACAAATTTAACCTACCCCTAATCTAAGATGCTCATCTAGAACTGCTGGCATGAAAAGGTAGCCTGGCCATGAACGCTTCTTTTGTACAGCTGCTCTATAATACAAAGGAATTTCAAAAAAGTTTTCACTGCCAAAGAGTGTTTTACTTCACACTAGCCCATAACAACAGAGCAGTCAGAGTGTCTTTGTGTGTACTTAAATGGCCATTGTATGAACACCTGCTGTTGTAACAGCACTTTCAATGAAGTAGCTACCATCCAAATCCAGTGTACAGGACTGAGGCCTTATTCAAAATACTACCAAACCAGCCACTTTATAATTTGAACATAATAATAATGCTACATAAGATAGCAGACTCCATAAATGCTACCGGGGAACTGTTGAATAAAGTTGTCAAACAAAATCACTGGTTTCATTTCTGAGATGACATATGAACTACAGTTAAAATGTCATTGATTTTGGAACTTGTGACATTGCAATCATAGGTGATGAGCAGATGTATAATAAATTCTAACCTGGCAAGGAGGAAATGAAATACATTTTTAATTTGTCATGTAATGTATTAAGCACTTATTCAAGTGCAGTCCAATTCAGTAGCATCAGAAAGTTTGCTATCTTATGTCTTATCCTGTTAGCTAGTCAAATGCTCATGTGGAAACGAGTTTCATAGTCTCAGTCCAATTCCTTATGAGTAGGGTGATCAGATAGCAAGGGTGAAAAATTGGGACCGGGAGAGTGGGTAATAGGGTCCTATAGAAGAGAAAGCCCCTAATATTGAGACAGTCTTGATAAAATTGGGACATTTGATGACCCTATTTGTGACCAAGTGTCCACACAGTGAAACAAAGAAATAAACAAAAACTCCTACCACCAGAATTTGTACTAAGCAGCAAACTTGCTGACATCCTCAGCAGGGAAGCCAAATAAGGAGATAATAGTCACAGATTCATGGGTTTTAGGGCATCATTTAAAGGGTATCTAGTCTGACCTCTTGTATAACACAGAAAATAAGAAAACAAGAATGGCCATACTGCGTCAGACCAAAGGTCCATCTAGCCGAGTATCCTGTCTTCCAACAGTGGCCAATGCCAGGTGCCCCAGAAGGAATGAACAGAACAGGTAATCATCAAGTGATCTATCCTATTGCCCATTCCTAGCTTCTGGCAAACAGACACCATCCCTGCCCATCCTGGCTAATAGCCATTGACAGTACTATCTTCCATGAATGTATCTAGTTCTTTTTTGAATCCTATTGTAGTCTTGGCCTTCACAACATCCTCTGGCAAAGAGTTCCACAGGTTGACTCTGCGTTGTGTGAAGAAATACTTTCCATGTGATTTTTAACCAGTAATTCCTACATCAAGCTGGTAATGTCTTGAACTAGAGCATATATTTTAGAAAGATATCTGATCCTGATGTGAAGACTTGAAGTGATGGCAGAGTCACCATAAACCTAAGAAAATTGTTCCAGTGGTTAATGACCCTAACTGTAAAAAGTATGCACCTCATTTTCCTAGGGTTGTGGTGAGTTTGCCTTCACATAAGAAGGAAGTTTGATCATTCTGTACCCGTTCTGTCAGAAAAAGTGTATGTAGAGCTAGATTGGGATTTAGGGCCCTAAATACTTTTAAAAATCTGGCCCTTAGTTCTCCAATGTTTGTCATCTTGCACCTTTTCCTGGAAATAAATTGGCCCAAACATTCATATTTTAAAATATATGTACTTTATTTCGAAGTAACTTTTTGTGGTCTTGTACTCCTCAGAAAGTATTCAGAAAATTAGGAGAGGGAAGGCTTATTTATACCATACTTAAAATTTAATTTGACATGAGCAATATAGCACTCATGAGGGTGTGTGTTAACAGTGAAAAAGCTGCATGCTTCTTATTGACTGATGGCTGTCAGCTCACAGTCAGAAATGCTATCTGGACTTCTGTAAAATTACATGCCCTGTTTTGTATGATTTCTTAATTTTCATCTGCAGTTTTACGAGAGAAACATAATATCTAGAAAAACAATGAACAGGACCACTTTGTATTTCTACTCTGTCAAAATCATTGACTCAGTTTATAAGATATCTCTGAGCATGTAGATACATCTGTTGATGAAAAGGGACTGGCATTTTTGGTTTGGATCCAACAGGTGAACAAACATTGATAAATGTGTCCCTCCTTTTGGTCTGACTGGGTCTACTCCAGTCTCATGATTAAAATATCATACAGTCAAGTACAATTAAGTTGTCAGGGAATACAGTGGCAAACATAAGATTTGTTGCTGCTTCATTACTTCATGTGATTCTTAAGATGTTTGTTGGTTTAAATACAGGTGTTTGTAGTTATCAATCACCATGGAAAAAAAATCCTTCAGCTTCTTTCCCTCTGAGCAAACTTTCACTGGTTTGTAGATGGGGTGAACACATCCGCCTGGAGCCATTGGTTAAAAGCATATGTAATTCAGGAAGAAACATTTCCTGTTGTCTTTGTGAGAGCATTGAAATTATAATGTTTTACACTGTTGGATAGATTTATGGGCAGGAGAGGGAGGTGAACTAATAGGTTCCTGGTGGAAATAGCTAGCACTGTAAGAGAGTGCATAACAGCTTATTTTTCTGTTTCTCAAATGTTTTATAGGTGTGTGGTTCTTTGTCTTTCCTTTTTCCTGTTCCTTTGGGAGCTCTACGCCACCCCAGAGCTTTTTGGAGCTACAATACTCTTATAAGTAGAGTTGGGTCCAAAGTTAAAGCCTCTACACTACCGCGTAAATTGATGGAACTTACATTGCTCAGGGGTTTAAAAATGACACCCCCCAAGTGCCGTAAGTTAAATCAACGTAAACCGCTGTCCACGCCATGCTATGTTGGTAGGAGACACTCTACTATTGGCATAGTATGTCTTCACCAGATGTGCTACAGTGGCGCAGCTTCATTGGCGCAGCTGCATTGGTACATGGTAGCGTAGATTGGCTCTAAATCTACTCCTGAATCTGGGAACTTGAGCCAAGCTTTGAGTCTGGCTGTCATGTCTATTCTGGGTTGGACCAAAACTCCAGACATGCCAATTTCAAGCTAAGGAGAAGTTCAGATCTGGCTTCACATCTGAACATTGTAGGTTGGATATTTCTGCTTAAAGATTTCTTTATTTTGGTTCAGAATTTAAACTGGGAATCAAGATTCAGTTAAACAGAACTTTAAGCATAAGATTTTAATAGTGAATATTAAAAAAAACATTGCAACACTGGCTCCATTGAGAGGAAGGATCATCTATTTGTTAGAGCACTATTCTGGGACACAGCAGACCTGGGTTTATTTTCCTAACCCAACACAGACTTCTTGTATGACCTTGAGTAAGGCACTTAGTCTCTTGGTACCTCAGTTCCTCATCTGTAAAATGAGGATAATAGCACTTCTCTACCTCACAGGAGTGTTGTGAGGATAAATACATGAAAGGCTGTGACATGCTTACATATTACAGTAATAGGGACCATCTGAGAACCTTACATAGATAGAGGGACCTGAGTGGATATCTTGTCATAATTTCAGTGGAGCCAGGATTTTACCCCTATAATTTAATTTTTAAAGGAAAGTTTTATTGTCATTGTCTAAGTCTGTGTATTTCTAGAACAAGTGTAAATATTCAAACCAAAAGTGTCTTCAGAAACCCAAGCTCTTTATGAACTGCTTACAACAAGCAGGGATAAATCACAGGAGTAGAAGGAGGTTCTAAATAATTTACTGAACACGTTCCCAGTGTGACATGTTCCCAATAATGCATTTTATAATGGTTTCCAAGTCTGGTGATACAATCACTTTTAATACCAACAGTTATGATCTTTGAGGGGTTCTACTCTACTGACATTACAATAAATAGAAGCCTGTAGCATTTTGTTGCAGCTGGATTTCACCTGACTATAGAGAAGAAGTTTGGCTGGTGTATGGATGTGTGACAGGTTCACAGAATATCTGTAGAGTACTGATAATTTCAAGCTGTTGACTGACCACAGGCCACTCATACCATTTATGATGGGGCAAGGCCAGATGGTTACAGTAAAGTAGTGAGGAACAGGTATGTTAGCCCCAGGCTAAACAAATCCCTGGTACCGTGGTAACCAAATGGCAGTTGCTCCAGGTTAATCAAGACACCTGGGGCCAATTAAGATCCTTCTAGAAGGCAATGGAGATAGCTAGATTGATTGGGACACCTGAAGCCAATCAAGGGCTGGCTGGAACTAGTTAAAAGCCTCCTGGTTAGTCAGTGAGGTGTGGGTGTCAGGAGCTGGAGGGGAGAGGAAAGGAAGCTATATGTAGCCATGTCAGGTGTAAGGAAGGTGGTCCTGAGGTAATGGTGAAGGAGATATTGAGTGGGGCTGCTGTGGGGAAGTAGCCCATGGAATTGTACATGTCCTATTTCCAAAAAGTCAGCTACCATAGCTGCTGATTTTAGGGTCCCTGGGCTGGAGAAGAGGGTGGGCCTGGGTTTCCCCCCTTGCCTCCCTGATTAATCACTGAGACTGGGAGACAACAGAGACTGTGTGAGGGAGCATTGCTTTTCCTCACCTCTGTTGTTGGCTTGTGATGAAAATGGCTCAGTAAGCTGTGGCACTTGTGTCTAGAGAGAGAAGGGCTATGTGGAGGGTCACAGTGAACCTCTGAGGCTAGCAAAAATCTGCCAAGAAATGCAGGACCCATGGAGTCAAGGACAGAACTTTGTCACATGTTGTATAAACAGTAAGGACCTGAATAAGGTGTATTTTAGTTGCCAGAGGTTGTTTATGCATTCAGTGAGAATTAAACCTATCACAGTCTACTCACAAGTGAAGCTACTACTGGTGGATCAGAGTCTGTGGACCATTTTTGGCACCTAGTTTCTCCAGAGATTGAGGAAAATATAGAAACACACACAGATACTATTTGGAGTGATTGGCCAGTCTCCTCACCTAAATGAGAACTGATGAAAATAGCTGCTAGTGTTGATATACATCTGCAACCAGTATTGAAGTGTGTAAAACCTGATCATCATTTACTTACCAGGAGTCCCATTTCCAGTCTATCCTGTCTAAGTAATGAGAGGGGATCTCTCTGAAGCTGAAAGTGACCTATAGTAATTGTTCTGTAGTCCCACAGCCCTTGTGGGATGACATACTATAAAGAGTATGTAGGGGACTCCAGGGCCTCATGAGATGCTAGGAGGGAACCTAGATATTGATCTGTTAGCCCAGCAAAGGACAGGGCCTAAAGTGCCCCATGGAATCATACACTGAAGTTTTTGCAAAATGACCAGATAGGCTCTTTGAGTTCCAACTCTAGTACATGCAGCATTTCTTGATCTTTCTCCTGAAAGAATGACATTAGGACTTGTGTGAGGAAAATGGATAGATAGGTATTTGGAAGGCATCAATTATTTTTCTAGATGTATGGGAATTCTACTTCTTGCTAGATGCAGAAGTTGAAAGTTCATAGAAAAGTTAAAAGGCATTTTCTCTCCTTTATGCATTCCAGAAGATATAGTCACTGACAGTAGGTCAGTTTGCCATCTGAGTTCTAAGCTTTTGGGGTACAATATGATTTCAAGCCCAAAATCCACAAGAGAATGAAATGGCAGGGACAGAAGTATCAGTTGCTAAGTGAAATCTGCAGCAAAAAGACGACACGCTATAACTGTTAGTGAAAGGGCAACCCTTATGTCAGTGACTAAAGTAAACTCAAATCTCAGATATTTTGAGTCAACAGAGCAGAATAGCCCTGCCAACTTAGCGTCCAAAAGATGGCGTACCAGCATGAATTCCTGTAAGCTCAATTACCAGCTTAATACTTGTAGCGCTGCCACCAACCAGGAATTCCAGTGCCTGGTACACTCTGGTCCCCCCAAAACCTTGCCTGGGGACCAGAGACCAGACCTCTGGATCTTAACACAAGGAAAGTAAACTTCCCCCCACCATTGCCTCTCCCAGACTTCCCTCCCTGGGTTACCCTGGAAGATTACTGTGATTCAAACTCCTTGATCACAAACAAAGAGGAAAATTCATCTTCCCCCTCCTTCTCTCCCCTCCAGACTCTCCCTGAGGAGAAAGTAATCCTAACACAGAGAGAAAATTAACCTTTCTCTCCCCTTCCTCCTTTCTCCCCACCAATTCCCTGTGGATCCAGACCCAGTCCCTGGGGTCTCACCAGAAAAAAACAATCAGCTTTTAATTAGAGAGAGAAAACAGTAAAAATTATCTTTGTAATATTTAAGATGGATTAGTACAGGTTTTTCAGCTATGGACACTGGGAATACCCTCCAGCCTAAGTATACAAGTACAAAGTAAAATCTTTCAGCAAAATAAAATTAAACTCCTCAGCCAAATACACAATTAAACTCCTTCCAGCAAATGCACATTTGCAAATGAAGAAAACAAACATAACCCTAACTCGCCTTATCTACCTAGTACTTACTTTGGAATTATAAGAGCCTGTATTGGAGAGATTGGAGAGAACCGGGTTGCACGTCTGGTCACCTCAGAACCCAGAGAGAACAACAACCAAATTCTAACAGCAAGCACACAAAAACTCCCCTCCCTCAAGATTTGAAAATATCCTGTCCCCTGATTGGTCCTCTGGTCAAGTGACAGCCAGGCTTACTGAACTTGTTAACCCTTTACAATCAAAAGAGATATAAAGTACTTCTGTTCTATTAACTCCTACTATCTGTTTATGACAGTGCAGTACTGCATCTGGGGAAGGTTCTACGGGAAAAGTTCCACAGTTTAGAAGAGACAGTAGTTTCAGGGATAATACTGCTTTCCTTCTTTCAATAAGTTCCGTGTTCAGTGTTATATGAAAGCAATTATTTCTTTAATTCTTCACCATCATTGCATGACAGTCCCCAGATGGGGGACAGCGACAATCTGTCCCCATAAATGCATATGCAGGTTATGAAATTCAGATCTGGATTCCCCTCCGCCCCCTTCCCCTAAAGTGTGTTGAAAGTATTTGGTTCAGGCAATTCTCAATAAATGTAGCTTCTATTTCATGTAGGAGTCTGCTCTGAAAATTCTATGCTTACAGCACATTTTAAACTGAAACATATTTTTTTAATGTGGTAGTGCTGACCTAACTGGATTTCTATGTAAACGTCTGTCAGTGATATGACAAAAACAAGAGGCTTAACTATCTAGTAGCCATCTATTATTAATAATAAAAAGTAACCTGCAACTTTGGCCCCGGAATAAAAACACTTATGCAGTTCATGGACTTGGTTCTAAGGAGTGAACAACTGAAAGATTAATGTCTTGTTTGGAACATCTAATCTCTTTTCCTCCTTTTGAAAATGCTGCTGCGAGAGGACCTCATTTCCATTAAAGAAACTTTTTATATGGTTTTAATTCCTTCAATATAGTTATTTCTCACACACTAATTTGTACCTCAACAGCCACCTTCTTCCTTTGACTCTGTAGTAATTTTATTGTTGCAAATAAATTGAAATAGCAGCCTTTCCCCCTTTGTATTAATGTTGAAAATTGTGTCACAATAGGTAGATCAGGGTGAAAAAAAAATGCACAATAGCCCAGCAGAAAGAAATACGGTCCCTTCTTTACTTTATGGAAAACTGATTTGAAAGCTCTCCAGTGCACATCAAAATGTCTTCCACAAAATTGATTCTTTCTACTTGCTAAATCATACAGAACTAAAAGGTTTGAGATTTTTTTTTTACAATGTCCAGGCTACTTCCATAGAATGTTTTATAATGGTGATCAAATCTGATGCCCAGAAAAGACTGTGGGAATTGAGACCCATGAAATCTTGTTTCAACTGCTTTTATATTTGCTGTCGGAGATGGATATCATTCTTAAAAGGAGAAGGGCGTTACTTTGGCTCCAAGTGTATTGCAGATCCCTCCCTTGTGTGCCTGTCTCAGAAGGAGCATAATTGTGTAGCCTGATCTGCAAGTAGTTATCAGCAAAACTGTTTATTGGTCATCATTCTCTGCTCAGAAGCACCACACACTGGGAGTCCATAAAACCAGGGCAAAGCTCCTCAAGAAGGACAAGAGAAGTAGAATTTGCCTAAAACCTCTTTCTATGCTGCACTTTAATCACAAAATGAGTTAGTGGAGCTTTTTCTCCCTTTCCCATGGCACTTACCTAGGATCCTACGGAAAAGTAGTAAAGACAACATGGTAACAGTTTCAAAAGAGGAGGATGTTAGCCAGAGAGAGAGCAAGAGCACGCTCGGATTATCACTGTTAACTAGCATTCAGCACTAGCAATTAGGAGAAAAGAACAAGAATGGAAAGAAGAGAGATGGAAGAATCATTTGCATTATTTAGGGCTGGGTTATTCACCTTGAGAAGTACTTTATTCCATGAGTAGTCCCACTGAAATCATTAGGGCTGTTAGTGGAGTGAGGTACTACGTGCTATGAGTAAGGGTAGCAGAATTTGGCCCTAAGTGTTTACTTTTTGATGGTTTGCAATAAAAAGAACTTATCTTAATGTACCGATCATTTTATTTCAAAAGCCAATATGGCATAACAAGTTGTTTGTATTTTTTATCTACCCTTAAATATTTTACTACATTTATTTTTTTGTAAAACATAGCATCCCTTTTGCTGTCTATGCATTGAAGATAAGAATGGCCATACTGAGGCAGACCAAAGGTCCATCTAGCCCAGTATCCTGTCTCCTGATAGTGGCCAATGCCAGATGCCCCAGAGGGAATGAACAGAACAGGTAATCATCAAGTGATCCATCCCCTCTTGCCCATTCCCTGCTTCTGGCAAACAGAGGCTAGGGACACCATCCCAGCCCATCCTGGCTAATAGCCATTGATGGACCTATCCTCCATGAATGTGTGTAATGTATTTGTATTTTTTTAACTTCCATTTGATGCTTTTTAAAAATCTGAAAACATAAAATAAAAGGCTTTAAACAATTTTTAAAAACCACATAGTATGGGAAGCCCTCAGCCATAGCGGTGCATGCCTCTGTACCTATTCACCTACATATCCTTGTTGTTAGGACAAACAAAGATAGTGGAAATGTTGAGGATTAGATAAAATATCAGGATAGGGATTTTTCTGACAAACATAGTGGAAGCTATGTGCAAGATTTGTCTGCTGAGTTGGGAATGTTTACAGTTGGAAAACAGCTAATCTAATTAATCTGTGGTCACTGTCAACAGAACATAGACCAAATTGTCACATTGTGGCAAAGGAAACAGTCAGATAACCTTGAAGCAAGCTGTCTGTCCCAGATGGGTGGTCTTGTGGTGTTGTCACTTGCTTAGCTCCCTTTGTTTACATCACTTAGTTATGTCTTCCATTAGAGCAGGGCTTCAGATGCAGGACTGATTTGTGTGTTTTCTTAGTTTTGTAGCCATTCATCATGTTTTAAATATTGATTCTGCAGTTAGATTCCTGCATCGCTGAAACCTTTGTTGCCAAAGTCAATGGGGATATATATCTGCCTAACTAAGAATAGCAGGTTTTGGTTCTTTATGACAAGCTTCTTATCTTCACCTTTAAGTTCCTCCCTGATTTAAGGCAAAATTTTCAAAAAGGGGAGCCTAAAGTTAATACTATTTGAGATTCCTGTACACCTATGATAACAATACCACATGAAAGGAAATTTGCCTACTCCATATTATTTGAATAATGATTATTGTCACCCACCTTTAGTCCCTGGTTATTTAAAGTGGCAAAGAAAGCAATAACAATCAGAGAAAAGGGAGATATTCCTGAAATAGTTCAAATAGGATTCTTTTATTTTGTAAACCACTCCACTGCCTTCATCTGAAATGTAGATCACTGAATTGATAGTCCTGGTCTGGTCCTATGATTTAGTGTTTTTACATTGGTAAAATACATGCTCTCAGGTGAATGATTTTGCTGTTTGTGAACCAAATTGAAGTCCACAACTGAACTCTGGGGCGTGATTTCTCCAGGTTAGCGAACAGCCAGCCTATCCTCTTGAAATTTGATTCTTCCAGCAATTTCTGTGTTTTTACATACAATAATGAGAAAGATGGAAATTTCACAGTCTGGGAGGTATACTAAAGATGGGAGTGCCATGAAAGTGTTCACTATTATCATGAGAAAAAAAGTGTAATATGTTGAGCTGAGTTCAGAAGAGAGTATTCAGTTCCCTGAATGTTTTGGAGGTAAGCATAAACCCAGTCAGTTTATGCATATAGTGAACTTTGACAGGTTTCAGAGGGGTAGCAGTGTTAGTCTGTATCAGTAAAAACAATGAGGAGTCCTTGTGGCACCTTAGAGACTAACACATTTATTTGGGCATAAGCTTTCATGGGATATAACCCACTTCAATTTGTTAGTGTTTAAGGTGCCACAAAGACTCCTCATTGTTTTTAGTGAACTTTGAGTTAGCCAAGATGGTCAGGGGCACAATCTGTCCCTAAACCTCTGACTACTAGAAGGGGGGACTGGGTGATGGAGTGGATCTCTCGATGATCTACCCTGTTCTGTTCGCTTCCTCTGAAGCATCTGGCACCAACCTCTGACAGAAGATGGGATGCTGGGCTGGATGGACCATTAGTCTGACCCAATATGGTTGTTCTTATGTTCTTATGAGTTTATTACATTCGAGTGTAGATGCACCACTATTCTCCAATGGGGTAAAATGAGAATTGCTTAACTGCATGTGTGTGCATGCTGTGTGTCAAAGACACTAATCTGTTACTGGTGTTTACCCTAGAGCTCAGGCAGCTGGGTAGAGGTCTATGCTTCTTGAGCTATGCAACTGATTTATACCCCTCGGTCACTATGAAGGTCTGAACTGAACCTGTATAACCATGGATTTGTTGCAAGCTATATGCACATACACAGAGTGTCATGTATACAGAATATGGCTGAAGTGGGGGGTAAAAAGCAGAATTGAAGTATATTGGGCAAAAAAAATGGTTAATTAGCATTTCAGGTTTGTGATACTGTATTTTCTCTGACGTTTTGGTGTTAAATTTTAAACAAACTGAGGTTATCTTTTTAAAACATGTTTACATTTATAGATTTTGTTTTCCTAAGATGATATAGAAAATTGACCCCCTGTTAAACTCTCACCCCCCCCCAGAGGATGAAGCCTCAAAGAGATTAGTGATTTTCTGCATCTGGATGTGATACTTGGGACTTAGAAAATAAGAGATTTTGTTGCATGCTTTTAAAAAATAACAAAACACTCCTTTGAGTTTTTAATAATATTTAACCAAAAACTGGAAATCCTTTGATTAATATTGAATTTGAAATGCCTTCTGGAGGACCAGGAAACCTGTAGGGCAACAGTACACTGTGACGGGGTGGCCTAGGCCCAAAGGCCCCCTGCTGAAGGCCTCAGGGTTCTGCCACACCCACCCCAGGAAAGGAGCAGTGGATAGGTCTTCCAAGCAGGCTAGAGTGGCTGCAAGGGAAGCAGCCAATCAGGACCCAGGAGGGCCATATAAAAGGAGCTGCAGAACGTGCTGTAGTTAGTTGCTGAATGGAGCAGGAGAAGAATGGACTGTAGGCCTGGAAGAACAGTAGGACTACAGACAACTAAGTCTGCTGGCAGGGACTAGGGGAGTGAGAGGCTCCTGGCTGGCTGCTAGGGACTGAGTAAGGACTGAGCCTGAGGAAGGCTACAGAAAGATCATGTTTGGACCTCTTAAAGACTAGAGTCCAAGGAGGGCTAGAGAGAGAGAGGCCCTGTGGACTGTATAGCCCAGAAAGGGTTTGTGCTGGCTAATATGTAGACAGTGTGAATTGGCTGGAGGGCTGAGTCACTGATAACCTGCCTAAGAACCACCAAAAGGGGTCTCCAGACCTAAAGAATGCAGACATGCCCAATCAGAAGGGGGCACTTGCAAGAGGTGGGTGCCAGCCCTGTTATATACACCCATTCCTAGCAGGGAACTGCTGGGCTTGCATCTTAAAAAAGTATAGGGAGGAATCAACAATGAAGTGGGAAGAGATGGTCAATATTTTTCAATATTTTATTTTAAAATGGTCTTTTTAAATTAAAAATTGAGAAACTGGACAAATTGTTTCTTACAATTTTTTTTCACAACTAGTTTTTAGGCCATTTTTTATCTGGACCACTTTGAAAATTTCTCATTTAATCAAAACCCATTTTTCTGATAAACAAAAAAATTTAAAATGTTGTCATAATGGATCCCATCTTCAATCCTGTTGCAATGGAAACAACTTTACAATATTTTGGAATTTGTTTAAATTAATTTTTGACCAGCTCTCAGGAAGAGATGTTAGAGGTTGGGTTGAGGCATATGATAGGTCTGGGATCTGCTGATCAGGTTGGGATAGCACTGCAGGGATGAAGCTAGCTGAACTCAAACAAGCATGTAGGTCAGTTCAAACTTTGGATAACAGCTTACATTTAGTGGTTGTTCTGTCAGAACCACTTCACTTGTTGCTAACTCTGTTACTTGAAACGAGCAAATGAGTACATTCCCTTTGATGCATGGTGGTAGAGTCAATGTGTGATCACTCTAGTTGATAAATGGAGTTTTAAAATTTAACTGAAAAAGTAATAAGAGCTGGATGTTTCAGAATTCAAATAAATAATTTGTCAGGAAAGTATAACCATCTGTCAGCCCTAGGTCTGTTAGTATTTTCTCAGCCGCTAGGAAAGATGACCAAACTGCCAAAACCAAATAAGGAACATACCTTTTGGGCTTCTGGTGAAAATCAGTGAGAAGATGAACAGTTACACAAAGGAAAATGTAAGATCATAAAGAGATTAGTTACTTAGTATAAATGAACCACAGATTTATACTATAAAGTAGAGGTCAAGAGTCCATTCTTAAATTATTTTACAGCCACAACCATTTCTCGATGGTGAGCAACATAATCCACAACTTTTTTCATAGTTAGCTATGAAAGAACTTAAGGCCAATATACCAGAAGTTCCTAAAGCGAGGCACTTGCATCCATATACAGGCACCTCAGTAAAAATGACCTGACTTTCAGAGGTGCTGACTGACTTCAGAAAATTGGGCCCGTTATTTAGTATATAGGTGTCAATCTTGTTTTGTAAATTTTACCCTGAACTTGTGAGAGGCGAACCTTGCTGTAATTAGTCAATTACTTACAGAAATGCAGCATGTGTCACACCAAGGCCTAGCCACACTTCCCGGTGTGGGCTCTTAAAGGCACAGTCCATTACCTCAACTTCATAACGTCACAGGAACTGTGGTGGCTTACACATGCCTTCTACTGCAGAGAGATACATTAACTACCAATGTACTGGGCATTTCTCCCCAGGTGAGAATGTGGACAAGCTGAAGATAATCAGAGTTCTTTTCAGAGGGTAAAAATATGGGTCCATGCCAAGTTAAGTTCATAGTTTATGTGAACAGCAGTCTGAGACTACCCTCTTGTGAAGAACATGTACCCAGGATTCAATGGAGACATCCCAAGCATTGCTTTCATTAGTCAGGCCCCCCAAGTCATAAAACTAGCTTAAAAAATCAGGAGATTAAAAAAAATTGCTGTGTTCTTTTTATACTGCTTCTGGTTTCTGAGCCTTTACAGTTAAGTGGCATCATGCTTTCAACTTTTTCCCACAACCACAGGAGCTAGAAAATTACTGAGGGGAAAAAAGTGAGATTTTCATGCAATCTCTCAGTATCTGAACGAGAGCTTTAAGTAAAACACAGTTGACAATACTGGGGTCCCAAACCTTGATACATTTGTTAGCTTTTTAAAAAAAACTTTATGTTTGAAAGCCCATCTTTGCTGAGAATGACTTAAAATCAGTCATGCAAATTACCTAAGTGCTTCATTGTGATCTGTCTTGCAGAGTTTCTTGAGCAGACTCAGAATATTCAATAGGAAGCGATAAATAGAAAGAATAGTGCAAAGCTCTTTAGTTTTGGACATTTTTAGTAAAATATTTATTCTAATTGTCTCACCTGGCTCTTTGAAATGATGTAGGTGTTTGAAGAAACAGCAATAATGTATTGTGGATTTTGTGTCAGTTTGACCAGTGGTTCTCAAACTAGGGTTGCCACTTGTTCAGGGAAAGCCTCTGGCAGGGTGGGATGGTTTGTTTACCTCCCACATCCGCAGGTTCAGCTGACCGCGGCTCCCACTGGCCGTGGTTCACCGCTGCAGGCCAATGGGGGCTGCGGGAAGCAGTGCGGGCCAAGGGACATGCTGGCCGCCCTTCCTGTGGCGGCCCTAGTTTGAGAACCACTGAGTTAGACCATTAAGATTTTCAAAAGCAGTTTTGTACTATAATGGGTGGTTTGAGAAGGTGGCTAACTAGAACCATGCAAAATGGGAAACTTAAAAAGATGTTGATATCTTATGAGGGATTTAAGGTCAGGAAAGTGTTTTTTTTAACTTAAGGCATAACATCTAAGTAAGATCAGGTTGTATCCCATGTCTTAATTCATATAGTAAATCTCTGAGATCATTGTATATGAGCGTCACTCTGACCTTACTAATAATTATGTCACTTTCAAATTTTACATTCCCAAACACTAGCAAAACCATTATTTGTCATGATCTGTTTTTCTGATGAAAATAGAATATATCCCAATCCTGGCATAAACCCACACATAGTAAAGTGTGTTCAATTTCTTAGCCTTTTAAAAAAAATAAATATTGTAAGGAAAATGTATTATATAGAAAACCTTGATGTAGCCTAAATGGAATTTGGGGATTATCAATCATTCAATTGTTAACAAAGCCATGGTCTCAGAGGGTTCAGCCTCTGAATCGATTACAGTATCCTGATTATTATTACAGTGAAAGAGCTGATGAGCACATGAGGAAGATCTTACAGCCAATCATGTTTTCCTTTATTAATCTTCCTGAGCCAGAAAACAACCCAAAAACCCTTAGCCCTGCCCATGATGGGGGCCCTGCCCCCTGCTCAACCTTCTCCCCCTCCCCCTGGTCCCTAAACAGCCAGGGCCTTGAGGGGCAGAGAAATGGGCTGGGGGCTGCTCTTAGGCACCCTGGGCCCCTGCCCAGGGCAGGTGGAGGGTTCAGGGCTCCCTGCAGCAGCGTGGGCTTCCTTAGTCTGGCTCTGGCTTCAGGCCTGGTTAGAGGGCAGGGCTGCAGGGGAAAGAAGAGAAGCAGGAGATAGCACCCCAGAGGAAAGAGGAGCAGTGCTATAGTTCTGGTGCTGGTGGCCCCCTTTTCTACACAGGTTCCGGCACTTCTGTGGCCCCAAATTGGCCAAGACCCTGGGACCTGTGCATTAATCTGCCACTGCCTACGTGGACATGGCCTCTCAGGACATCAGAGTGCCTCTGGAGCAATGAAACTGTCCACTAGTGGGAGTTCAGGACATATAATTTTCACTGGAGCTGGCCCTAGATTAGAGAACTCACTCTGAGAGCAACCATGACCACAGGCCTTGCCACCTTTGGAACGCAAAGCAAAACTCTTTGCTTTCCCTCACTGCACACACCATAAACACACTCACATAGCCAGACAGGCCAGAAACCTGCAAGCTAGGAAGGAAGAGAGAGAGAGTTATTTTTAAATGCTTGGATGGTGCTCCAAAATTATGGTGACAAGGGCCATATAATTACCTAGACAGACAGATAAATAGATAACAGCAAAAGTTACATGCTAAATCTTTTATATTTTTATTGGGACAGTTTCTGAATTTGTTTTTGCAGTACCAATATTTTCAAAGGTAGTTCCCTAAAGTTAAGCCCTTACATCCACCCAGGAGGTGAGTACTTTAAATGCTCAGCACCTCTGAAAATTGCATCTAAATGGGTACCTAGATATGGATTTAGGCAACCAAATTTGAAAAATGCGTATTTTTTCTAGACAAACAGTTGCTTATTAATTATTCTTTTCATAATTGGTTGCACTATATCCATGCAAATTGGTTGAGTAAATTCTGTGCCTTGGCTTCTTTGTGAAAGATACTGTGCCTCCCTCATAAGAAACATATTATGCCTGGTCAAATATTTCTCTCCACGGGAGGATTAGGACTGCAGAACTATGGGGCTCTCATTTATCAGAAGCACTTAATTTATCACCTGGGTTTTATTAAAAAAGGAGAGATCTGTTCTGTTTGGACAGCCACTGTCCAGTGGATTTAAGAGATTATGGTTTACTTTAGGAAAGTGTTATTGTGAGATATGATAGGAATAGCATGACATCATTCCTAGCAATACAGTACCAGTGAGTGAAGGAAAAAACACACAGGCAACTTTCTGGTAAATGGAAAAATTGCTGTGTTCTCTCTGAATGCAAGATGCTATAAGGCTGTATATGTCAGGCACCCAGTCTAGAAATCAGAATAGACACCACGGCAATAAATTCCTCAAAGGACACCATTCTGAGAATGTATGAATGTTTTGAAATTTAGGAGAAAGTTGGAATTTAGGGTGGATTAATGAAAGACTGTCAAGCTTAGATATATTATGTTACTTACTGGAAAGAAGAGACTTTTCAACTTTTACTTTGTAACTTATACGTATGTGCATATATATGTTTGAATACATGTATATATTGTGTATTATATAAATACAATGCACACAACAACAAAATGTCAGAATAATAAGTGATTTTTTTTTTAGGCCTTGTTATGGCCCTTTGTGCAGGGATGAGTTAGTTAATTGGAGAGGTGGATTAAGATTTATTGGGGCTCTGGGCACAAAGAACATTTGGGCCCGCCACACCCCCTGGAGACCGGGAGCACTGGTACTCGGGAGTGGGGCATACCCACCCACTTTTTAACATGGGAGTAGAAGCTAGGGTAGTTGCGGTGCAGTGGAGGCAGGGACTGTGCTTCCTGGCGGGGGAGCTGATAAGGTGATCAGTGGTGCGAGTGGTGTGAGCCTTTTTCCAGTGGGGGAGACAGGCCTCCCACCAGGGGGGCAAAGGTGGCAATTGCCCCAGGAGCTGGGAGATTTAAAAGGGCTCAGAGGCCCCCGGCTGCTGCTGCTGGCAGTGGAGCGCGGCTAAGACAGACTTCCTGCCAGTCCTTGCTCTGCATTGCTCCCAGAAGCAGCTGGCACATCCCTGTGGCCCCTGGGGGAGGGGGTAGAAGAGGTCTCTGTGTGCTGCCCCCCCTCCCCGAGTGTCGACTCCGCTGCTCCCATTGGCCGGGAACTGTGGGCAGTGGTGCACAGAGTCCCTCTGGGTCCCCCACCTAGAAGCTGCTGCCAGAGATCTGTGTGTTGCTTTCGGGAGCTGCCCGAGGTAAACGCTGACCCCTTGGCCCCCTCCTGCACCCCAACCCTCTGCCGCAGCCTAGAGCCCACATCCAAACTCTCTCCCAGAGCCCACACCCAACATCCCCTTCTGCATGCAACCTCCCTCCCAGAGTCCAACCCCGCACTCCCTCCAGCACCCCTTCCCAGAGCCCGCACCCTCTTCCAGAAACCCCCCCACCCCAACTCCCTCCCAGAGCCTACACCCAGCACCCACTCCCACACCCAACTTCCTTCCTAGAGCCTGCACCGTGCACCCAAACTCCCTCCCACAGTCCAGCCTCACACCTCCTCCTGCATGCCCCTCCCAGAGCCTGCATCCCCCACACACAAACTCCTTCCCAGAACCTGCACCCTCTCTCACACCCCAACCCCCTGTCCCAGCCTGGTGAAAGAGAGTGAGGGAGAGGGAGAGCAAGCGACAGAGGGAGGGGAGATGGAGTGAGTAGGGGTCGGGCCTCGGAGAAGGGGCGGGACAGGGCATGGTCTCAGGGAATGGAATGGGTAGTGGACAGGGCAAAGGTCTTTGGGTTTGCACAATTAGAGAGTTGGCAACCCAACAAGGAGGGCATATGGAAACCTTGGCCATGGTGGAAGAGCTCGCCCAGCCTGCACAGGTGGCAGTTTGCTAGGCACCAGCCAGTGCAGGTGCAGCACTGCCCAAATGTCAGGCAGACCTTGTCCCTACAGGCGTGCCTTGTGCGTGGCTGGGGGCCCACTGATTGTTCTGTCCTGGGGCCCGGAATTGCTGCCAGTGAGCTTGTAGGGGGATGAGGTGGACCTTAACCCTCCTTACCTACAGGGCTCCTCTCCCTGCTTCTCCTCTTCCCCCTACAGATCCTGCCCCCTGGCCAGGCCAGAAGCTGGAGTTGGGTGACGGTGAGAGCTGCCCAGTGATCCAGGGCCTATGTGGGGAGTCCTGGACCCTCCACCTGCCCTGGGTGGTGCTCCCTGGGAGGCGGGGACAGGGGCTGCATGCTGCTCTCAGACCTCCAGATCTCCTGCTCAGGGCAGATGGAGGGTCCAAGGCTCCCCACAGTGGCCCGGGCACCCTGCTTGGCTCTTATCACAGCTTTGCTGTGGCTTCTGGCCTGGCCAGGGGGCGGAGCCCTGGGGAGAAAATGAGGAGCAAAGGGTGAGACCACGGTTCTGACACCCCTGCCTCCACTCAACTTCTACACAGGTTCTGGTACCCCTGAGGGAGCTCCAAAGATGGCTGGGGCTCCTGGGACCAGGCCTCATGGGACCGGCTGTTAATCCTCCACTGGTTAATTGTATTCATATTCTTCCAGAAATCAACCCAAAATTTCATAAAATGTTTGTGCTTTTAATTTATTTGATATGTTAATTTACCTGGAGTAGCTAACGTTAGTTACAGCTAAGCACATTCAATTTTAATTAGTCTTTGTACAAGTCAATGACATTGAATTTCTTTGGCTTACTTCTGTTTTTTGCACTTAAGTCTTTTTATTATTTATATTTTTGTTGCCTTTAAAATGATTCATAGAATCATAGAAGATTAGGGTTGGAAGAGACCTCAGGGGGTCATCTAGTCCAACCTTCTGCTCAAAGCAGGACCAAAACCAACTAAATCATCCCAGCCAGGGCTTTGTCAAGCCAGGCCTTAAAAATCTCTAAGGAAGGAGATTCCAGCACCTCCCTAGGTAACCCATTCCAGTGCTTCACCACTCTCCTAGTGAAATAGTGTTTCCCAATATCCAACCTAGACCTCTCCCAGTGCAAC